>NW_009259329.1:1222417-1238142 GCF_000687185.1 Egretta garzetta
ACCAAGCTTCCTTCTTTCTGCTCTCATTTTTGTTGAATTTCTGGTGTGAGTGTTGGCAGGCTCTGGAAATTGTACTTCTTCATCCAGATGTGATACTCTGCTTGGAATTTCGGTTCCAATATCACTTCTTTGAAATCCAGGAAGAAAGCTTTAAATAGACTTTAGGTTTCTGGGGCCATCTTTGCTAGGGACTTCGAGCAACAGTTTAAAAACTATTGCCCTAATAATTTGATCATAGCTGATTTATTTAGACATTCTAGCAAAGAAAAAGATAACCTACTAGGAAGAGTCTCTCTCTCTCTAGTGCTGGTCTTTACTGCCTTCCAGGAGTTTTCAGTCACCTGGTGTTGCTTTGGGCTGGTGGTCTCGTTGCCTTTTCTACATGTAATGATGTGCCTGTTATTTTACAAATGCTGAAATGGGATGGTGTGTTCCCCATTAAATCCATGCTCCAAAATACATAAATAGATAAATAGATGCAGATAACTGACCTCTGCAATGTTGCTCCACTCCAGAGGTTATATTCCTACAATGTTTCAGCTGTTCCTTCTAGAGTGACCTTCAGGAAAAGCAGTGTGGTCTGAGAGTCAGAAGTTGCAATTTGTGCTCTGTGGGCAGTGACTGTCTGAAGTCCAGTGGGTCCTTGGATCTCTTCTCTTCCACCTCTGGAAACTGGGAATGTCTTTACTGCCTGTGGCTATTAAGGGTTACTTAGACATTTGTGCTGTTTGCATACTGTAAGGTACTATATGAACACCAAGGATTATTTTCTCTCTTTGAGCCTATTGCTTAGAGGAGGCGCCTCTCTCTCAACCTGAGCTTTTGCAAAGGATCCAGGTACCTTTTTCCCCTTATCTATTCATTGTTTCTTAGATTATTTCAGTATTATCCAGAAGCAGTTTTGAAGCTGTTGAATACTGCTTAGCAGTAGTCTCTCTCCTATGCTTACGTCTTGGAAAGACATAATTTTACTTGAAGACTGACTTTTCTCAGCAGGATAGACTTTACTGGAAGAACGGGATTCACCTCTGCCCAAACCTCTTCACAGTTGTATCTGCTTAATTTAAGTCACTTTGTGATCTGTTCTTCAAAGGATACAAATGCTGCTTTCTTGCCAACTCTCTTGGAAAATGTAGCTTTTAAACTCTGCAGAGAGATATGTTATTTCTTCTCTAAGGTCATTCATACTTAGTTACCTTGAAAAACTCAACTTTGTTTACTTTATGGCTTCAGCAAGAGACTGTTTTAGTCCACAAAAAGCCCATTTCTGGTATGTGAATTATGTCAGATACAGAACGTCTTCACTTCTGGAAATGTACAGCCTTCAGCTTGTAGTTGTGGAAGCACAGTTTCTTTAAATGAAGTGCTTTCTGCCTCTCTTCATTTTCCCACAACTTCAGAGTGAGAAGAGCACTGCAAAAAGATCTCTTTTATCTCCTGTGAGTATAAAGCTTTGTGATTTAATTTTTGCCTGGCATTTCTACACCGCGGGAATAAAACACACTTCACTAAAAATAGCTTGTAACGCTCGATTCTACTCCCGTGCTTTCTTCACCAACTATGGAAAGTTCCAGCTGCAACGGAAAAGCCTTACAGGTTTATCTCCTCCTCCCACCTTGCTTCTCCCCCACGGAGAAGGTGGTGTGTACTTAGAATATGGGTGAAGAGAAAAGTTGATCCTTCTGGGTTCAGCTGTGTGTTCCTGCTAATGAGTGTCTTGCGGGTGCGAAGTTAACGTCTATACTCGGAGGGCTACCATATGGTTAGAGTCTAGCAATTATAAATTACCGTGCATATAGATTAACTTTATTTTCTATTAATCGTTCATTGCAGGTTGAATTTTTCTTCTTCCTTCTTTGTTGGTTACCCGATGAAGGGCTCTTAACTTCCGCATATTCCAAATCTAATTAGCAGCTGAGTTTCTGGGCTCTGAGGAAGCTGAATCTCAGGTTTTTTTGGAGTTTTGGGCCGATGAATGCGGTGTGATTGTGTTTTACAGTTTGTTAGGTGATGGTAGATGCAGGGGCCTAGAACAGGGAGGCCATATGGAAGATGCTGCTTTCACAAAAAGTCTCTATGTGCTAAAAATGGTGTAAAAATTGCAGATCTCTGAATTAGCCTCTTTTGGAAAAAGAGAGCTTGTTAGACTTAAACCCAAAATTCAAGCAGCTATTTGATAGATCCTGTAAAAAAAAAAAAAAAGGTACTGGGTCTGGCTGGGATGGAGTTAACTTTCTTCATAGCAGCCCGAGGGGCTGTGTTTGGGACTTGGGGCTACAACAGTGCTGCGAAGGCACCCGTGTGGTGGCTATTGATGGGGCTGTTGCTCAACGGTGCTTGCACACTGTCAAGGCTTTTATTTTTTTTTCCCCACTTTGCCCCCCACCCAGTGACTAGGCTGGGGGTGGGGAAGAGTTTGGGAGGGGACACTGCTGGGACAGCTGACCCAAAGTGGCCACAGGGATACTCCATATCGTGTAACCTCAGGCGGAGTGATAAAATGTAGGGTAGAGAGAGAAGCAGCGGGGGGGTTGGGTTCCATGGTGGCTCTTGTTTGGAGACTGGCTGGGCATTGGTCTGCCTGTGGCAGCGGGTGAGTGGATTTCCTTTGCTTTTTTATTTCTGTTTTTATTCTTTCCTCTTTCCTTCACCT
The DNA here is from genome assembly GCF_000687185.1 of Egretta garzetta. Taxonomy (NCBI): domain Eukaryota; kingdom Metazoa; phylum Chordata; class Aves; order Pelecaniformes; family Ardeidae; genus Egretta; species Egretta garzetta. The sequence goes on from NW_009259329.1 coordinate 1,225,071, forward strand.
ATTAAACTTTGTCTCAACCGACACGTTTTCTGGCTCTTGTTCTTCCTCCCTGTCCCCCTGGGGAGGTGGGGAGTGAGCAAGTGGCTGTGGGGGTGCTTGGCTCCTAATGTGCTTCCTAACCAAAATGCATTATTCTGACTGTCAGAATTTGCATTTCTCTTTGCATCGTGACTACTGTAATCGCTTTGTCTTAGTGGCGTTGACTCTTTAAGAAGAACAGCATCACTACTGGCTTGTTTGTATCAGTCTGATCATATTAATAGGCACTTTTTTTAGTTAGACTTCTTCATAGGCCTTGGACCCTGTGAATTATACTACTGAAAAATCATAGACTGCCTATTGATTATGCTATAAGCATTCATTAGACTGTGTTTTTAGAAACTAGCAGTGCTGGGTAATGTTTCAGAGCTGGAAAATGGTGCTTTGCAGGCTTCCAGCAGTTTGCCAAAGGGAAGCACGTACAGAATGAAAAGAAATGATGGAATGGAGGCAGAGGATGAAAGGAAGATTTATAACAAGTTTTCATTTATATTTTGAAATACAAGCAAAACAGATTTAAAATATAATTAAAATGATTTTAACTGCAGCTCATGAGCTTACATTAGTAATGGTGGGAAAAAGCTCTTCAAGAAACCCAGACAATTAATGGCTCCTGTGAATGCATCTTCAATGTTGGGCTATGCAGGGTTCATCTGTTTCCTTTCAGATATGTTTTGCCCTGTAGCTATTGTTAGCTACCTTGTGTTTTCTCTCCAAAGAAGATCCTTTTGTTTTGTATTCAGCTTTTTAAGTCGGTGATCGTTTTATATATTGAAGGCTGTTCTTTTATATGATGCTTCTGTACTTCTAGGTCTCACAGAAAAAGAAGTCAACCCAGAAGACATAAAACAGAGGATCAGAAGTCTCTCGGGGATGTCATGGCTATTGAAACTGCCTTGGAAGATGTGAAAGTAAAAGAGGAGCTGAAAAGAGGGCCCGATCTAGAGGAAGAGGAGAGAAGCAAAGTGATTGAGGGAGAAGGTGAGGGCCCTGCTCACTGATGGCAGATCACTTCAGTGAAGAACTGGGGCAAGCGATCTCGCTAAAGCACATTTGTAAATAACTTGTCTGCTGTTGTTTATTTCTGTTGAAATACCAGTGGAGTCTTTCCCAATATTAAATCTATGCTCACTGAAATACACCATCATTTACAGCAGCAATTGATTTTTCCTGCTCTTTAAGGATTCAGTCCAAATAGCTTTCTTGGCAGGGCTTGAAATTTCTGCCAAAACTATTACAGGTTTGTAAAAATATATATTAGGGGAGGAATATTTTTAAATATTTCATAGAGAAACAAGTAAATATATTTTGTGTACTACTCCGAAAAGGAATGATTTGTGCGCTCCCTTGTGCAATTAGTCTTTTCCCCTTTCCCTTCCTCCCCATTTCTTACAGAGACTGTGAGAAAAGTCAGCCTTAGGTTGTGTGGGATCCACAGCTGCTGCATGAGTGCAAGTTTTAGGTTTGGTTTTCTTCAAGCCTAGCTGTAGGAGGGAAGTTTTTCAGCTTTGTTTGAATGGCTGAAGTTGTCCATGGCAACTCCCAGTCCTTTATGATTTCTTCTGCATAAAAGCACAGGTTCCAAACTGTTTAGGAGAAGGCAAAGAGGAATAGGAGCTGATAAAACAACAGAGCTGTTTTCCACAAAGCTGTGGCTAAATCTTTGTGCAGCCTCTGATAAGTCACTTAACCTTTCTCTGCTCATTGACCCATCTATACAGTGGCCGTGATATTTTTTTAATACTATAGTCCTCCTGTAAGAAATGGTGTCTGTAAAATTCTTTGAATCTGCCTGTTGGAATGCAGCATGACTTAAGGCAAAATACAACCGAAGGCCTGTTGCAAAACCAGAGACTGTCTTGGTTTGGGTTCTTTTGTGTGACGTGTTTGTTGTGCACATCGTTAGTCCAAAGGCCTGACCTTCAGCCATCTTGCTGGAGGCTTTTTTTGTGATTTTTTTTTTTTTTTCTTTTTTTTTTCTTGGCTGTGTATGAAAGGTTGCAATTTTTGCTGGGAGTAAGCTGCTTTTTTTCCCCTGACGTGCGTGGTTAAGTGGTTGATGTGTCTATGATGCACCCTCTCTTTGAGGTACTCTCGAGCATCTCGTAAGCACTGTGGTGAATTAATTTTCATATATTGTATAGATCCATTATTTGTTTAGCATTTGGAGAAAACTGATGCTGCAAACTCTTTAGAGAGCCTTGATAATGATCTTAAAGGAAATCTGTGGAAGCTCTGGGAACAGAATTGCGGTCTTTGTTCGGTTCCAGAGTCTCTTAGCTAGACAGCATATTTTCTCTTTTCATGGGAAATAAGGAGTTTGAAAATCACTGTCGTACAGAGCAGGAGGAGCACAGAGCAGACAGTTAATTCCTATTGCCCTAAGCTTGACAGTGTCAGCAGCGTGTTAAATTGTGTGCTCTTAGCTCTTGTACAAGTTTAACAGTTGATGCTTGCAATAAATGGCCCGAAGATGCTGATATCCCTTCGGAGACAAGAGCTAAGTGACAAGGACAGAGCCGGGATGCTTAGAATGGCAGAGGAACAATAAAGAGACTGTTCTAGCCGAATAGGTTCCAAATTATACACTTAAACCACATGTTAAGAGCTCTTTAACTGTTAGCACAGGAGGGGGAAAACTTCTTTTCAGCACCATTGCAGAAAGCATCGCTAGAACTGGCTGTTTGCTTCGCAGTTTCTGAGGGGCCTTGTGCTCGGTGTGGCTGGTAGCAAATACTTAAGTTTCTTTAATGCAATATCGCAATGAAATGCCACTGAATTCTCTAGTTTTCTACATCCTGTGTCAGCATTACCTCTCACAAGTGTCTTACAGTTTCATCTTGAAAAAGAAAATAGCATCTGTTTGGATGGCCCCGCTCATGGCAATTAGCTTCCCCCCCGCCTTCGCTTTTTCTTCTCCTCTGGTTTTAATTTGGCTTGATTTCTTCCTTACTTCAGAAAAGATGACCTTGAGAAGGAGGAAGAATGAGGTTTCAAAGTAATCCTTGGTAGTTTCAAAGTAGGTCTTAGGTTTCATGTTGGTTATTTGGACTAGCTGAGTATTAATAACTTGAGGTTTTCAGGCTTTCTGACCCAGATACCTTAAGGTGGTGTTTTCTTTTGGTTTTTATGACTCAGCTTTATATTCATAATTTATTATGTTGCTATTAATGCATTTAGAAGCAGCATAAATACATCCGGCGAGTCGGCAGGGTGTTATCTGCGATGCTGTGCCTGGTCAGAGTCCTGCAGACTTGGGCTACAAACCATGTATCTTACAGGAGGAATTTTTTTTTTTTTTTTTAAAAAATAATGTGAGAAGCAGCTGTGTGATGCCTAACTGCAAAATAGTTGTGGGTTATTTTCTACCACATTTCATTAAATGGCATTCCCACATATCCTCTTGGGTGTTGCAATTGTAAACTAAGTACATAATTACATGGAGTAATACTGGGATGAAGATGCCAGTAAACCAGAACTGAAAACTTTTCTGCTGTTAGCTGTATATAAGAACAAATTGTTGCAAAACTGATTTTTAGATGACCATTTGCTGCGTGATTTTACTTCAGGCAAGATCTCAAGAATGGGCCATTAGCCAAGTAGCTCGCCTCTCACTGATTTTTCTTCTGTGTTGCTTAAGCTGGCAAATTCATTCAGAGATGAGACTGTTCCATGTGACGGGAGGATTATCATGAAACAATGTCATAGCACAAGGGTTTGTCCTGGAGACTTTGTGGACCTTCCTTAGCATCATGTAGAGAAAACAGAGCCTTTTCAGAAATCTGCTAACAGTCGCGGTGGCCATCTACATATTTGTAGTATGTGCCGTCTGAAGTTCTGATAACAACCGAGCAGACACAACCCCTAGAAGGAAGTAGAAGGTGTTTTCCTACCATTTCTGCTTTCTGTTCTCATATCAGTCATGTTCACGTATTCTGTTAGCAGAGGTGATGTGCAGGATGTAAACACTGAGCGCGTAGGGATTGCTTTAAAATAATATCCTCTTCCTAGAAGTAAGTAATGCTGTTTAAGTGAAAATGTGAACTCTGTTATTAGGAGGAACTGCAGGGTGGTAGAATAGTCTGTGATGATTTCGTCTACCACACGGTCTCCCACGTGGATTGAAGAAAAACCTTTGAATTAACTATTGCACACACAGAGACGTCTTGAAGGATGCAGTGCTGTAGTAGAGGGATCCACTGGCAAACTTGTGCTTTCTCCCATGTTTAGTTTCGTCTTCTCTCTCTGCTTGTGCTTCTGCTAGATTAGTAAGTCTAATTTACAGTTACTTTTTGAACTGTTGATGATACAAATTATTTATCTAAAGTTGTGGCTAACTTACTGATGCTGAAGTCCATTTCTAATTGTCTTGGCCCAGTATCAGGAGATACCACTCTAGCAGATGAAGTCCCTACTCTTGTAGCAGCTTTTTATAATCTCAATGCCCAAAGCTATACCGAATGGTCCTATGTAAGTGGTTCGATTTCCCCTCAAAGGTATTGTATACCCGCAACTTTAGTGAACTCAGTATTTCAAATTATCTCTTGACAAGCAAGCCTTCCCACCGTGAAAAGCCATGGTCATGCTACGGTTGTCCATGTGTATCAGCTCTTGTGCCTTTCTTCCCTTTCTAGAAGTATTCATGACAGCCAGGCAGAGCCTCTAGTTTTTACCTCACTTTTTCCTGGCTTCTGATCTTCTAGATTCACTTGCAAACTAGTTTGTTCATCTTAATGCAAAAACTTTTAAACAAAGTTCTACATGCCAGCTGCTGTCAAATTACCCATTTAGAAGTCAATAAAACTGGTGAATGGCATTTGTTTTGTTGTTGGGTAGAGAATTCTTCGAGTGTATAGAGAGTAAATATGATCTGGTTTTGTGCAACCGGGGAAAAATCCAATTTGCCTTTCATTCAATATGTTTGTTTCTCTAAGGAAATTCAATATTCCTTTCTCTGTGATAGAACAAACCAGTTTATCTGAGGGACTGCCTGCACAAGAACAATAATAACGATTTGGGCTGGCCTTGTTCCCATTTTTATAAATTAGTGTAAATAAAGTCATCAGACCAGGCTTCTGGGAAGTGTCGAGGTTGCGGTATCCCCTAGAAGATTTCAGCAGGGCTTTTAGCACTTTATCATCTTGTGGGATTATTCACCTTCTCTTTTCAAACCCTGCCTCCCGCAGATACCTCGTTACTGGGTGATAGTTTATCTGATTTTCTGTTTACGAGGTTTGGTTGGTCAGCTTTGGTTTAGTCCTTAAATGGAGGAGTCTGGGACGGGTGAAGCATCGTTATTAGGGTGAATTCTCTGTCCTTCGTTGTCATCTGGCCTCCTCCCCATCCTGTTAGTGAGACCTTTTGCGGCTGAGTCACCCAGTCGTAGCATCTGCAGGTGAAAAACAACCTCTTATGAAATCAGTTGAGCACTGGCGTCTGTCTGTGGAGCATCTATTATTTATTTTCCAGAGTGAACCGATAACTTTGGTCATGAAGTGGGGGAAGAGTTGGGCAAAGAGAACATAGGTAATTTTAGATGCAATAAGGCGAGATGTGAAGGTATTTCCTGTCCTAACTTAGAGACACTTGCTCAATGGCCGGTAGGAGTTTTAATTACTGCTGTAAAATCAGACTGTGTGGATCCTTTAACGGAGTTATATTGGGAAGATAGGAGGGAAAGACTTTTATGGGTCGTTGCTGCTTCTGGTAAAAATATTGAGATGTCTAGCTGTTCAAGAAGTGTTTTTGTTGTCACAGCCATTTAAGAGCCCTGCAACACCATGCAGATAAGATGAATGACAGTAAGCTTGGAGAAACAAGGACAAATGGAGCAAGTGTTAGGAAGGATATCTAAGTAACCAGCGCTGGCATGGTGTCTCTAATAGGCTTAGTTCAATGCTGAACTTGATTTATGCTTTAAAGGCATCTTTTTAAAAGACCTTATAGTAGAAATCTTTCGGTAATAATGATTCAGGTATCTTTGTTCAATTCTTCATTTCCTAGGGCTCTTGGGTGCATTGACACACAGTAATACTCAGATAAGAGCTATGCTTGCAAACAGAGGGAGCAGTAAATGGGGGTGGGCCAGAGGTTAGGGCAAGCTGGTGATGTAGAATGGTGGTCTCCGAACTTTTTTGATTGCGCCCCCTTATCAGCTAAAAAAATTTTGAGCACATATCCCGACATATGTATATTTATAAAATCTATATGTGTCTTACTGTGCTGAAGTATTATGTACATTATAAAATGTACACAAAAATAGACTTTTTTAAAAGGATGAACTAAAGATAAAATACTATTTTAAAAATACATTTTATTTTATTTAGTAATGGTACAGAAATATTTTCTTCCTGCACCCCAGTGGATGGTTTTGTACACCCCACTTCGGAGACGGCTGATACAGAAAACTTGAAATACAGAGTCAAGGCTAATGCAATATATGACATGGGTTTTGGCACACTGTCCAGTTTCTTAGGGGTTTAGTTATTTTCTGTCCAGGCAACATTCATTTTGGCAGACTTTCTGTTCCAGTCAAGAATTCAATAGTCTGTAGAAATGACACCAGTCTAAAGTGGGCTTCTCTAAGTCGGTGCTGAAGTACAGCTGAATATGTCTACAGCCTTCAGCCTGCCTGTTTGAAAGGAAGGACACTACCATCATGTATTATGTTAGCCCAGCATTGGAGCTTTTTGATGAAAGGAGAAAAATACAAAATGCCCAGAAATCTTGGCATATGAAGCTAAACGTTGTTTATTACCTTGAACCAGGTGACTGCAAAGTAAAGGCCCGTCCTCCGAAAGTGAAAGGTGAGAGGAAAAAGAAGCACCTTTTCCATCATCACCACCACCATCTGCAAACACCTCAGCCTCCTCTGCAGCAGCAGCAGCCACCGCTGCCACCACCGCCCGCCCCGCAGCAGCAGCTGGCGGAGGACGAGGCGCCAGCAGCACGGCCACCGGTACCCCCAGCGGCACCAACATCGTCCACAGCAGAAAAGAGCTTGACCCCAGCTCCCCTGAACATTATCCAGCCCTCGGAGGCACCAGTTGAGGAAGATGACTTTAAACCTCGGCCGATTATTCCCATGCTTTATGTCGTTCCACGGACCAAAAAGGTGGTGTTTGACAAGGAGCGCATGTCCTGCCAGCAGGCGTTTGAGCAGTTTGCCACGCAAAAGAGTCCAAGTTGGCGGGAACAGACGGTCCCTGTGGAAATCCCTGTGAAGGAGGAGGAGAATGCAGAAACAGAAAACACAGAGGTTGGTACAGAGGTCAGTGATTCACAGGTATGCGTGAGCAAGGAGGTGGCTGTAAGATTTGCTAGCTGTAAGCAACAAGTTGAGGACTAACCTTGGAATGAGAGGAGTCCCGAATTGTGCCTGAGCTTCCAGTGGAATAGTGCCATGTTGGGAGAGCCACAGAGTGCTTTTGCCCAAGAGGCTGATTATTTTCTCACAGTTCAGTCCCTCACTGCACTGGTGCTGGCTGATTTATCAAACTTGTTGGTGTCTTCAAAAGATGAAGCAGAGAATCTCTTTTCCTGCTACGAATAGTACAGGTAATACCGAAATGATCATCCCAAGCACTAGGCAGGAAGACCCAGCACAAGCAGAGCAACAGTTCTGAGCGTAGTAAACCCAAACAATCCCAAGGGGAACTTTCATCACACCAACATTTTTGTTTCTGACTTCTCCAGCTGATAGCATTGTGCTTTCTGCCTCCAGGTGATGGCCTGCTCTATAGTGTGGCCTAGGGGATCTTTTCCCTCATGAGATTTAGAATTGGACAAGTTGGCAGAAAACTTTTTCATGGCCAATACTGTTCCTAGCATGTAATCTGTCACAGGCATCTCTTTTCCTTGGAGTGTGCTTTCCTGGGGACGGTTTCCAAAAGAGGAAGGAGGGAAATGTTCAGGAATTAGCAGCAAGTCAGAGCAATATTACATAGCTCTATTTTCCTGCATGATGCGGCTGAAAGAGCCAAGGGAATGGCAAAACGCTGTTAGAATAGGATAGGGGGAAATGTGCATTGCCATACCGGCGTGGCACAATTAGTGTACCTTTCATGGAAATTTTTCCAAGATAATGGCTGCAGACTAGAGAGGAAAAAAAGTGCTGTGCTGTGATGGGCTGCTCTAAGTCCCTTCATCTCTGCTCACTCCCCTGTAACATGGGATGTACTTGGATTTCATTCATCATGCTGTAGCACTGCTGCTGCTCTGTGTTTGTGAACCAAAGCACATGGCACTGTCGATTTTTAGTGCCGAGTAACTCACCTGTAACGTGTTCAGTGCCCGTCACCAAAGGGGTCTGTGAGCCCCTGTGATTAGGATCCACGTGGTATTTACAACGGTGGATGGTGCACAGGGCAGGGGGTACAGCACAATACAAATACAGTTGTCCTAAAATGCACTGTAATGGTCTAGTAAAATGTTACTGGTCCTACATGCTCTGCATAATTTTCGTGCTGGGGTTCCTAGCTGTTTGTGTGACTGACCAGGCTTTTCAGAAGCTATTGGAATTGGCCAACTTGAAGCTGTGCTGATTTTAAGAAAACGCTGTAGTTTGCCTTTACCCGGCATCTTAAGAGATAGCATTGGCTTTATCTCCTATGGTAATTGGCTTGAGTGGCTTAATTGATTGCAGCCAAAAGGCAGTGAAAAGTTTGCTGTGTAAGCTCAAGAGCTCTTTATGACATGGATTCTGCCTCTGTTGTCCTGTACTCCTTTGCTTACCTGTGTATTTTGGGGTTCCCATCTAGCTTGTTCTGGTTTGTTACAGACTGCTTCTGCTTTTTCAAAAATGAAGATGGAGATAAAAAAGAGTCGTCGTCATCCACTGGGCAAACCACCAACCCGCTCCCCGTTGTCGGTGGTTAAACAGGAGACCTCGAGTGATGAGGGTGAGTGCGCGAGCATTAAGAACACTTGTGTGTCTTGTCTGATCTGAAGAATTGCTGGAGCCATTAATGTAACTGGATGGCCTCAAACTTTTTGTGTTACACTTAACCGTTAGAAAATGCAGCATGTTCCCATTTTGATAACCCAGCTTGAAACAAAATTCATCCGTGGGAGGTGTCCCTTCTCACCTCCCATCCTTTTTTCTGCCAAGAAAAATATTTTGCTGGCTGCAGAGTGAGGCAGCATTTTGGGTAAAGGGAAAAAAAAAATATAGTTCACGGAAAATAACATCTTAAAGTAAAAAGCTCCTTCTTGGATATTGCATTAAAATGTGATCTGTTCACCTCGGAGGGTGGTGGAGGTTAGGTCTGCTGTTATGTGTATGGGGAAAGTAAATTTAACTTCTTGCTTGGCTTTTTAATTCATGTGAATGTTGGGGTCCAGCTTTTCTTGGCAGATCCAGAAATGATAATTAGAAAGTGTCTCAGTGCTTAACTGTACATCGCTGATTTTTCCTTTTCCCACATTCCAGTCACTGGGAATGCCATAACAGCCTGGACCAAGGGGCAAAAAAAATAAAAATAAAAATACTCTTACCTCTCCCTTCTGTTGTGTGGTGTAATTTGCCACTTCTGGGTCTTGCCCACATTATAAAGTACTCAGAATATAGAAAAGTCCACAGTAAGAAGCTTTTGCATGCTGGGGCAGGTACGTGAAGGTGTAGTTGGCAGTCCCTGCTTTCAAGGTACTTAAAACTTTATGTTCAAAGGACAACTTCTTTCCTGTTTACTTTCCTTCAGAGAATATATCCATTGATTTTAGAGAAACTTCGTGTAGGAAGGGGATATTCTGCACATACATAGCTCCATTTCCTTACCAAGGATGATGCATTTGATGTCTTGCATATGTGTAATGCGGAGTGAAGGTGTTGAAAGGCAGTCGAGACTAGTTATCTTGTTTTGGTGTGAGACCTTGCAACAAACTTTGTGCTGAAGGATCCTCATTAGCCAGATTCTTTTCACTGTTTTGACTTTTTGGATGGTGTACAGGGACTTTTGCTGGCTGACTCAGGAGCAACTTTCTGTGAAAGCTGGCATTTCTTGGGGACTGATTTACAGCACTGTTGGGCAAAATCTGATCAAACAGATTCCTCTCTTCCCCGCCAGGGAATAGAAGCAGCAATCTGCACTCCTTGCTTTTTCAGGGCTAACGTGTAAGGATGATCTGGAGGCTGCAGTGAGAAAGAATGAGCATGTAAATTAAAGGAATGCATATGCTACACTAAGATTCAGTTGAGACAAATTGTTAGCCTTTTCTACTTGAGTATAACTTGAAATGTGGGAGCCATCCTGAGTGTGGCGTCTCACCTAGAATCCATCCTGGGATGAGTGACGGTGGTGATAACATACAACAGTCATTTCCTTTTTTCTCTCTGTCTGTCACTCTGGATTATGGTGCCGGTTTCATTGATTTCACTGGTATCATAAATCCTTGCCTGTCTCTTGATGTGCTTTGACTAAAATTCGGAGAAACACGTAGTTTGGGGTTTGGCTCATGTCTTAAAATGTCAGTAAAGGTGCTTGAGTTCTTAAAAGGTAAGTGGTGAGCTCGACTTTGGAAGTTAAGACATCTTTAAAGTATCGATCTGCATACCCGAGGTCACCGGTCTTTTTAAATTTTGTCTGTGCCGTACACGAGGCGTGGACACGTCGGCGCGTTTAGCTGAAGTTAGGACTGTAGAACACGTCCTTGTGAACCCGTTTGGTATGAGGGCCAGCTCTGGTCTGACACACGCTGAACTTGCAGCCGGCTCCTGGCATGAGCAGTGCCTTCCTCTGGGAAGGAAGCCCTAACTCGCCCACCGGTAGGGCTGATCCCGTTTGTCTCCCTTTCCAGCAGAATCTTACGCAGTGTTGTGGAAAAGGCGATGGTATCAGCAATTATTGTTAGCCTGTGGATACCACTTGTAGTCCAAGATAAAAATACAGTAAGAAAGCAAAGGCACTTTCCAGGAAGTCACCCTTGTTTGAAGCGTGACAGAGATACACAGACAGTGTTTGTCATCTCAAAAAAAGGATTAATTAAACACAATAAAATTTCCTACGTTGTCTGGCAAATACATATCAGATTAGTTTGGGGGAACGTTTAAAATCTGAGATGTAAACTTAGCCATTAGTGTTTTACTACAAGTTCCTTTTACCCTTTCTGGTAACCTAAGAGTCTGAAAACCTTAAAAGGGAGGTGGAAATGGGGAGGAGGCTTAGGCTTGTTGGGAGCAGCACAGTAACTGCCTATTTCCAGTAATTAACAGTGAAGCAGTGAACAATTTGGTTTAATGCGCGGAGCTCCGGGGATAATGTTCCACTAAGATGTTTTTGAGTTCCCCTGGCCAAAGCTTTCTTTTGGAAACTTTGCAGATTGAGAATGCAGCGAGTGATTTACACTTAGCCTTGTGTGGAAAATTTCTTCAACACTTCTAGTGACTCAAAATTCCTTAATAAGGAATGGTAAGAAACTTGGACCCCCCCCGAACTGACACAAATGGATTCTGCTGTGGTTTAATGATAAAATGCCAAGGGCCTGTTAAAGGTTTTGTAAAACCAAAGAATTAGCAAACTAATTAGCACAAGCAGTACCTATCTGAGCTCTGGCAGGAGAAAAGGTGGTGGTGAATGCAAATTGAAGGCTTAGTGGTGTGCGCTTGATGGAAGTAGCGGTGAAGCAGCTGCCGAAAGTACAACAACAACTTGAACCCAGGGTACCTCAAGGCCAAGATTTGTGTTTGCAGAGACAGGTAGGGGATGTGCTTCAGGAAGGTTCAAACAGACATGGTGCTGACTGGCAGGAACTGGGAGCTGGCATAACTAAACCAGCACAAACTGCTGCGTGTCTTCCAGAGAATGCAGCTCCCAGCTGGCCAAAGGAAAGGGGGATTTCTTTGCACTTGCATTTTGAACTTGGCTTCATTAAAAGGATGTTGTAGTTTTCCACAGTTAGAAAGTGGAGAGAAGTACGAAGGCAGTAAATCCAGATTCTTTTCTTTCTTCTTCCTCGTGACCAGTTCCATTAGGTCATTGTGGTGTCTCTGTCTTTGCTGTCCTACCCATAAAGTGGAGATTATATCCATTTAAGGAAGTATTTGAGGCATACATACATGAGGAACCAGGGATGAGTTGAATGTTTTTATGTATTGAACTTCTTGTGTTGTTGAAACATCAGCTGTTTAACCCTACCTTGCTGCGTGTTGCCTCTACTGACTGTCCGTTGTGTTGGGATTTTTTTTCTTTCTAGAAACGTTTCCATTTTCTGGGGAGGAAGATATGAGTGACCCAGAGGCTTTGAAATCTTTACTTTCCCTCCAGTGGAAGAATAAAGCACATAATTTCCCAGCTGAAAGAAAATTCAATGCAGCTGCTGCCCTGAGTGAGCCGTACTGTGCTGTCTGTACCCTCTTCTACCCCTATAACCAGGTAATTCCCGATCCTGCTCAGATGGACGTGTCAGTGGTGGGTACTGAGTGGTGGCTACTGCTTAAGTTATGGTGCAGACCTTTACAAAGAAGACTCATACAAATGTGCACACCAAAGCAGCGTGTTTGGATAGCGCAGAGGCAGTGGATGGAGCCTTTTCTGTTATCTTTCCTGGCTTCTCTGGCTTTCTCTGCTTCCATTTTTTCAGATCGCACATAAAGAGCTTTGCACTGCAAACACTTTCATGCAGGGAAACGGTGCCATATTGGGCGTGTGATTGCCCTTGTTTGGATACGGCCCGGACTTCTGAATATAGGCAAACAAGCAGCAAAATAAAAAAATCCCTGAGTAATCACATACATCATTTTTTGGAAAGTACCAATATGCTTGGGGATATGTCATGAGCGGAAAGGCAAAATTTATCAGATGAATTAGTTATTTGCCCAGTTGTGTATTGATTCGTTCTTGCATGATTATAGAACCAAATCTGGCTTTGTGTGTCCACTAGTAATATGTGCCTTAGAGGCATATATATGTGTTGGAAGCTTTTTCTGAGAAAAGCAGAACCCACCTCCCCCTTCAGTAAAATCTCTTGATTTATTATACAGACTGAAAATAAAATATCTGTTCTGATTGCTGGATGGTGTCGTATAATGGTTGTAGGG
>NW_009259329.1:1238155-1253753 GCF_000687185.1 Egretta garzetta
CTGGGCTGTTTTAATCCATTGTTTTTAACTCTGGTCTGCTACCGGAAACCTTGAAATGTCCTTCTGGAGAAATTGTTGCAGAAAGAGTAGGGAAGGATGCCAAAAGGATGGGAGAGGGGGAGGGAAGGTCTTGCTTTTATTAATATTTTCCTTTTTTTTTCGTGGTGTTTTCAGCTGGAATTTAGGAATTTGTTTTTTTACAGAAGAAAAACAGGGAAAGCTTCTCATTATTCTAATGCTTCTGTGAGCTTTCAAAATAAATTACAGCTCCCGGTAGAGGCCTAAGGAAGAGAGAGAGGAGCAAAGGGCAGGGGTGGGGTTGTGCATGAGAAGACCGGATTTAAAGTTCGTCATTTCTGCTGTGTGGCATCAGGTGTTGGACAGCTTTTTTGCAAGGGGAGCGCTCTGACTTTTAAGGTTCAGATTGTGACCAGGGGAGAGGTGATTCCATATGATGATATTTTCTCTTTAAGTCCTTACAGATGGATAAAGAAGCTGTTCCAGTCTCTGTAGGGGAGACCACCTCTTTCGTCCACCTTTCTAAGTGCGGACAAAAGACCAAGCCTCTGATCCCGGAGATGTGCTTTACCTCAAGTGGAGAGAATACAGAGCCCCTTCCTTCGAATTCATATATTGGAGAGGATGGAACCAGTCCCTTGATATCCTGTGCCAAATGCTGCCTGCAGGTTCATGCTAGTGAGTGTTTCTTCCTTCACCAAAGCATTTTGGGTATCGAGAAACTCACAGGTTTCTTTATGTTGCCTATATTTGAATTCCTTCTGGGCATGCTTGCTATACCCGTCGCTGCCACTTTTTCTGGTACTAGTACGTGTGTGTGTTTGAGTCCATCTTGGCAGTCACCGATCTTAAAAAGACACACAAATACTGTTTTTACTGTTTGTTTTGTCGGCTGATTCTTCTCTGTCTCACAGAAAAGATTCTTCTGTTATCTTTCATTTTTTGTCATAAAGCAGACATCACAAAGCTGATCGTGCTCGTGTTGCTTGTTCAAATATTGGTCTGCTGGATGATGTCGTATTGTTCTTGTGTGCATCAGAGATTATGGAATAGTTTCTGGGATGTATTTTATTAGTGTCTGTGTTACTATTTGTAGGAATGACGCTTGACTGCAAAAAGGAACATATGTCTGTTTGTTTCCCTGATAGTTATGTCTAAAAGAAGATCTGATTAATCTCGGTAGCGTGTACCTTCACTGTCGATTGTACGACATCGAGTTAACATTTGCGCTCCTACTAGGAGATGTGACGAATTACTGTTCAGCCAGTTGATCTTGACAGATGGGAAAACTGAGTTGGCTTGCATCAGCTGGAATTACTTTTGTTGTTCCAGTTTTGAAGTCCGCAGGTCACCATGCAGCTCAGCATGACTGTCTCTTGTGGAGAACTAGAACGCAACTTCTATTTTTGTGCTGCATCTGTGCTTATGGTCACTTCTGGCTAATAAGAGCACGTGATGCAGAGCAAGCGTGAGGATGAAGTCTGCTTTCTTACTTCACAAATTGTGGTCTCTGCAGCGATCAGATCAGAGATGCTGCACCTTGTACATCCATGTGTCTTCAAGACAGTAGTTTATCAAAATGGTTTCAGTGACCACATTCTGTTTAGGGACAGAGGGATGTGGGCAAATCTGCAGTCTTGGACAGGGCGTAGAGAAATTCAGCTTTCTATTTTGGCTGGGCTCTACCCTTGAGGGTAGAACAGAAGTTAAATCTAGTCTGATGTGGTCTCCAGTGTCATCTTGTTTCCTTCTTGCTGTTTGTACTTCTAGACTGTGATATCCCTTTGACTTTGCTGCAGAGAATCCATTTGCTTTTATTATAGGATTGCAGTGTTGAGGTGTATTTTGGTATCTGGCAGCATGCTGTAAAACCAGTTGGCAGCCTGCTTGTTATTGAGAAGTGCTCTCACCCAACTGTGCCAGGTTATAACAGCAAGGATGTACCGAGAAAGCTTTTGCAAAGGCTTCTGGGCTTTTAAGGTGTTGACAAAACCCATAAACAGAACATACTTTTCTTGTTCCGTTAGGACTGTTGTTACGGGACAACCTGGTGTTCAGTAAGCATGACCATTTCTCCCCTCAGATCCCATAGTCCAGCTACCTGTGGTCCTGAAGCAAGAAATCGGTGCTGAAACTTCAGCCTGTTCTACACCGGTTCGAGCTCCAGCAGTATTTCAGTGACGGGGGTTTGTTTCTCTTGCGGCTCAGTTTCCAGATCAGTTTTTTAGACTCAACACCCCTGCTCATTTTCTAGGACTGGGTTGAATCTGCTTTCTTGATTTGCCGTATGATGAAAAGAGACTTCAGATGTGGAAGACAGCTGTGGATCTATATTATTGACTTTTTTTGACATAATGTTTATCTGGTTAAGTGGATGATTTTTATAAATCAGGTTATTGTGGCAATCTCAGTGCTTTCTGAATAACTTCTTTTAAGTTTAATTCAGTAATTGGAGACTCTCCAGCTGCAATTTTATGTTCGGTTTTGTTAGGCTAGGTAAAGGCCATGGGATGACCCTTGTGTTAGCTAGGATGCTGGCCAGCAATTTGTGGTATGTTTAATCTTCTGCTACAGGCTTTCTTTGCAAGCTTGCGGGAGTCACGTAGATCAAATTTTTCAAAAGTATTTGTATGTCGTGTCCCCATTGTCTCGGTGGCAAGCCCCAGTGCCTTTTACAGAATTTTAAGAGCTATTTTGGTGTTATGTATTTATAATGAGTATAATCCCGCTTCCCTGTTTCGGTGCTACAGAGAAGTACGTAGGAGGATTTGGTGCCTGCGTATTACAGTCATTGATGCTCTATAAAGTCAGATGTTTCTAACACTTCATAGAGCCAGAAATTAGTTTAAATAGTGTTAAATATGTGAAATGCATGTGTTTAATTTCCTTGCAATATTAGTGGTTTTGTCCTTCCTCGTAATACCACTTAGCAAAGATGACTGCTTCAGTCGTGCTAAAATTCAGTGGTCTTAACTGTTTTGATGTGTGAGTGCATTCCAGCAGTAGTAACATCATTTTTGTTCTCACCTGAAGGGTCAAAGTACTGCTATTGTAGTCCTTACAAAAGAGAAAAAAAAGAATGTTGAGGGTTACCTGTGTGTGGTTTTTTTGGTTTTAGGCTTGCTGGTCCCCAATTCTGCGCCCCTTCCCAAGGATGACTTGCCTTACGACTTCAGGCTATTGAGTGTAGTTACTCAAACGCTACACCTGGTTTCAAACATGCTTCTGAACTGAAAAGTCAATAAATCAATGCTACAGATATGTTAGCAAAACTCTGAAGGCTATAACTTCATTTCTTTCAGGCTGTTACGGAATACGTCCGGATTTGGTGAATGAAAGTTGGTCTTGCTCACGGTGCTCAGCCAATGCATGGGCAGCGGTAAGCATCTGCTCTTCGGGAAATGAAAGAAAACTTGCTGTGGGAATTAATTAAGATCCTTCAGCAGAGATGGGCGGTGGGAGGGTACAGTTTCCCTTTGCATCCCAGATGTGGTGTAGTCATTTGTTGGAAAAGAGTCTAGCAGAGCTTTTTGGTCCAGCTCTGAAGGAGTTTTGTTTCTACAGGAATGTTGCCTGTGTAATCTCAGGGGAGGAGCTCTTCAGATGACCACTGATGGGCGGTAAGTGATGTTTTTAAATGTTTTGTCCATCCATACTGCATCTAATGTTCTAGTGTTGTGAATTTGGTCTTGATGCTCAGTGTGACAACTAGTTTTAGCATTATGGAGGTAACTGCTACTCCCTAACTTGGCAGGATGAGCTTGAATAACTGTGCTGTCTTAGACTCTGCACCAGGCTTCTTGATCGCAGAGGTAACGTGGCTCTGAAGACTGTTACATTTGGTTTATTGTCAGAGAAAAGTATTTTCAGAGAATGTTTAGCATCATGCAAGATCAGTTGCATAAGGAGGTTGATCCCTGTTTTTCCAGAGACATTTACCTATGACCATGATGAACAATCAGTTGGTAATGTTGGTAATGTTGCCAAGGCTGCCAACCACCATAAATATGCCTTGATACTGAGGGAGTCAGAGAAATGTTAACTGCCCTCCTGAGTATTTAATTCAAATGATGGTAGACTCTGATTTCTCTCTTCACTTTTTTTTCCAGGTGGATCCATATAATCTGTGCTATTGCTGTTCCTGAGGCCCGTTTTCTCAATGTAATAGAACGTCATCCTGTGGATATCAGTGCTATTCCAGAGCAGAGGTGGAAACTGGTAGGTGTCTTTTACCTGGAGAGAATGTTTGTGAGCAAGAGCCAAAACAAAAACCAAAAAGAAAAAGGCTTTAACTAGACAGAAAAACATCGTGTGGGATTGGAGGTGATGTTCTCGCTCTTACTTCCAGCACGTGCACCAGGAAGCTGTATCATTTGGGTGTCTTCTGAGGTGCTATCTCAGTGCTTTGACACACAAACAAGTTGTGATTACCAGATCTGCCTTCACTCTCTAAGAGTGTGCTCGTAGCCTGGGCAGAGCCTAGGACGCTTACCTACCTGGCAATCAGGTCTAAAGCACCTGAAAGCTTCATTTACTGAAAGTACCGCGTAGCGGGAGTGTGAAGGGACGTGGTAACTAGAGAGAAGCTGACATATTGCTGATTTACTCATCTGCAATTTGGTTCATCTTTCTTTACAATATTTCTCATTTTCTATCAAAAAATCTCTTGTAGAAATTAATAAATATTTCTTTGTGACCATGACTGCTATGCAAGGCTCTGCAAAGATTTTAATAAAAGTCCAGCTACAACTTGTTATTTAGTTGCATAGCTGCATCCGAGGGATTAGTAATGGATGATTCATTAGCTCAGAGCAATTAATCTTAATGTTAGTTAATGCCCCATCACTACAGTGTGTTATTGCAAAATAAATTGTGCTTTTCCTGCTTTTTTCGTACAGAAGTCGCCTGGGTGACAGTTGGGAGTGTGGTACGGGGGAAGGTGATGGAGCACTGGTTAGCATTGATGTATTTGTTAACTGTGCAGCTATTTAGTGCAGGCAGCCCAGCCAGGGCCTGGGTGAGAGATTAGGAAGAATCCCTGTCTGCTTCCAGAGTTATTTCTCTGTTGTGCAAATGGGTTTTGTACACAAATGTGAATGTAAAAAGCATTCATTATTCAGGTGGAGTGATGGAGCAGTGTGTTGTGAGAGTGATAAATCTTGCAGTAGTGGTTCTTTATGGATCATCTGACATTTCCAGCATGCATCCTCTTCATTACCAGCACTTGTAACGATGAACTAAAAATCTTTTTACACAAGACTCACTCCTATTGCTTAATGGAGCCTCACAAGGAAACATGACTTAATTCTTTAACTCTTCTCTGGCTGCCTTACAATCCTATAGAGCAGTATTAACGTGCGTAAAACTCCGTTGCTTCATTTTGCTCCGAAGCATTGGCGATGCCATCCCAAGCCTCTGCGCAGACCTACTACACATCTTTCTATTTTGTTCCTGAATTAAAGCTTCATGGCTTTGTTGATTTCTTCAGTGTTGTATTCTATTCACACCTCATGTTTTCTTCATGTCTCAGGAAAGGCAGAGAATTTTTATATGAATTACCTTGACTTACACAGCCTAATGATGTCATTTACAGGCACCTATTCCTTATGTCGAAGTTAGCAAGAGCTGGGCTCGTACCTCAATTCTTGTCAAAGCCTGGCTTGAAGCACTTCACTTGGAAAGCGTTAGCATGGATGGTGCTGCACGCTGCTTCATCATAGTCAGGGTAACTTTTCTAGAGGTGTAATGCTGTTTTATTTCTGCCAGCATCTGTCATGACTCTGCCAGCAGGGCATGTTGGCTAGTCCAGGTAGCTTTGGACACAGGTTCAGGTCTTGGACTTGAGTTTCTGTCAGCATGACGGTGTGATCCCTCTGTAAGACGCCTGGTGCCCCTATACAGCAAGCCCAACTGTCAGGATGTAAGAATTAGACTTTCAGCCTAATTACTCTGTGTTCGAGAATGTCATCAGGTAAGTGTTGTTGTATTTAGACTGAGTATCAAATTCTTTCTGCTCTGTTGGTCTGTACTTGCCAACGCCTTTACAGTGCGTATGCACGTGCCATCGATGTCTGCTGAAAACAGTTGGTCTTGTCACCACATACATTGTGACTTTGAGTGTCATTTCCCACAGGACAGAAAATAAATAAATTATCTTGAGTTAAAACTGAAATGGGCTTTAGAGTTATAAACCAAGTAAAGATTAAAACAAATAAATCTGGATGGCAGAATGTAAAGGCCACGGTGCTTATAGCAGCAGCATTGGTGTGGTGTGTGAAGAAGTACAAAGGAAATTCAAATTGAGTAAGGTTGTGTGGAGAAACACTTAAGAGCCATTATGGAGAGTTCTAGGATTCTTCATAGGAACTTGCAGGTAATTCATGGAGCACGTGAGGAGTCAGTGGGGGAGTTGGGGGGAGGTGTCTGGGATTTGGAGGTGTGCAGCTGCATTGAGGAAGATAACTTCTAAAAGGTGGTGGTGTTGGATCTGATGACTTCGGCAATGTCAGAGTTGATGCAGTACCAGGTAAAACTGGAGAGATGGCTTTTGCTCAAAAAGATGGAAGAGGGAGAGAAGGGATGACGTGAAGGTTGGGGAGAGTTGAAGTGAATGGATGAAGGTATGGGGGGGTAAAGGTTATTTGTGATAAATTTCTTTGATTTTTTTTAATTTTTTTTTTTATATGTGTGTATTGTTTTAAGTTACCATGGGAGGGCTGAGGTAACAAGCAGTTGCAGTGATCAGCTCAAGGAGCATCTCCTGTCTTTGAGCACGCACCAGGCCTCCCCTGCCAGCTCAGACTTTTCAGTCCATATGTGGGCATTGCATCATTTTAAAGAATGCAGTTTGCATGCTTCCTGATTAATGGTGTATTACGGCCCTGTGCGCATAAATTATTTATGACGTGGAAATTTGGAATAATTAGCTGTCATTCCTCAGTGCAGTAAATGAATTGCAGTGTTCATCATGCAGGAGACAGCCCATTTCTTACTCTCAGCTATGACCCGACTCTCCGGTGTGCATTTATTCTGAAGATTTTTCTCCTGTGCTTTAGACCTTCCCTCTTCCTGCTCCCTCCCCTCCCACAGAAAACGTCTTTAAATCTACATCTGCTCCATCCACAGCACTTGGCACCGGTGCTTCTGTCCAACCCATCTCCCACGCTTCCAGCTCTTCTACATTTTCACTCCTTCCACCATCTTCTACATTTCAGCCTGGCCGCAGCTCACATTTTGCTTTCTCCTTTGATCAGATTTGCTCTGAATATTCCAGTGGTGAGGCTCTTTTGCCTGTCACCAGGGGTTTGCCTTGCCACTGGGGTGTCGTTAGGTGCGTGCTAATCCTTCTGGCTGGGAAGAATCCTGTTTGCCTCAACGAAGGCAGGTTCCTGACACCGGAGGGTTAATGCTCCCTTGGGAGGCGGTATTGAGCACGCTGTAGATCAGCGGTTGTCCCTGCTGGCGGGAGAATTAGGTATTGACAGTTTAATAATGAGATCTCATTGCTATTGACTTGCTTTCAGTGCTGTGTTCCTGCTGTGCATTTTGCTGTGGTGCTTATCTAGCTTTGGAACATGGTTTACAGAGCGATAAAGGCATAGCTTATTAAATACTAAAAAACACATTCTGGCAGCACTAAGGCCCTGGCTTTGAATTTCCTGGCTTTTGTTCGTTTAAGTAAAAAGGCCAAAATGAATCTTTGGTGTAAACATACTGACTTCAGTTAATTCAGAGGATGTGAATTTGACTTATTTCATACACACGTGGGGCAGACCCCAGGCAGGGAGGGGGGGGTGTGCTCAGAAATAGGGGGGAATGCATCTTCCTTTCTTCTGCACGTTTTGCTTCCCAGGACAAGTGAAATATCCTTTGGGGAGGGAGCGGTCTCTGATTTGTCTTGGCAATGCGTTGTAGCTAGCGCAAGCGGGGCCCTGGCTCTTGGCTATGGTAACACAAAACATAACACTGAAATTTGGCAATTCTTGTTTTGCATTTACTGGGTGGTTTATAATATGATATCACTCTTAATATTTTTTGAGGGTACACTTTTAAGTGTAGCCCAGACCTAGAAGCAGAGTGACTTTGGACTTCTGGGGGTTGTATTGGCAGCTTACGTTACGTTTCTAATCCCGTGGGATGTAGTAATTCATACGGATCTTAAAATTTAGGTCATGTGCTCTGTAACGTTGCAAACTTTGAGCCGTGCTTTAATGGGAGTGAGGTAAACGAGAGGCCATGAAGGGTGAAAGAGGGGAGGAAAGGTTCTGTTTAATATCGGGCACTGCAGAGAGGAAAAGAACCTGTCATTCCTAACATCACAGTATGTTTATAGGACATTTATGTTTCGGTGATGGATTGGGAGGGAGGTGGTCAAACCTGAGGGGCAGTGGCTGGAGCAAACCCGTGTCGTGCTTTGGCGATGGCCAGCTGAAATGGGCACTACAAATTACTGCTTTCCCCTGCTCCTCCTTCTATGCGGAAATTATTTCTTTGTAATAAATAAATTACATAGCTGTATAGTCAGATTCATGGCCTTATAATATCTCTCAGGATTTTATTTATATGAGCTGTTCATTCTAACAAGGAAAACGCGTGTTCTTCTCATGGGTGTGATATTAATTTTTCCCTGATTTGCCTTGTCCAAGCCTCAGAGCTGAGGTGAAGAAGCTGCCGTTGATCAGTAACAGATTCCCTAGACTTAAAATGTTAAAAGCTAAGAATGGTGTTCCCAGATAGTTCCCTGGAAACGTTACGTGGGCGTCCAACTTAAATTCCTTTACATTGGGTTTCCCAAAACCTGGTCTTTTATATTTCTGAGGGGCTGGAAACAAGAATTTGGTGCTGTTAGGGAATGAGGAAAGGGATCTCATTTCCCACCGGCACATAATGCTTGCTGACAAGCCTGCCGTGCCATAAGGCTTGTGATTTCTAGCTCTGAAAAAATCTAGATTTCTTTTTAAAGTAGTCACACATCCTAAGTTGATTACCTGCTGTCTGATTCGATTACCCTAATAACTGGATCTGCTTTGCAGAAAATGAGTTTAAGAAATACTGAAAGATTTAATACCTTTTTCCCCCTGTAATTCTGGTGTTTGGTGCAATGTTTTTATTTCTTCTGTTTGCAAAACAGTGATTGAATTATCTACAGTAGCTAATCTGACATGGATACCAATAAAATAGTTACGGTTTATGTGTTTGTGTAAAATAAACATATGATTTTTTTGTTCCATTATATAAAATTGTATTCTAGTAGATCTAATAGGGATATTGTTCCATTAAATATAATAGGACAAATTATTACACAGTTACCCTGTGTTCTGTTCTTTCAACAAATGAAAACATTATTTTTCAGCGGTGTGTCTGTGACGACCCGGCTGCTGCTTGAGTTAACGTGGGTGCATTTCATATCTCACAGGAGGATGAGTATTGAGCTGTAGCAGTTCTGTAATAGCACTGATGTGTGTTTGCCTGTTCTGCCCTCCCTTTCTCTCGGCCCTCTGCTGAGCGTAGCCTCAAATTGGATGTAAGTCTGCTTCGCTGTCCAGCCTGGCTCTAGAGGGCTGTTACTGGTAGACGTCACGTGCGAGGGAATGATGTTAGTATCTGCTCTAGTTTCTTGGCTTACGAGCAGTTCTAGGCAAGTGTACGTAGGCAATTCTGGAAGTACAGGACTTGACCTCTCCGCAGCAAACGTCACCATTTTTGGCTGTGGCTTCTGTGCCCTAGACCCTAACGACACAGACTGTCCCACTGCGTTGGGTGACGGGATGCCATACGTTGCGTTAAAGCTGCTGTTGACTGCCTGCGTAATGCGGACCTGTGTTTCTTTTCAGAAATGTGTGTACTGTCGGAAACGGATGAAGAAAGTGTCTGGTGCCTGCATCCAGTGCTCCTATGAGCACTGCTCCACATCCTTCCACGTGACCTGCGCACACGCGGCCGGCGTGCCCATGGAGCCAGATGACTGGCCCTATGTTGTGTCCATCACTTGCTTCAAACACAAAGCAGCTAACCAGAACGTATGTTTTTGGGGTTTGGTTTGGGTTTTTGGTTTGGTTTGCTTTGGCTTTTTGGTGGTTTGGGGTTGGTTTTTTTTTTCGTTTGTAGAACAGTTCCTCTGTGCCTATATTTTTCATGCAGCTTTTATGATGGCGGACTGTAAATTATTCCCTTTTCTCTATAACACAGATTCAGTTTCGAAGGGAAGTGACCCTTGGACAGACTGTGATCACAAAGAACCGGAATGGACTCTACTACAGATGTAAAGTGATTGGCATGACAACGCAGACTTTCTATGAAGTAAACTTTGATGATGGTTCATACAGTGACAACGTTTACCCAGAAAGCATTATTGTAAGCAGCTCTCTGTGGAGACTATTACTGTTATAGATGAGTGCAGAGCGTGACGTGTGCGTTCCTCTTCTGTGTGCTTTGGGGTGGAACAAGAAAGTAAAACTTAAAAAAAACCCCAAACATATATATATATATATATTAGAAAGTAAAGTTTTTGCTTGCATAGAAGAACTCGCACTGCTCTTTATTATTGTTCTTCTTGCTTATGACATGATCTCATTTCATTTCTTGTTCCATTACAAAGATGGGATTTCGCTATACGCAGTTGACTTAACAGAAAACAGTGTTTGTTTTAAGCATCCTATTTGTTTTGTGGTTGAATAATCTCTTATTTTTCAACTGACAAGTGTGATTCATGGGGGAAGCAGATTGTCTGTAAGCACTTCTGGTTCAAAATAGGGAATTCACTTAATAGAAAGAACGTCTGGAAGAGGCTGGCTTGTCAACTCATGCATTCTCTTCCTGGTTTTGCCATTGATTCACCATGTGAAACAGAGCAGCTCACCCTGCTTGTTTCTGTTGATACAGGAGATCTGGTGGTTTGGGATTTCTAACGAGAAGTTTGCTAGAACCAAGTGCCGTCACCAGGAGGAGGTGCAAGTGTTTATTTTTGGTCTCTCACTGGTTGATGGCTTTGTTTGAGATGACTGAAATTAATCACAATGCAGAAACTTTCTGAGACTTAATTACAGTGTTATCTAGCAGCTGCCTTGAGCAGTGATTCTAACACACCTCTCTACCTAGTTCTCGAGCTTTGTCTCTGTTGGCTGGCTGACGGCTTTCACTTTCTGTCTCCAGAGCAGAGACTGCATCCAAATGGGACCCCCTCCAGAGGGTGAGTTGGTTCAACTGCAGTGGACAGATGGAATCATCTATAAGGCCAAGTTCATTGCAGCCCAGATCAGTCAGATTTATCAGGTGAGTGTGGAAGGGTGCCCATGTACTTGTGTCAACATGCCCGATTTGCTCGAATTGTATAGCTCACTAAGTGTTGAATGCTTGCTCTGGTCATGAAGGGAGAATTTGCCTTCTGAAATTAATACTGCTGGTAGTCTAACGAGAACTACAGTGATACAATAGGATCAGGATAAAGGTTTTCTGTGGCAGAATCTGGATGTATGGATAGACATCTGTCTAGGCTGTATTTGCTTTTAAACTATAACATAAATTTGCCCTTTTCCTTATAGCTCAGATCTGACCCAGGTCAAAAGTGACCTACTCGAAGTACTCCCTGATGGCTGTCCTATGGCTAGAGCTGAGCTTGTCGTCTGTAGCTCCCCATGAGTCAATACCTACATAATTACAACTTTCTTTGAAGCTTTGAGAGGAAGTAGGGGAAACAGTGGGTGAGGAGACTACTTCAAGGGGGGAATAATCCTCTGGTCAAGGGAGGGTACTTTGTAGAGTAGCAGCAGCACGTGGGAATAATGTCCTGCTGCTGTTGTGTCAGGAATTAGAAACCTTCAATCTCCAGTCTCGTACACTCTCACCATCTCTGTTTTTAAGGTGACAAAAACAGCAGCCAGGTTTTTTTTGTCTTTGAGTCTGTCTCATGTGTGGGATTTTTGTTTGTGGAAGGCTGTAATAGTCAGTAAAGGAAGATTTAACCTGGTACACAGTAGTTCAGCACAGAAAGCTTTATAAAATGCAGTACATCCATTTGATTAAATCCTTTTTAAATGGTACCAAGAAGTTGAAACTTAGAGTGATTTGGAAAGTATACTTCGTGCACATCCTTTTGAAAAACATATGCTGAAATTTGCAAATAACCGTTATTTCTAAGAGATTAATGCCTCTGGACAAAAGGTAAAGGAAGTCCCATCTCTTGTATTTGTTTGAAATGGGGTTCTGATTTCTGTCCCTTCTGCACAGAGTGTTTCACATCTGTGTGTGAAGAGCACCATCACCCACCGTGTCAGTTCAGTCTTTTTGATGTGTGTAATGGATGTTAACTGCTTCAGAGAAGATGTGATCCGAGGTGACCCTGGTTATGAATAAGTACAATATAGCGTTCCATAAAGATCTATTGTCATGCGTGCTTTCCAGTTTAATCACAGTATAGGAAATTGTCATTGATTTCTCAAAGGTACAATAATTTGAAATAGGCTATTCAGCTGATGGTGCCGGATGACAGAAAAAATATGCATGAGGAGCCTGTGTTGTTCAAATCGTGCAGTTACCTATAAATAAAGCTCTTCTCCATGGGGAAAATAGCCTGAATCGCTTTCCACATTGGTTCCCTATGTAGATACTTTTCCAGTACTTCTGGTGCATCTCTTTTATCTGTTATGGAATAGGATTATATTTAAAACCACAGAAACAGTTTTGTTATGACAGAAGTGTGTTCATAGGCAGACAGCACAGATTAGCTTTTGCATTTTAAACTTGTCTTGTTTTGCAGTGGCTTCCCAGTTCACATCTCTAAGTCTGTATTTCGTGTGCTAAGATTAAACGTGTATTTTTAAAAATATTGAGCCCAAATTACTGTCTTGTAACTTGCTCTAATGTGTGTTCATAACCCATATCAGTCATTTGGAACTTAAATACACAAGGTCCAACCGCTCTGATGGTACTAGAAGTGAGCTCGTGTAGTGGAAATGGCAGACAGCAATCTGCTCACGCCTCGGTGGTTAAACTTCGTGTTCCCTTCTGACTCTGTTATGCCAGTGGTGCTCTGTAAAACCAGCAAGTAAATGGGACCAGTAGCATCTTAAACCACCTCAGCGGGGCTCAGCAGAGCTCCCCTTTCCAAGCCTGTTCTCCCACCTGCGTAGTTATTCCAGCTGATGCATGCTGCTCAGTTCAGGGACCTCGGCAGGCGTCGCTGAGCTTGCACAGCTGATGAGCTGCAAGACCTGGGCAGCGTGAGAGGAGTTCAGAGCACAGATGCTTTCTTCCTTCTGAATTTGTCCAATCTGAGCCTGACATCCCATATTAAGCTGTGGGGGATGTCCTGCATTATCTAGAAAAGCCTAATAAATCTTGAGTAAAGGAAATGAGAATCTCTTAAAAACTTTTAATAGTTTTAACATTTTTATATGCTCGTTTCCATGAATAAACATTCCTGTAACTTCTGATGCATAATTCATGATATAATCAGTGCTTAGTAAAAAAGGTTTGATGCGAGGAGTTACCACCGGTTTTTGTACCTGACTATTTCTGTGTGTTAAAATACAAATGTATTTTAGTAGCTGGAGTTATTTCCTTATGACGTGAAAGTGCTTTGTTTAAGATGAAAGAAATTCTTATTACCATATTGCCTGAATACGGGCCTGCCTTTTATTGTAAGTGAAAAGCTTCTTTTTTTCAGGATTTGAATAAAAAATCAGTGGAAATCTCTAGTGCTCTGCCTGGGAGGAGGGAGCAGAGGTGCTGGTCCAGCTGTGGCATTTTAGGATCCCTGGGAGCACTGAATGAAACCACTTGTGCCGGATAAGACAGGGGTGCCTCAGCAGCCCTGAAACCAGCACTTTTTGGGTTCAACATCCTTAATGTAGCTTAGGGGTGCTCATTCTGCAGGAACCGTAGAGACATGCAGTGCCGAGAACAGGGGATCTCCATGGGAGCTGGCCCCTGACACTTCCTTGGTATTCCCATGAAGGGACCATAGCCTGGGAATGGACTGTTGTGGTACTGTAAACAGAGAGGCCAAGTTCTTATTTCAGCTTCTGCCTACTCTACAGGTCGAGTTTGAAGATGGTTCCCAACTAATGGTAAAGCGTGGTGATATTTATACCTTGGAGGAAGAGCTTCCCAAGAGAGTGAAGTCTCGCCTGGTGGGTATTGAAGTTACAGACACAGTAGAATGGCCGTGACTTGCAGTACTCATGCATGGTTTTTTTGCATATTGTTTAGACATTAGATGAATGCAGCCTCCCAATTGCTGTGGCTGTAAAACCACTTGTCGTTCATAAAATACGTGGAGTAGAAGAAATCCTTGATGTCAATGCTTGAGAAGCATTTGAATGATTTTTCCCTTTCCCATGTTCAGATCTGAGTTTTGCTTCCTCTCTGGTTAAAAGATTATGTTCATATCATTTTACACCATATGAATTTAGTTATACGGACTGCCATTCTGTCTAAATACTGCCTTTCAGCAGAAGTGAGGTGAATTGGTCTACAGCTAAGTGGTTTCTGGAGAATGGATTAGCGACATGGGATGAAACCCCCGTTTCTCACGAAATAGGAGATTTAGAACTTAGCTCTTGCCTGTCAAGCTCTTAATCTAAAAGATCAGGCTGTCTTTAACTGCATACAATGGAATTATTGAGCCTAGAAAATTATTTTGTAGCTTTTTTGGTTCCAGACTTGCTGGGTGTTTTCGAACTTGTGCTTTAACCTTGAAAGCCATCTCATTTAAACAAATGATGAGACTGGTTTCTACACATATGGAGAACACAGAGTTTTCTTCTTCATTCTAAATGTCTGTTAAGTCAGCCACCACAGGGCAAGGATGGATCCACAAAGTTAACCTGTGATAAGGTTGTGGGCTTCTGTCTCTTTTATGAGACAAAAAAATCTTCCCTTAAGAATATATGAATTGCTGTGCCAAGTTAAACCGGTGGCCACCAGCAGAAGTGTGAGATGCGCATCATCAGAAACGGCCCGGTGACAGGCAGTTCGGTGGAAGAACTGGTGACAATTTGGAGGAAACTTTCATTTGCTTATGCATTAAATCTTCAAAGGTTTTACCTGAAAAACACTTGTAAAATGCTTTCTGTAATGTGGCTCTAGGTGTCTTCTCCATCTTGTTTGAGGTTGTTTATCTCAATAAGACCTCATGGCTTAAATTTCAGAGGTTAATAATAACGTACCTTGTTATCCTTGAAAGACTAGAATGAGGCAAGGAGGCACCTTAGAATTAATTTCTAAGAGAGGCACAATATTCTAGTTTATTTAAGCTTGTCTAATAATAAAGACAACAGATTGGAGCCCTGGAATACAGGATTTGGAAAGAAACGTATTCTTTGCAGTGGAGACATCAGGCTTTATAACAGTTCCAGAGAAAGGAATGCAAGCTGGAAAGCGAATAGAAAGTTTCAAGTCTGAGTGGTGCGGTTGACACACCAGAAGGACGGGATGTCATCCAGAGAGACCTGGACAGGCTGGAGAGGTGGGCCTGTGTGAACCTCATGAGGTTCAACAAGGCCAAGTGCAAGGTCCTGCACCTGGGTCGAGGTAACCCCCAGTATCAGTACAGGCTGGGGGAAGAAAGGATGGAAAGCAG
>NW_009259329.1:1254355-1260008 GCF_000687185.1 Egretta garzetta
TGCTCACGGTGCTTTAATGTAGAACAGCAGAACAAAGGAACAAAGCAATGGGAGATGATAACTTCTACCAAGAAATGCATCTCTTTTGAGAGTGTAAGAGCAGGATGAACAGAAGCAGTTGTTGGTACAATGATCCCCAAATGCTTTCTTTGGGTCTTTGGGGTTTTTTTGAAAAGACATTAGGGAAGCCCCAGTTCCCTCTGTGCCTTCTACTAGGGATGAATAACCTGAAGAGGCAGAGGAGGATGGGAGTAAACAGAGGATTGGCAAGGTAGGAGCTGAAGTGAAAGATATTCTGAAACAGAAGGAAGGCAACTCGAGGGTTTCTCTTTCCACTTTGGTTTCAGAAGCCCAGAATTTTTCATTTCAGCCATGTGCTTTGCATGTTTCGGAGTTCATTTTTTTTTTTTCCCCCCCTACAGAAATACTCAACCAAATTGTTCACTTGCTATCCCTGCTGTCTTGTTACGCAGGCGTGCTCCACCATTGGCACCCGTGTCTCTCCCTTTTTTCCCACTGTGCCTCTAATGATTGTACTTTCGTGTCTCCTGCAGTCCCTCAGCACTGGGGCCCCTCAGGAAGATGTATTTTCGGGAGATGAAGTGAGAGCAGCCAAGCGTCCACGGCTGGGGAATTCAAGAAATCCCGAAGAATACGGACAAAACCCAGATTACTTGGCCTTTATGGAGAGTCTGTTGCAGACACAGTACCAGCCTGGAACTCAGAGCAACATGTTTTAACCAGGATTAATTAAAAATATTAAATTAACCCTTTTCAAGCCTGTGGAAAAATAACCAGGAAACTGTGGAATAGAAGACCATCCTTGTGCAATAGCCTGCTGTGAATTCCTTTCATCTGCTCTTGGTTTGGACGGCAAGAAAATCCGGTCTGGCTGCACGCTACCTCTACTTTGCCAGACGTTGCTGACCAATACAGCAGAAAGCTTGAAAAACCTTTCAGACAGCATTTCACATGGCGACTTTGGAAGAGTTTGTACTAACAGAGCTTTGTGACTGGCTCCTTTTTATGAGGCTTGGAAAGGGTTAACATTTGACAAAAAGGACTTTTTAAAAATATGTCAAACTCTTTTGTCTTTAAAGGTGCTATTACATTGACTACTGAAGCAGCCTTTGGAATTGTGTTTTCTGTACATAGACGTCACCTTTGTGAAGTTTTCTATAAATGAGCATTATTAAAAAAAAAAAGCAAACAAAAATAGGAAAACAAAAGTTTCCACAAAGCATTTTTCTAGATTATGGCTTTAAAACAGAAAATAAACAAAGTCCTCCCCCCTCATCCCCAGATGAAATGTGATAAATACTACAGCGGGGAGAGAGAGAGCAAGAGCAGATGTCCTGGAAAGTTCTGGGTTCTTTTTTGTAAAGAAACACTATCTTCTTTGTAAGATGGGGAAAGAAATGTTTCATAGCTGGGATGTTTCTTACCGTTAGTTCTCTTTAAGACATGCGATAGGTAAGTGCATTTCTGCCATGTCACCAGGAAGGGACTTAGGGGAGAAATGGCCAGGTTTTGGTCATTCTTGTCATCTTTCCTTCCCCATCTTTGCCATCACCGTTGCTTTCTAGTTAAAAATCAGCATGGCTTTCAGTTACAATATGCCACTCCGTTCTGGCAAGTGTTCTGTTGCTGCTTCTTGTGTTAGTTCCTTTACGAGCCATACCCCCTCCCCTCTGCGGACTGGAGCGTCGAGGGATTGCTCTGGCTCTCTGGCAGGCATGTCTCCCAGAGGAACTTTTTTCTTTTCTTTGTCTCTTTATTTTATTTTATTTTTTTTTTTGAGTTGTGCTCTTTACACAGTTGTGAGAATCATTCCATGACAGAAGCCTGGGAGGTGTTTGTATGTTTTTCTTTTATCTTATTAAAGAAGAAATTCCCCAAACATCTTTGATTGTTGTGACATCCTTTACTTAAGTAAAGACTGAGCCTTTGAGATACTCCTGGGGAAGAGGAATGCAAGCCCTTCGTTTGACTGGACTCAGTTCACTGAGAATTGAACGAGTATTAAAGGCAAAAACAAATCCTGAAGTATTGAGTGGGCAGCTCCCACTTGAACGCTTGAAAATCGTCTCCGCTCGAAGAGCTGTTACGGAGCAGTGTTTTGTAAAAGAGCCTGATCCCAACCCCTGCTGAAGTCACTGGAAAGTCTTCCGCTCTCTTTGGAGGACCTCTGTCCATTCGGAGGGAAGGAAAAAGGCAGCCCTAGTACAGAGTTGGGAAGGGGACGTGGCTTCCACGCTGTCGGGGTGAAGGGGGGCAAGGGCGCATCGTACCACTCACCTCAATGCCTTGGCCTGGCAGAAGCCGCTGGGAGGTAGCAGACCTATCCAGAACGCTGCACAGCAATCTTTTCCACTTAATTCCCTGAAATTACTGGATAGCAAGAGAAATTTTTTTTTTTTTTTTCCCCCCCCCCTTTTTAAAGTCCCTTTGCAAGGTGGTCGTTTTTCTGTGGAAAGGTTTTTAAGCAATGCAATAGCTGGATCTTTAAAGGGAATAAGTGGGAAGGATTTGTGGGCTAGCAGATGGTAGATTAGCATCTTAAGAGTCTCGATGGGTATTAAACTGTTCTAGTGAAAGAGTGGAGATAGAATAAAGTAAGGTTTGTTTTTTTTTTTTTAATTTTGATTTTTGCTCTCCCTCGAGAGAATTGGAGTTCCCTTCTCGCTGCCTCTGCTACGGGTTATTTTCTTTGGGTGTGCGTGTCTGTGCGCGTGTGCACGCGTGTGTGTTTGTATGATGTTTGAAACAGGGTTGTGGGTTTTGTTTTTTTTTTATTTCTGACGTTTTCAATAGATGTCTCCAAGAATAAAAACAAACTGAGACTAATAAAAGTTTTAAAAATTGGCAAGGTTCTCAAAAGCCTCGGTTGTTACTCCTACAGAGCTGTGTTCTGTCGGTTAAGGCGTGACTCAGTAGAAAACTTGCTTGTATAAAAGAATTCAGAATGTTGCCAGGCCACAAGAGAAATATTTAAAGCAATTGAAAGAGATTTTAAACAGCAGAGGATTTTTTTTTTTTTTGGAGGTGGGAGGGGAAGGGTGGGATGGGCTGAGGGGTTGTGAGCAATGGGGAATTTCCTCTGCATGTTGGAGTCCTGACTGAAATAGCACCATGACTGTATCCATGTGTAGTACCTTTTGAAAATACTATTTATATTGTAAAAACAAAAGTGTGTTTCCTCACCCCGTATTCAGATGATGAGTTATGTTTAAACGTGAACCTGGAACTGTCGAATGCCCTTCCTTGTTGCAGGGGTTCTCCCTTTTTGTTTTCTTTTGAAATCCCTCTTTTTGGTTTAGGAATGACTTGCGCGGATTATCTCTAACGACCACATTGATGGCCTCTGTGCATCAGACCATTGAAAAGGAAATAGGAAATGCACATTCCTGCCCTCCCCTCCCTCCAGTGAAATATATTTGTTAAGTGTCTGATTATGTGCTATAAAAATAATGATTTCCCCCCCCTGCCCCCCCAAGATTAAGGATGTGATGTATTTTTTGCATATTTTTTTCTCTGCCTCTAGGTTCATAATGAATTAAAGGCTGTTGAGCACTTCAGAATTACACTTTTTGGGGGGTTGAAGTCTCTTCATTTCTAAGCTTAAAGTCTTTTGTACTGCAGGAGAAGGTGGCTCCCAGATCTGGTTGGTAAAGCTGACTGATAAAACCGAGCCCAGAGGAGCCGAGGCTGATGAAGAAGAACATGGCCTTTTCCTTCCTCTCTGTTAGCCGTGCAGGAGAAGACATCTGTCGTCGCACCCCTTCCCAAAGAACCAGGCTTGCAATGCAGTTTTGTCCAAGGTCCAGGATTTGCTCTGGCTGGCTCGTTCGTGAGAACCGTGGTTGCTAAATAGCCAGAGGTGGTTTTAAAACCCCTTTATCTTTTAAATCACCAGTTTACTACTTCCTTTTTGGAGCCTGCTTCATAGCCTTGCAGTAGCCTTTCTTTCCAGCCCTTGGAGGTCGTGGCTGACATTGAACCTCTTAAAATAGCAGCTTCCTAAACCTTCATTTAAACACCTTCATTTCCCATCCTGAGCCCTGATACTTTTCTACACATTCCTCTCCATTGTTGCAGTATGAGGCTAATGCTGCGGATTGTGTGAAAGAAAAGAAATCTCCAACTTCCAGTCTTCCGTGGCTTAATAGTTTTTTTTGCGATAATCTGAAGAATCATACTGGTGGGAAGGAGCTGCTGATACAAAGTCCGTTGGAATTTACACCCCCACAAAGCTTACCTTTGAATTTAAGGTCTGCTCTGTTACTCTAATAAGAACTAATCTAATTTTATAGATCTCTTAAGCAGCAGTAGGTACTTCCAAGTAACTGCCTGGATCAGTGATCAAAAGGCAAGGATCAAACCTTTCCGTCCCTCTACCAGTGTCTCCCAGGGTGGAATAGACATTTCCACGCGACCCCCCCCTAAGTCGCCCTGGGTTTCTGTTGCTCGCTGAGATGGCTGCACTAAAACACAGGTGATGTAGGGTTATAGGAAATGATGCTGTGCCTGGGGAGTCCTCAGGGGGACGGTGTGGATACTACAACCGCCGTAGTGAAGAGCTTTGCTTCCTACACATTCCTCTGAGTAGTGTTTGGGGCTGGATGAAAGGCCGTGGATGAGCACAACTCGTTAGCCTTTTCTTCTAACCTCTACCTCATGTCCCTGGAGAAGGCGTCCTTGTGTCTAGCTTTTAAACCTACGCAGCTGAGCTGCATCTCTTACTAAAGCACGTTTCGGTTTCCTCCTTTCGCTTTTCCATGTTCTCCATTTGTGCCAGCTCCATCCTCTGGCGGCCCTGCACGCTTTGCCCTCCTCCAGCCCTGGCCAGCGTGTCCATGCACTGGTACCTGCTGTGCAGCTCCCTGCTGCTGGCCCTGCCCTCCAGAGTGCTCCGCTTAGGACTTGCCCGTTCACAGACCCGAGTGGCCAAGGTAGGGACGAGATGCCCATACGTGATGCTCTTCTTGCGCAAAGGACTGCAGCTTCTCCTTGCTGCTTTGCTGAAGTTCAGCTCGCTTGGGCTGGCGAACAGCGGGGTGCGTTCACACAAGCAGATGTTTTGCAACCTGTAGCAGAGAAGCTGATAAAACTCCCCGAGTCGGTGTCACCAACTGTCACAGGCACAATGAAGTCGTCGTGTGATAATTGCTGGCAGCAGTGAGGAGGTGGGGATCAAGCAGGCTGCTTATTCCTGCTCTGAGGCCAGCAGAGATTTTTGCCTGGAGAGTGGAACAGTGGATGGAGATTTGGTAACTCCTTGTCTGGTTGGAGAAGGATCTTTGGCTTGCTGAGAAGGAAATGGAGGAGATAATTCCTTTTTTTTTTTTTTTTTGAGGGGGGAGGCTGTTCAGTGCTGGGGCTGACTGGACAGCCCCACCTTCCCTCAAGCTTGCTCATTTGGCTGCCCCTTCGTCCTCTCCTGTGTCATGGTTCCTCTCCCTCTCCAGACAATTTCTTGTGATGACTTCTAGTCCCGTGGAAGCAATTCTTCTTGCAAACACATTCCTGCAGATCTCCAGCGTGCAGATCCACATGAGCATGTTCACACGTGGTACTTTGTGGCTTTCCCATTCACAGCCTCTCCTGGCTTCCAGCTTCGCTGCTTCTACGTGGGCTTGCACACCACGGGCTT
>NW_009259329.1:1260040-1273389 GCF_000687185.1 Egretta garzetta
TGCTTTAAGTAAAGAGCGGATGATGGAAAAAACCTTGTCACATGCTGTAGACATCTGTGCTTCGACCAGTTTTGCAGAACTTCTATTTCTTGAGGTTATTCAGTGGGGATTTTTCCACTGTTCCTCTTCGCTCACTGTTCGTATTAGTTCTCCATCAGTAGTTCTCCTCCAGCTTGAACAAATTGCACCCGTTTAATAAAACTACTCATTAACCAGGTGCGATTCTCTTCTGGAAGAATGCCCGTGTTGTGGTTGGAGTGGTTTGCTCGGGGAGTTTTAGCTTAAGGTAATGGGGAGCCGTTTTAAAGGAAACTTTGCTTTGAATCTGGGCGTGCTGTTTTAGTTTAATAGCAAATAGAAGTGGAATTCTCATGGAGGCACGTCTGCTGGGGCGGTGGGCATCATTCATCGGAGGGCTCAGATCAGCACCGTGCTTACATCAATTCTCTCTCCGGCTTGAATTCCTTACAGCATAAGGTGAAGCCTTTCCTGCAGTCGGTCCCTTTGCTAGCACTACAGCAGGCAAATCCTTGTTAGTTTTCTTGCTTGGGCTTCTTTTCCCTGCCTTACGGATAGCTAAATGTGGTCTAATAAACTTTTTACACCTTTTTTGAAATAATTAAATGATTGCAAAGTCCTGACCCTCAAACAGACCAAGCTGGAAAGAGCGCAGGTTTGTGGAGGAGCTTTTTCAGGCACGCGATTTTACTTTTGACTGATGAAAGCCTGGAGGAACGCTGTCTGCGTGGAACCTGCCGAGCACCAGAGCTGTCCCCCTGCCCAGGTAGGTGTGACAACGGCTACCTACAGCTATTTCCACGCTCTCCCGTAGTCTGGCTGCTTCCCGGGGCTCTCCCCTGCCTGCCTGCGGGATGCCCGGAGCAGCCACGTGACAAATACCTCTGGTGCCCCTTGTTATTTCCCATGGCATTAGTTTTCATGTTTCTTGGGTTGGTAGGACAATTTGTCCCTTTATCTCATTACAGGTTAATGAGGAGACCCTGCGAGTGAGTTTAACCCCGTGAAATTTAAACAGTGTCTGCCTCAGAGTACCTAATCAGGTGGTAACTGCCAGTGCTGCTGGAGCTTGCCAACAGGAATAAAGATTAAACAAATTGCTTGAGATCCCAGCAGAAACACTCTGAATGTGTTCCTGGCCGTTCCTGATTTCCAGCCCCACGGTCAGGTCCATCCCTCTTGCTTCTGCTCCCACGAACGACTGCACTGGCGCGCGCACACACACACACAAACAGGCAAATCGGCGCTGGCAAAACACCAAGACCCGAATGAGTTGGAGATGTTGAGCTAGAATTATTTGGCAGCTTTGATAGCGGAAAAAGATAATGACTCGGTTTACTTGCACACCAATAGAAAATTACTGGGAGTTATTTATTCGGCATTGGAGGAGCAAAACAATTAAATTTTTTGTTTCCAAGAGGGGAAGCGTAAAGGTCACTGTGCAAATATTGTTTGGAATTACATAGCGACCACAGCTTAGCCACTTTTCCCATGGAATAAAGAAGAATTTGGCTGTGTTTCAGCAC
The DNA here is from genome assembly GCF_000687185.1 of Egretta garzetta. Classification (NCBI taxonomy): domain Eukaryota; kingdom Metazoa; phylum Chordata; class Aves; order Pelecaniformes; family Ardeidae; genus Egretta; species Egretta garzetta. The sequence continues at coordinate 1,261,585 of NW_009259329.1, forward strand.
AGTTGACTTTGGCTTACCTCTACACCCTAGCCTTGCCATTTCAGATGCCAGCTGCTAATATCCCCCAGCAAATGAGCTCGTAGCCAAGCTGCCTCCGAAACAGGAGCGATACCCTCCCCTGTGCCCCAGATTGTGGTTTAAAAATAAATAAATGGACAGACCCACCGCTCATCTGCTTCATTAACGGAGCCGTCTCTCGAAAACACAGCAAATTTTCTTTGATGAGGAACGAATGGTCAGTTACCCACCATACAAGCCAAGGTGCTGCTGCCATTTAGAATAGTGGGGATTCATCTGCCTGACTAAAAAGATCAAATCTGAGCTGATCGTAGGTACAGAAGGGTTCACCGGGCAATTTTCTACATGGAGAAGCGATGAGACGGGGAGAACGGGCTGTTGGGCGAGTCCCATTTCCTTGTGTCTCCGCTTAGAGCTGAGGTTTGTTTTCTTTTTGTTATCTTAATAGCGTGGAGCCACCGGAGAGTATCTAGGCTGAAGAAGTGATGCAGCCGATTAACCTGGGATTCAGCTCTAACACGGAATTAACACTGCAATCCAGTAGCTTTGGGTCCTGTGCTGGGTGATTAGCCTTGAGATTTTTGTCAGCGTATAGCAAAAAATCTGCCCGATTCCAACTGTTCCTGTGAGATCCCACTGCTTAGGGATGTTTCTCTTTTATGGGGACAATATCTTGTAGCATTCCTTACTACTTCAGAGCATAGGCAATTGGCTCCTTATTCAATGCTGCGATTCCTCTCACGTCTGTGATGTTCTCAAATCAAGAGCCTGGTCCATTTTGTCCAAATTAATTTCTCTGCAGTTTTTCTCAGTAGGAAGAGATGTCATCATTTTTGTTTATTTTTTTTTCTAGCCTGGATTGAGATGTTCATGCTCAGACCTGAGTGCCTAAGTACCTGCGGATGAGACGGTCTTCGTGGAGCTCCGTGCTGAGCAGCGGCACGTTGACTTATTACAGCGGCCACATCGAAGCTCCCTTCTTTGAAAATTCCCTGGGGATTTCCCAACAGGCGTGAGATAAAGCTGGGAAGGGAACCCTGACATCAAGCCTCCCGCCCCCACCGTGGTTTACGCTTGTAGGTGCTTCCCTTGACTTGGGACATCGGTTTATGGTTTTAAAAGGTTCACTCTCAAAGCACTCAGAGCAAACTTCGTGTCTGGTCACAGCACTGCCAGAATCGCTGCCGTATTTCACTGGCGGCAGGCGATGGACCGCCAAGAGGGGACGCAACGCTAACCTGCTCCCTTGGCACGCTGGGTTTGTCCTTACGCAGTTTCCGTTGCAGCCTGGGCTCTCTATGCTGCTCCTGGTCCTAGACCAGAGTATTTTTAACCTCACCCTCCTACCTCTCCCCCTCACCAAAAACCCAATAAAAAGGAAACATCCCTTGGGTTATCTTTTGTCAAGACCACAGCGTGATTGAGCCTTGGTATCCCCCGATGCAATGGGAATGCAGCCTGTCAGCGTCTTGTCACTGCTCTAATGTGCTTCTATTTACTGCCATAATGGCACCCCTGAAAGGCGAGGCTGCGCCGCCGCTATTAGCTATAATTGTCATTGTGACAGGTCCATTGTGGGGGAGAAAATCTCTGCCTTTCAGAGCTGTCTCTCCAATAAAGAGCAGCAGTAAAATTGGAAATGAATCCCCTGGTGCAAGACTAACGTGGGGATCGGTGGGCAGCTCGGGGCAGGGGCTGCGCTCCCCTCGCCTTCAGCTGGGATCTGCGGAGCCACGGCCGCTCCCCGCAGCCCTCGGGCCGTGGACGAGTTTTCTTTCCTTATCCCCTGTTCAAATCAAGAAAGGCAAAGCATTAACTGTTCTGTTGTTTCCTCCTCTCCGCAGATTCGCCTGCCTTGGATGTGTTGTGTTCCCATGGGGGACACCCACGTGTGCATGGGCACAGGGCAGGGACGGCTTCTAGGCCGAGCCTGGGACGGCCGGGAGGGTGAGCGGGACCCGCAGGGAAGGTGCGCTGGCACAGCTCCGGTCGCAGGTAAGGTAATTCTCTCCTGCCACTGAGCTCCGGGGGGATCCCTTTTGGTCGCATCCGATCCCTCGCTGAAGAACAGGAGGAACCCGTCCTCCTCTGGGGACCTGGGCTGAGGCTCTTCCCTCCCAGCGCACCCGTATGGCCTCAGATGGTGGCACTTAAATTAAAGACAAATTGCCGCAAGCTCTCGGTATTGCTAGGGCTGCCAGAACGCTAATTGTAGTTCCCTAACCTCTTTTCAAGCTGGTTATTGCTGCACGAGGAAAGTAGCATTGAAGCATCTCGCGGTCTCGTTGCACCAAGATCTCTAAAACAGTTTCTCCTAAAATATTCAGGCTTAGTCACCAGTGTGAAGGAACAGCGAACTTCTACGGTTTGGGAGCTGCGTGCCGACACAAACACGCAGAACGCCTCCAGCATCGCACCTGGGACCCGACGCCCCCGTCAGTGCAGGGGTGAAAACGAGAATAAAATTAGCTCCTGGGACGCCCAGCCGAGCTCCAGGGCGAGCTGGGCCGTCGGCCCCGAGAGCCGCCCTGTCCCGATGCCAATGTTCATCCTGCCATTGCCTTCTGCCTTAGGTACAGCATCTCGCTCTTCAGCACCTCAGTGCCCAAATCTGTATGGCGAGGGTTATAATCCTGCCGTCCTTTTCCTTCTTGTTTTTACGTCAGCTCTCAGTAGGGGAAGTTTCTTCTTTTGAACAGCCTTGCTTTCAATTTTACAACTCTCTGCTTTCCTGTAGAAAATTGCAAATAGGTTTTTCCAGCTGCTTTGTTCCTACACCGGGTTAATTTCTTTCCGTGTTGGATGAGGAGGAGGAGGAAAATGCCTGCCAGGGCTCCTGGTATTTCCCTTAGGGCTTCCTAGAGTCCAGAGCAAAGGAAAAAAAAAAAAAAAAAAGATAAAATCAAGGTAGTGGAACCCAACACAATAGTTGACACTTGGTTTTTATTTCGGTATTTTCATGATTTGTTAACTCCAAAGTAAATCAGGGAAATTTATTGCGTTGCATTTTCATATTGCAGCAGCATCCTGCATACACGACTGGGATTGGGACTGCGTGATAGAGGAATAATAAACCACAGCTCAGGCAGGCTGGGGCCCTGGAAATGGTTTGCAGTCCCTGGTGGGGAGTTACCACGACTGGCTGGGACGCATTGAGAAAAGGTGATGGCAAAAATCGGGGGGACATGTGGTTTGCTGTACGTACCCGGCGTGCGTAATTACGAGCCTTCTGGATATTCTAGGTTAGCGACACAGTAGACAAAGAATAAAGCATCAATGGAAACTTGAGGAACTTTGTCACTGCTAACGTGGTAGCGGTTCCTCTTACAGAAGGATTTGAAGTTTGCAGTTCCAGGGTAAATTTGGGGCAGGAAGAGCGAGCATTACATGGAATTTCTGCCACCCCTCGCAGCTGCCTTCCCTCAGTGACATGCACCCGGCAGTAGGGTGGAATGAGATTATGAATGGATAAACTTACTTGGAACGCTTAATTTCTTTCAAGTGATTATTTGCTTCCAAATCATCTCTGCTGGGCCCTAAACTGCGCTGCCAAAGAGGTGGATAAGCTTGGAAGAAAACAAAATAAAACAGTGAATTTTTTTTTGGCCTCTTAAATGTTTCGCGAGTTGGATGCCGCCTCGGATGTTATGAGCCGAGGTGTAAAACCAGTTTTGGCGCAGATCCAGCGTCGTCCCCCCCCAGGAAAGGCAGGAGAATTACCCAGGAGAGAGACATCAAATGCACAGTCAAGGCTGGATCCTGCTGCCACTGGAATTCTCCGAGAGAGAAACCATTTTAGATGGTTTTGAAAGAAAAAAAAAAAAAAAAAGTAAAAACCCCACGAATTCTGTGAGGCGCCTCTGAAGTCTCGGAGGGAGCTGGCGCTCATCCTGCAGCCCTGCTGGGGAAGGGGCCGGGGGTGAGGGCCAGCTCCCGCCGACCGACGGCAGCGAGAGGAGAAGGACCCAGCCCGGAGCAGATTCCCATGTGGCTGGAGCCCGGCGCCTGGGAGCTTCACCCACCGACCCCCCGGGCTTGGGGGAGTCACTGCCTCCCCCCCCGTGAACACAGGAGCAGACAAAAGCCGCCAAGATCTGATAATAAAATCTGTTTGGAACAGCTGTCTGCTGACAAGTATAATAAACTGTATTAATGGTGTCATTATTATTCCCTAATTAAAAGCTAATAACTAAGAGTTAATTGCCTTTAAAAGATGAAGCAGTGCTATGGCAGGGATTTATCTCTGTTTTTCTTTGCTTGCCTGGCTGTGCTGATATTTTCAGGCTAATTAATTGAATGAAATCTTACTGAAAACTAATAATCTCTCTGTGTCGATTCAACCAATTGAATTAAAAGGTGTTCGCTGTGTGCTCAGCTTAAAAAAAAAACCCCATAGGTGTGCTCGTTGCAACTCGTTACCTCGGGTGATGATCATCGGCAGGGCTCGGCGTGGCACAGGGTACAGAGGCTCTCGGGGGCAAAATGTTTTGATAGGGAAAACTTTCCCCTGATGTTCAGAGGAGGGAACTGGAGCATCTTAGGAGCTGGAGGGATCCCACTGCCTCTAACTCGGTTGTTGCCGAATAACGGTGCTAGGGGAGCTGGACACAAAGCTCCTGCAGCCTTTATAAATGGGGTTCATCCAGAGAGAGCAAAAAAAAATAAAATACAGCTATGCTGAGATTTTTCTCTTTAGACGTTGATGAAGACGTTTGCAGTCAGCGTGGGGTGAAGCCTTGTCCTAGGATCTGACCTTTCTTCAGCTGATGAAGCCATTTACAAATCTCCCAAGTCTTCAAGGGCTGGGACCATTTGCAGGTGTGGGGGTTGGATTCTGCTGCCCCCGTTTCCCCTCCGTCGCCGCTGCCCCGCGTGGGGCTGGGTTTTGGGGGGTGGGTACAGACGAGGTGTGCACCGCGTTCTCGCCTACCTCAAACCGCCCATCACTGCCCCAAAAAGTAACACTTCAGCATCCTCCTTATAAGCTCCTGGCAGTTGTGTGATGCTAATTGAGAGGAACCAAATGTTCTCTTTGGAGGTTCACTTTATCAGTGTTAATCTTCTGTGTGGAGTAATTTTATTAAAGTTCCCCAAAGAGCAAATTGTAAATTCATCAGTGCCCATTTTGGACCGCACCCTCCCTCATTTTGGGTAAAAAAGAGATTAGAAGTCATCTGGGCTCCGTGATAATTAAAAAGAAGATGCTCAAACATAATTCTTAATTAAACAGTAATGAGATAAGAACTTGTGTAGTCTGCTTTTAGTCTGTTGGAAAGATGCAGAGGTTCCCATTGTAATTATGTGATTTATGATCTTCCGCACAAAGATGTAATTAGTTCCCCCCCCCCCCTTTTAAAATTTAAACGTTATTTAGGAAAAAAATTGCGCAGCAATTTGAATCTGCTTTCCGGGTGGAACAGTAATTTGTTTTGATTTATCTTTAGGTTGCAACCTAAAAAATTCCTCCGTAGCGAAGAGGCGAGATCCTAAACGGCAAGACCCCCCCCTCCCCGTGTGTCTGAGAGCCCTGAGGGGGGGGGGGCAGGTTGTTGGGTGCGATGGTGGTGGGGGAGATGGGGAGTGGGGCGTTTGAGGCCGAGACGACGTGAAAGCATTTCTTCTGCTTAAAAAAGTAAAATTTGTGTTTCCAGATGACGCCTGTGGAACGCTTGCCCCTCCGATGCCGAGCTGCCGTGCTAATTGGATCCGTAGCTGGTTCGGTTCTGCCTTCCTCATCGTTGAAGAGACGGAGCGAGCGATGGTGGTGGGGGAGATGGGGAGTGGGGCGTTTGAGGCCGAGACGACGTGAAAGCATTTCTTCTGCTTAAAAAAGTAAAATTTGTGTTTCCAGATGACGCCTGTGGAACGCTTGCCCCTCCGATGCCGAGCTGCCGTGCTAATTGGATCCGTAGCTGGTTCGGTTCTGCCTTCCTCATCGTTGAAGAGACGGAGCGAGCCCTCGGTGAGCTTTTGCAAATCATCGCCGGGGGGTTTGCAGACGTCTGCCTCGGTGGAGTTAGATAAATACTAAACCCGTGCCTATAGCCGTGCATTGAACGGCATGCTGCGCCACAGGAAAACCTGCCGAAGGTGAGCAAGTTGTTTACGAGGTCCTTGTTTAAACGCCTGTTGGGTTCTGCTTTTGAAGCTCCGCTCTCTCGGATGAGCGTTGCCCCGTAGCTCATCTTTTTGTCCCAAACTTGCCTAATCCCGTTTCCCTGCGGTGTAGGCCGTGCATACCAACCGGGGTGGAAAAAACACCTCACTGGCATGGAAAAAGGACACGGTGGGTTGAGATCAGATTGGTGCCTGAAGTTAGTCTGTGTGGAATAAATGTCCAGGTTGGAGGAATATGATTTCTAGACCTCGCTGCTTCACCAGACTAATGCTAAATTGGCCTTAGTAAAAATAAATCGCCTAAGCCAAGTCTCCAGGCACTGTGCTTTGCATGGCTTTTGCAGAGATTTAGCTGGAAAGGACAAGGGTCGGGGCCGAGGTGTTCGTCGTGAAAATGGAGAGAGTGGGATCTGGCCAAAGGCCTGCTGCTGGTGTGAGACTATTTTAAAGAAGGAATTTCTCATGTATCGCGTCATCCGATGAGTCATGAGGTCCCACATCCCGCTCTCCTTGGCAGCGGCACCGATGGTTTTTATCATGTCCTTCCCAGCTTAACCTGGCTGACCAGACCCTGCGGACGTGGATACCCCCTCTTCCCCTTCCCCCAGCCCCTTATTCACTGCCGTGCCACAGCCGTGGGATTTCTTCACTCGCTTCTGGCGCTTCCTTAGCTTGGCTGTGAATATTGTTTGCAGTAATCGCCTGGGTGCTTCTGAGTCCTGTTCTTCAGGGGGGACAGAAGAGACACCCCCCCTTCCCCCCCCTTCCCTCATAATCAGCAGAACATCCCCGCCTGCCCGACACACAGTGTTGTAAGTGGTGCTGAAGCACCTGGAGTCTGAGCAGCATCTTCTGCATAGAACAGCCTCCAAAGCTGAGGACATGGGGGTCAACGGCCAGTTTGCTTTCATACTTGGAAGGGCAGTTTTCTGAGAATTGTATTCCTAAACATTTTTCAGATCCTTTCTCTCGTGTGGCAGCTGTAGCAGATTTTCTTTTTGCTTCTCTTTCAGATAGAGAAGCAGAGAAGAACATGAATTCTTTTGTTCATGGCCAGGAAGGGGCTGGGCCGTTAATGCCACCCAGCTGCTTGGCTGCCCAACTCACACACCTGATGCCACTTTGCAGGACTTGGGGGTCCTAACCATTTCCAGCCCTGCTGTGCTCCAGCTTACAGCTTCATCCTGCATGTGCTAGTCTGGGGGAGCCCGGCAGGTCTATGGGCAGGGGCTCAGCGTCCCCGAGAGGCTTCGCTTTCCCCATGGATGGAGGTTAGCTGGTACGGGTGAAGGTGAGTCGTGGTTGTGTTGCAAGATGTGGTGGATCTGCAGCCTCAGGTACTATCAGTTTCTTAGCAATAGCCCTTTTGACTTGTTCTGCTTTGATGGTGATCCCTTGTCCCTCCTCTGTCTTCTCCCAAGACGTTTTCTCCTTTCTGCTGTCTGTCCCTCAGCTGTGGGAGGGCCGGGGGTCAAAGTGTCTGTGTCTTGCCTTCCAAATCAATGTTGTTTGTGGGTATGAAGTGGCACCAGCTGCTTCAGGAGGCTGTAAGGGGGTTTTGGTGGTGGTGTGGAAAAGCTCATGTAGATCCAGCTCTGTCCCTGAGGTGGTGGTGACCACGTGGAGACCCCCCAGTGCCCCCCAGGTCAAACTTGAGTCAAATGGAGCTGCTGGGAGGAGGAAAAGCATGGTGCCGCTCACCCTGCCTGCTCCTTGTGCCTCGCTGAAAGCTGGTGTCGCTTCTCCAAAGGGAACTCTTCAGCATCTCCTCCCCAAGCCCTAAAAATATCTCCTGGGTAATATCTGCAGGGCCCACGGCGGTTTTGTAATAATTAGCATTTTTTTGTCATTTGCATTGTATTTATGGCTGCGTGATTCAGCGAGGTGCCGCGTGCCGCGACTGTCATCTCCGGGCCAGGCTGTAGGAAGGGTTTGCACCTCACCCCCCCAGGCAAATGCTCCACGAGCTTCAGCTCATTGTAGTGTTTTGGAGGCAGTGAAGATGGACGCGTATTATACTGCAATTTCACCATCCCTTCCTCCCCCACGTTGAGGGAGAATATGTATAAATCTCTGCTGGGTCCTCTCCTGTCTGTTAAAAGTAGCAGCATGGAAAATGTTATTTCAGTTTTATCTATTTTAAAGCGATCGTATGGATTAACAAACCAAGCAGAAGGTCTCTGCTGCTGTTTAGCTTGGTGGCACTTTTGGCAGACTCATGGCTGCAGGTCACTGGCGAGAGCCCACGTGCTTCGCTTCTGTTTCTGCTTCCCCAGATGTTGATGGGAACGCCGGAGGCACCAGGGCTGTCTTGTTTGGAATAACAGCTTGGTGGGGTTTGGAACATAGTGGAGGTGCCTTCAGAAAGTCTGGCCTTGTTGAGATGTCTTGGTATGGTTGTGCTGTGATGAGTTGCGTTAGAAAGCCGTGGTTGAGTTTTATTAAGAGAAGTCCCTTCGGGGTGTGGCAGAAATGAATTGGGTTGCTCTGAGGGACTGAATTAAGCGCAGGAACCACAAATGCAGGTTTCCACTGGGTTGCTTTGTCTGTCCCTCGTTGTTCTCTGGGTTTGGCCAAGGGAAGCGAAGGAGCTTGCTCTGGTCTAGGCCTGGTGCTGCCGTGAGGCTGAATCCAGACCGGGAGCCCGGTAGCAAAACCAGACACAAAGCGCTTGAGATGGGTTAAATAAACGGCACGGTAAAGGTCTCGCAGCTCCCCTTTAGCCCCCCCCCTTAAAAGCGGGACCTCTGCTCATTGTAACGGTGAGTCCTGGAAACGCAGAAGCTCCAGTGGAGCCTGGGAGCTCTGCAGTCCCCGGGCCGTGCAACTGGGAGCCCTCAGCTGCCCCAGAACCACCCCACCTTCCCTCTGCTGAGGACACAGCATGGACAGACGCCTCCTGAGCCTTGAGCGGGGCATTTATTGTCCTAGAAAAAAAAAAAAAAATCTATCTAATGAGGCTGGCTCATTCTTTGTTGCTGGCAATACCAGCGTGCCCGGCCGTGCCGCGGGGCCCTTGGTGGTTGTGCTGGGAAGAGCTTGGCTCTCCCGGGTGGAGATGGAAGGAGCGTCCGGTGGAACTGGGACCTGAATTGGTGATGTTGAGTGATTTCCAGAACAACACCTTCCATGAGCTCAGGCAGAATGTTATGGATTTAAAGAAAAGCGATTTTTCTTTTTTTAATCATTTGGACACAATTTTTTTTGAGAGGGGTTTATTATCCTCAGTAAGCCTGGGATAAAACCCTTGTGTAACCCATTAATCTCGGCTTGCCATCTGCATGTGTGTGTGCGCTTGTACGTACGCGTCGCCCTATACGTACCCGGATGGATGGAGCCCCAGACCCTCGTAATCGGGAATCTCCCTTTAATGACTGGCAGGGAATTGCGCGTGTCGGTCTTGCGAGAGATAAAGGCGCGATGAGATAGCGGTGGCGGTGGCGTTTGATCTCTGGACAAATTGCAGAGGGATCGAGACTTAGCGCTCCGGCGTGGAGATGGGCGGATTGATAAGCAGACAATAGGAAAATAGGGAGATTAAAGATGGGCCGGGATGAGTACGTTAAATGGCTGGAGAGAGGGCGCTGTTAATAAATAGCAACGTAGCGCTGCTGCCCAGGCTTCAGCCATCTTCCTAGGCTTGGAACACTCTGGTAATTTGATTTTATCGTGAATAGTTAACGCAAATGCAAGCGGCAGGCGCAGCCGCGTCCACGGGTGAAGGCTAAAGCAGTCGTCGCCGTGTTGTAACCGCTTGTGGCTGCCTGGCTGTGCCCTGGTTACTCACCAGGACGGCGTTTTCTTCAGCTTCTTCATAACTCTGTCTTCTTTATCTGCTGTATCCTAAACGTGACTTTAAAATATACGCTCCCCTCTTCCGCTCCAGAGACGTTTTAACAACAGTAAAAGCAGCGGGGCTGTGCCTCCCCCTCCTCCCCCTCCCTGGCCTTCCTCTCACGCTGGTTGGGATGTGAAGCTGCCTCCTTCCCGAGGCTGTTTAACACCTCCTGTATCACCTCGGACAAGAAATTACAGCTCCAGCAAAGGCAACACTTGGGATTCAAACTGAGATTTGTCTTTTTGGATCTCTGCTGCTGGCAGAGCTAAGTCCCAATCCTGCTGTTAGCCGAGAGGGCGGTGTGTGCAGAGCGAGCCAAGTGTTATGGTCTCCACCTCCCTGGTATAGATGGATTTGGTGATGGGGACATGGGGACGTGCAGTGGATCCCGCCCTACTGAACCCAGGCAGATTCAGCCAGCACAGCACCCGTCAGCCCAAGAGGGGAACATGTTTCAGTTGAACGTGAGGAAGAACTTCTTGACTTTGAGGGTGCCCGAGCCCTGGCCCAGGCTGCCCAGGGGGGCTGTGGAGTCTCCTTCTCTGGAGATCTTCAACCCCCGCCTGGACGCTGTCCTGTGCCCCCTGCTCTGGGTGAGCCTGCTTGGGCAGGGGGGTGGGATGGGTGAGCTCCTGAGGGCCCTGCCAACCCCTGCCATGCTGGCATTCTGTGATCCAGGGCACCTCAGTTCTGCGTGCTTGGGGTGGCACCCCAGGGGCCAAGGGCCGTCCTTGGAGTTTGCAGAGCCAGAGGTGTTGGGGTGGTGCTTTGGGTGTGCCAGTGTAAGGAGGGCTTTGCTCCTCTCCAGGCTGGTAGGGTGTTTGGCTTGATAGGAAGAGCAACAGCGACCGTGTGGATCTGGGATGGCTCCAGTTGTGCTGGGAGTCGATTTTGGATGAGCTGAGGGTGGTGCCAAGAGCGGGAGGGAGTTGGTGGCAAGGAGGTGGTAGCGAGGGGCGGGCTTTTCCTGCAGACCCTGCAGAAGTGACGGAAGGCGGGACGTGAGGAGGGAATGCTGTGACGGTTCTTGGGCTGTAGCTTCCGTCGTGCTCCAGCATGGGATTTGCTCCGGAAAGGGAGAGCGGGTTTCTGCGCAGCCGTGGGTGCAGAGGAGGGGCGGTGGCGTGTCCGTTCAGGTGCCGGTTGTGACATTGCAGTTAAAGCAGTGGAACTTGTTCTGGTTTCCTTCTTAGGAAATCTGGGAGCCGTCTCCCTTTCCCAATGGATGAACTTGTTGAGATAGTCAGACAATTTCCTCAGTGCCTATGAGGGTATTTACTTTTTCCATTTCAGTTCTACATCTGTTCAGTTACCGACTCGGAATTTGCAACCATCTTATTTAGGAGAAGGAATTGATTTCTCATTCTGTTACTGCTTCTCTTGGTATAATTAAAGCATATTGCAACATGAAGAATTTCTCCTGGCTTGGGAACTGGTTTTGCCACTTGGGTAATTCTGTAAACCAAGAAAGGCTTTTCCTTTTCCTCTGGAATGTAAATTACGGTTACATCTACTTTAAAGTCTTTGTTCTGCTGCAGGGGACTGAAGGGGCTCTTGGTTTAGGTTTGTGCAGAGGCGTAGGGGCTCTTGCAAATCAATCCCTTAGCGATTTGGCGTCCAGGCGGTTGCAAATTAAGGCTGATGCATGAGCTGGTTTTGCCCAGCGTGGTGTAAATGAGAACTGGGACGAGCCGGCTCCCGCCAACCCCCGAGAAGGGCTCTCTTCTGCCGAGCGCCATCTCTGCTGCTCTGAGCTGACCCACCAGCCCGTCCTGCGGGGAGCCACAGCCGTGTACGGCAGCCCCAGGGTGCCCCTGGGGGTCCGGGTGGCC
>NW_009259329.1:1273485-1274546 GCF_000687185.1 Egretta garzetta
TGTGGCTTGCCACGTGCCAGGATGCGGTCTGGGGTCCGCAGGTGGCCCTGGCGAGGGGTCTCGGGGCTCGGTGGCCTTCCAGCAGCTGCGCTTGAGCAGAGAAAGCGTAATTCAGAATCGACCTTTGGACAGAGGGGAGAGCGAGGGCTGAGAGACATTTATTAAACTGCAAAAAGAATCTGTTCAGGATTTGCAGGTAAAGGATGTCAGAAATGCCGTGAGCTCCAGCCACTGCTGGAGAGGGCGGTGGGGGGTGGGCGCTGGCCGCAAGGGAGCCCTAAGGCAAGGAGGGTGCTCGCCCTGGGGGTCCCTGATGATGGGACCAGTGGGGGCCGGGGTCAGCTCTGAATCCTGCCGGGGCTGCTCCTGGCTGAATCCGCTGCTGTGGGATACTGCTCCTCGGGGCAAACACTGAAATACGCCCGGGCGCGCTCTCGGCAAGGAAAACCTGGGCTGTAGGCAGCTCTGGAGGGATGGCTTGGGCTTGGGCTCTGTTCTCCATGTCTCTCTTGCCTTTAGGGCTCTGCAGCTGAGATTGCCCTGCAAAGCCACTATCTGGGCTTTAACCCTGATCCTCTGGAAGGAATCGTATCAGGGTAGAACCTACAGCCCCGGTGCCAGTCCTTTTCTGTAAAAATATTACCTGCACTGATTTACGCCATCCACCGCGCGCTAGCATTGCTAATGAACTTGCTGTCAAAGCTGCTTGTCAGAGCTTATATTCAAGAAAAAGAAGAGCGAGACAGAGAGATTTAAAAATAAGACCCTTGGATCAATAAGAAGCAAGAGTCTTCCCTAGTGCCCTGCTGAAAATGGGCATTAATGGACCATCACTTAGTGTGTAATTAAAATAAAAGGGAAGTCAGCCGGGTGCCAGGTTTCAGGCGGGTGCTGTCTGCCAGAGCAAGCCCTGAAAGCCCAAAATTGGGGCAGGAGCTGCGGTTCCATTTGCTCTTTGCAGCGAGGGCCGGGGCCGCGGTGCAGCCAGGCTGTCCCACGTCCGTCCTGGTGCCCGGAATCATTTATGCTTAATCACAGCGCCAGCATCTCGCTCTATCGCG
>NW_009259329.1:1274599-1275502 GCF_000687185.1 Egretta garzetta
GGGGCAGGGTTTTCGCTGTGGTGGTGGTGCCTCGGCTGAGCATGGCCTGGCCTAAAGCAGAGACAGCACAAAACCTGCTGGTTATCTTGTGTGATAAAACCAATCTGTGAACAGCTTTGCAGTATGAATTGTGCTGAGCTAAGCTGAAGTAGCAAGTGTTCCCGCTAGGAGGTTTTTGTGGAGCTGAGATCAGGTCTCAGCAGGTCCTCCGTTATCCCTCTTCGCCCTTAGGAACGGGGACGTGGTGTCTGCTCCTTGCTTACGGTCCTCTTGGCTTTTCCGCTGGGAGCAGGTTTCTTTTTTAGGTATGAAAAGCATAAGGATGAGCACAGTTTGGCTCTGATGGTCTGAGACAGCCCCTGCCTGGCCCTGAGCGATGTGATGAGGTTTTTTTCCCAGACCACCCAGCACGTTGGTTGCCTGCGGTGCCCCCAACCCAGCTCCCCCGCCTGGTCTGGCTGTGGGGAACCATGGAGGCGTTGACTGGTGATGGGCGTCTTGGCTCCCTCCCTTCTCCGTGGGGTTTCTCTGGCTCAGGACACCTCAGATGGGTTTTTCTAGGCCAGGATTGTTCTCTGGAGCATGCCCGTGTGTCCGTCAGCTGTGGATGGAGCGCTCAGCTGCCTCTTTCCTCCTGTGTGCTCTTCCCAATCTTGTGGTGTGCGGAGCAGGAGGGAGCAGAGTTTGTTACTGCTCTGCAGGCTCCACTTAAGTTTTGCACAGAGTGATGCGATGGAAATCGGATGGCAAAGATGGTAACAGGCTTCTCCTAGCCGTGCTGCCTGTGTTTCCTGACTTCCCAAGAGGAGCTGTTGCAGGACCATCACCACCGCCGTGGTGTCAGGGCGGCCTCCGTGTCAGCGCAGTCTTTGGTGCTTTTGTGAGGCTCCGTCTCGGGGCGAG
>NW_009259329.1:1276748-1298899 GCF_000687185.1 Egretta garzetta
GGAGCGGAGCTTAGAAGAAAAATCAGTTTTTCCTATTTGTCGATGATAAAGAAAGGGGTTGGCAAAATCGCCACATGGATGCGAGGTCGATGGACGGTGCCTGTGCTGCGCTGCTGGTCTGTCGAGTTCAGGGCTACAAATTATGAAGCTGGGAGATCATGAGGAGCCCAAAGTCATCACTATTCATCTGAGTGCCTGGGGGCCCTTGTGTACATGAGACATAATTATAAACCAGGAGATTTTTAAATTTTTTTTTTTTCATCCTTTTTTTTTTTCCTGTGCCACCAGGTTGTTGCTGGTTGATGTTTGATCCCTGCCTGCTCCAGCGACCACAAGGAATAATGGCATTTTGAAGGTGATGGCATTCCCGGGGCTCACAGCTCACCTGATGTTTGAGCACAGGTCTATGCTCACTTGTGAATTGCTTTTTCTTTTTTTTGGTGGTGTCCCCCCCCTAACCCCCCACCGCCCTTAAGCTTGAGCCACAACGCTGGTGGTGGTGCCAGCCTAGTGAGGTGAGATGGTTTGTGCTGGCACAGCCCACCTGTAAAGGGGAGGGAAAACAAACCCGAGAGGAGCAGTCCTGTCATCCTCTGGTGCTGCGTCCCAAACCCCATGTCCTCGCCAGCCTTTCCCTGCTCCTTTCTGTCTTACTGGGGACAAAGTGGGAAGCTCAGACTGGACTGAGCCCACCTGTGAGAGCATCCACTGTTACCACAGACCTACTAAAGACTGTGCTTTAGATTATTAGGCTCTGGCTCAGTTGGGCAAAGCTTTTTAAGCAGCATCGAGAAAGCCGCTAAGTTTTCTGCTTTCAGCATTGCCCCCCCGTTGCGCTGTGGTCATGGCAGTGCGGGCTTTTCCAGGCAGCGGAGGAGCCGTGAGCTCCCGTCTTGTCCTGGACTATTCCGCTCGGCGCAGACACGGGAGCTCTGCTGTGGCCGTGAGCTGCAAAGGGGACCTTTGGCATTTGCTGCCTTCTGCTCCAGGTAGGTGTGGTTCTTCACAGAGATGTTTACTACTTGCCTGCAGGCTTGGAGCCCTCCTCCGGAGCCAGGGCAGGGCCTGGCCTAGCCCAGGGGTGCTGGCAGCCACCTCCCACCCGGACTCCAACCTGAGCAGGCAAGGGGATGGGCGCTGCTCCTTTTGAAGCCGCTGTCCTACATCAGGGACACTCAGACAAGCCAGCAGAAATGGAGAGCACCAAAGGTTTTAAACCTCAAGGTAGGCACAATCCATGCCCCTGTGGCTTCTTGGTTGAGCCACGGTCCTGGGTACACTTGTGCCCAAGTCATAGAATCATAGCATGTTTTGGGTCGGAAGGGACCCCCAGAGGTCACCCAGCCCAACCCCCCTGCAGGAGCAGGGACACCTTGAACCACATCAGGTTGCTCACAGCCCTGTCCAACCTGGCCTTGAATGTTCCCAGGAATGGGGCCTCCACCACCTCTCTGGGCAACCCCTGCCAGGGTTTCACCACCCTCACTGGAAAGAATTTCTTCCTTAGATCCAGTCTAAACCTCCCCTGGTTTAGTTTAAAGCCATCCCCCCTTGTCCTGTCCCAGCTGGCCCTCCTAAAAAGCTTGTCCCCCCCTTTCCTCTGGGCCCCCTTTAAGCCCTGACCGGCCGCACTCAGCTCTGCCCGCAGCCTCCTCTTCTCCAGGCTGAACACAGAGCAGAGGGGCAGGATCCCCTTCCTTGACCTGCTGGTGGCTGCCGTGCCTGAACCAGCAGCGAGCTCGTGCCTGTGTCGCCGCAGCTATCTGGCCAAGAGCTCGCCCAAGGAGCCGTTTCGTTGCAGGCACCTTTGGCTGGCGCAGGTGCCCTATTTTTAGAAGGAGCACAAGCACAGCAGAGGGAGAGCAGCCTGGTACCCAGCCCTGGGCGCCAGCGGAAGGGTTTCTGCAGTCGCTACGCAGAGCAACCCCTCCCTTCCCTGCCCGCTCCTGCCAACAAACAGGGTTGCAGTCAGGCCGTTCAGACAATCTTCCTTTAATACAAAGTCAATATATCTACATACACAGTGGTATGAAAACCACTTACTGGTTCAGTTTGAAATAACAGTGTGAAAGCAACAGCACTTTGCTCTCATACAAAGGAAAAAAACCTCCCCCCTCCCCCCCAACTCATCCAGTAAGATTTTGCTGCAACATACTTAGAAATTTGGGCAACTTTCACACAAATAAGAAGTAAAATCTCGAAGAAGCCTTTCATTTGTTTCTTTTTTTTTTTTTTTTTCTTTTTTCAGTTAAAGACAGGAAATAGATTGTTGTGGGGTGTTGGGAATAGCACTTGATGGCCATGATTTACCCCTTCTAGAAAAATAAAAAAAAAAAAAAAAAAAAAGGAAAAGTCACAGGCAAGCAGTGTGCAGGGCAGGGCGTCTTTTCCAAGCCACGCTGTCCTCTGTGCACCTCTGCAAGAAAACCCCTCGGCATGTGCACTTGCAAAAGCATTCTATGTACAACCCAGCGCACGGACAGCCTTGGGCTCTTACCTACGATACACCTTTGATGGTTAAAAAAAAACCAAAAAAAACCCCCCCCAACCAAACCCTGTGTGGGTGCTGACATGTGCCATGGCTCCCAACTCAGCCTCCGCCTTCGGTTGTCATAAGACACTGGTATTGCTCAACCTCCCAGTTCAGCCCTGGCCCTGCTGAGCGGGCACCACAGCTGAAGGGGAGGGGGTTGGCACTGCCACCACGGCCAGGCCTGCCTGCTGAGCTCCTGCCCTTCCGGAGCCACGTGATATGTCTGCGATTTAAAACAAAAGAACCCAAAAAAAAAAAAAAAAAAAAAAAGAGAATCCAGAAAGGACGTTTTGTTCTTACATGAGCAAGTTAAAACTTTTAAATGGTAGAAAAGCAATATGTAGAAGTAGCAATTTGCACTGCATTTTTATATATCACAGCCATTACACGTAACATTTCTACAGTGAAAAAATAGACTGTCTTTGAACATAATATGAACAAATAAGCAAATTTTTCTTTTAAATTCATTGACTGATATTCTTTGTCTTTTTTTTTTTTTTAAAAAAAAGGAAAAAATACACTATTTAAAAAAAAAAAAAAGGTAATGTCACTTGTTACAGTTACATCAATACTTTAAAGAAAGCCACTCACAGTATCTGCCATTGAATGCCTCGTACTTGATCTTTCCCAGTTATACAGCTAGGGCTCGTTCGGAGCTGTGCCGGTGGGCCGGGTGTGACGTGGTACCGGGACAGTCCTGAGTGTCTCTGCAGCGCTCCTGGAGACCCGCCGTGCTCAGAGGCGAGGGGCTGGCAGCACGCAGCGGTTGGTTGGCTACTGGATATCAATTTCTTATGGGTGCTCCTCGGGCTCCGTGCGGAGAGACGCCCCTGGCCTGCGGCGGCAGGAGCTGGTGGGGTGGGGGGGCGGCACAGCTGCTCGCAGCAGAAGTGGGGTTGTGTGAATGTGCAAAGAAAATGGGAAAGGGGCTGCCTTTCTTGACGGGGTGTTGGCAGCACGCAGCGGTTGGTTGGCTACTGGATATCAATTTCTTACGGGTGCTCCTCGGGCTCCGTGCGGAGAGACGCCCCTGGCCTGCGGCGGCAGGAGCTGGTGGGGTGGGGGGGCGGCACAGCTGCTCGCAGCAGAAGTGGGGTTGTGTGAATGTGCAAAGAAAATGGGAAAGGGGCTGCCTTTCTTGACGGGGTGTCCCACCACTCCTCCCGTTAATGCCTTTGTGTTAGCTGGATGTGCTGGAACAGGGGACCAGAACCAGCCGGCAGCGAACCCAGCCCAGGGGAGCTGCCACCTCCAACCTGTCCCACCGGAGTGCCAGGGGAGGGGGGGCCACGCCACACAGCCAGGTCTGGGTTTTATCTCTCTCTCTTTCTCTATAGTTTTAAATATCCTAAAAAATAAATTTTGGAATTAGAAGAAATGAGGAATGTTCCAAGTATTCAAAACGTGAGCTATAAAACCTCTCGCGTGGCAGGGGCATTCAGTGAATGCTGTCTGTAAGGTGCCTGTAAGCCCAGAATCATCCCAATCTCGATACTGAGGTTATTAAGACTCCAGCTAGAAGAACTCCTGACCCTAAGTTTGCCTAAGTGTTGAGATTTAGTTCCTGTTCTTATCTTTTACAGAACACCTTCAATGCTGCAAGTGACTTCCTTTAAAGACTGCCAACTATATTAGTAAATAAACTGAACTCTAATGATGTAACCAAAGTCGGTTTCCTTCCCTTCTCCAGCGGCAACGTTTCGCAAGGTGTGTTTTAGCTTTTGGATCTGTTTCAGGATGTCCATACGTCCTCCACAGCGAACACCACTTGAGGTAACAAGAGCAGTTCACCACTTAAAGCAGTCCTTCCGCAAGCTCCTGAGCTGCCTCTTCACGGTCCAGGTTACAACATGGAGTTCCTGAAGGGGTGTTCCTTTCGCTCCTTCCCCCTGCTCCCCAATGCATTGTCCAGATGAAAAGGTACTTCTTCTGATTCAGTTTTGTAAGTTCAAGCGCTCCTCCTGGGTCAAAAGAGGCCTTCCAGGACTTAAGTGGTTGGTAGAGTCTGCACAACGGATGGCTTTTTATGTTGCATAGTGATCAAAACTTCCCAGATACTCCAGAGCTGCCTGGTAACAGAACTGGTATTCATCCTGCCAACAGTAAAGAGAACCAGCTTCAGAGGTTTCGGGGTTTGTATCCGCTCTTCAGGATCCCTGCCCTGCTTTCCAGCTTGCACTTGCTCCGGCAGGAATCACGCGCAGGCTCTTTTATTCTCAAAGAGCTCCAAACTACTGGGAAAGGAAATCCCTTCCCTTTATTGTTTGTGCATCTCACAGATACCAGTCATCCCACCATTAACCCTTCTGGCTCCACAGCCAGCGTGGGCTGTGTTCAGAGGCAGGCGGCTCCTTTACCTCTGAGGTAAGGATCAGGTGAAGTCTTTAAGAGACTTTAGAACTACTTAAAAACCCCCAAGCCTCCCACACTGCTGAGTAAAACCAGCAGCACAGCCTGGGCTTGCTCACTCTTCAGGTAAGGTTTTGCTGGTGGTTGGAAAGGCAAAAAGCTCCGCTCGGCCAGGGGTGGCTGGGGGGGATCGAGTCCAACCCCCCTGCAGGGAGCAGGGACACTGCTAACTAGATCAGGTTGCTCAGAGCCCCGTCCAACCTGGCCTTGAATGCTCTGAACCATGGCAGGGGTGGCTTCCCCACTCCCCCTTCCTTACCTCTGTTTGCACCATAGCAGGTCGTTGTGTTCGCAGCATCTTTACTGTCTGGAAAATATCTACAACGCCCTCATAACGCATTCTTTCCAGGACGATACTCAATGTGATGAACACTCCAGTCCTGCCCACGCCAGCACTGCAGGAATGGGAGGGGGGGGGGAAAAAAAACAAAACCAAAAAACCTGTATGTTATAACGTTCAAATGCTTTCCTTGCCGAAATGCTGAAGTTATGGTTAAGCGAATGGCCGCGTCCTTACGAACATGTGAGAACTGGAGAGACTCAGCCAGTCCTCGAGGAGGTAGGAAATGGCAGAACTGCCAGAGTGCGTGACCCAAGCAAATGTTTGAGAGATGGACACTAAAAAAATCAAAAGCTTTGGGCAATAGTAAACAGCATTCAGTGTGGAAATTATTGCTAATATGTGACATGAGGCTTTTAAAATGAAATAATGTGAAGAACGCATTATCCTCTGCTGCCCAGGGGTGGGGAGGTACAATTCTTGCTATCAGCAAACATTTGCTATCAGCAGTGTTAGAGGTGAGAACTGGTATAAAACCACTTCTAATTCTACATCGTGGTTCCTATTTCCTTTGGAGTATCAGCATTTTCAGAGCTCTTCCCCAGATACGAGGAGTCAAAGGCTTTGTGGTCTGAAGGGGGATGAAGTTGGGTGGTAGAAGCAACAGTGTTTGGCATCCCCCCCCGTCCAGACACCCCCAAGAAATCTGCCTGCAAAGATGGGGTGGGAAAGGAGGGAGGTATCTGCAGGATTTTAATTTCTTCTGCTCTTTTTGCATCCTCAGATGAATTGGGTGTTTCCATTCGCACGTGCCTACCTGCAGTGGACAGAGATGGGGCCATCCTGGCCAAACTGTTCCTTGGTCTTATGTACCTGTCCAATGAAATCGATAAAACCTTCTCCTGATTTTGGCACGCCTTGTTCTGGCCAGTCAGTGAACTGGAACTGCCGAACGGTTCGTGACTGACCGTCCTGGGGGAGAAAACAGGAATATTTGAAACATCCCGGACTTGTGGTACTAAATACAACAGGCAAAACACTCCTCCATTTTGTTGCGAATTCATTAAGGGGCACAAAAAGTTGAGCCAACTTTGTGTTATAATTAAATGTACATATATATTTTTTAGATATACATATACACATATATATATATATAAAAAAAATGATGCAGCTGCTCATGTTGCCGCTGACACTTCCGGAGTCAGCTTGTCAGTACAGATCTACGCTCCTGGCAGGGGGGCTGAGAGCTCTGACCACTGCAAAGACTGCACAGATGGAGTCTTCAGTAAAGGAACATTCAAGGTGAGGTTATGGCCTCTCCATCAATCTTGACGAAGAGTTGCCGTAGTGTCAGAATTATCCAGACACCCCCAAGAAATCTGCCTGCAAAGATGGGGTGGGAAAGGAGGGAGGTATCTGCAGGATTTTAATTTCTTCTGCTCTTTTTGCATCCTCAGATGAATTGGGTGTTTCCATTCGCACGTGCCTACCTGCAGTGGACAGAGATGGGGCCATCCTGGCCAAACTGTTCCTTGGTCTTATGTACCTGTCCAATGAAATCGATAAAACCTTCTCCTGATTTTGGCACGCCTTGTTCTGGCCAGTCAGTGAACTGGAACTGCCGAACGGTTCGTGACTGACCGTCCTGGGGGAGAAAACAGGAATATTTGAAACATCCCGGACTTGTGGTACTAAATACAACAGGCAAAACACTCCTCCATTTTGTTGCGAATTCATTAAGGGGCACAAAAAGTTGAGCCAACTTTGTGTTATAATTAAATGTACATATATATTTTTTAGATATACATATACACATATATATATATATAAAAAAAATGATGCAGCTGCTCATGTTGCCGCTGACACTTCCGGAGTCAGCTTGTCAGTACAGATCTACGCTCCTGGCAGGGGGGCTGAGAGCTCTGACCACTGCAAAGACTGCACAGATGGAGTCTTCAGTAAAGGAACATTCAAGGTGAGGTTATGGCCTCTCCATCAATCTTGACGAAGAGTTGCCGTAGTGTCAGAATTACAGCTGACAGGAAGATAAATCTTGTTCTACCAGGACTGATGAGGCATCCTCCTTCCCAACCTTGCAAATAGAATGATCAGGTTCTACAGCAAGAGCAACCTCTAAAGCCGATGATTCCACTATGAGAGTGAGGGTTACATTTGCTAAACAAATTTCAGAAGGTCCTGAAACCTTCCTTTGGAGGGGAAATCCAACACTGAAGCTAAGATTACTGGAGTGAATGTGCCCCTTTGAATATGAAAGGGCGATCCCTCTTAATGCCAGAGGAGAAGCGCGTATCTGCAGGGTGCCACGTAGCCTTTGCAAGTCTGTTTTTTTGTTAGCTCTTTGGGCAGATACTACGTTCTACTTTCATCCCAAATAAGCTCCAAGTAAAACCCAAAGCTTGGTCCATCTCTACCAAAGTGCCTCACTACCATGGTAAGCGAGCAGAGGTTAGAAAACGACTTCTGAGTTGTAAGAAAATATATTCAAGTACAATCTGTGTTTGTGTGTTCTGTTCCTCACCACAGCTAAGCTCTCCTCACTGATGATAACTCCAGACTTTCACAGAGAAGGTGTTTACACCTCAGTCTTTCTTACAGAGACCAAACCACACCAAACTCCACCCCTCCCCCCCTTTTTTTTTTAAAAGTAAGCCTCTGTAGTGCATGGGTTTGAACCACTCCAGCCCAGCCCCAGCTATAACCCACTCAAGCACTGACTGCACCATCGTGCAGCGCTTACCCTGGCATCGGTGACCTTGAATTCCCGCAGGATGTACTGAGGCATGTTGTATTCAGCCATGGGATCTACTACAAAGTACTGGTACCGGGCAGAGCGCTCCGCGGGCCAGTACTGATGGCACTTTTCCTGCCAGGGGAAAGAAAGGTCTCTGTCAGCCCCCTGTGCTGCAGGCTCCCCCCGTGCCTGTCCTTGGTGCGCGCTTACCCGACCCATCTCGCGAAGCTTAGTCAACATCACGACGATGGTGGAGTTGTTCTCCCATAGCATCCGCCAGAAATCTTCAGTGGTCTCTGCCAGCGGCCCTTGAGTAGCAATGTACGCCTTCTGTTGTCTGAAACAGAGCACAAACCCATGGGGTGGGTCAAGGGGGTGTGGAGCACTGCTTGGGCAGAACCTTTGGGAAATCAATACAAAGGCTGACGAGTAGGAGAACAAGTGGAAATGCTGGGGAAGAACTAGAAGAGAGCAAGGACTAAAGGGGCAGGAGGTGATTTTGGTGCTAATGGCTGAAAAAAAAAAGGAAAAAAGCAAACTGTGAAGCTTTCTCTAAACACCCTTTCCAAGGGGTAAACCCAGATCACTCTAGCACGATGCCCTGTTTGGAAGAAGGTGTAACATGCTGCATGCCAGCTTCTTGGAACCAGAATCCGTGTTTTCTGGGCCTGAATACCACCAAGAATTCAACTGCCAGGCACGGAGATGCCCTAACGCCGGTGCCACAGCCAGGACCAGGACTGCTGGGTGCACCTGGAGGTGAGGAAACGTGCACATGGGGTGGCTTTGTTCCCTCAGTTGGGGCTCAGCTGTAGCTGGCCAGGCTCTGAGCACACCAGTGGAGCACAGCAGCTCCCAGGGCTGGAGAACAAGGCATGCATTGCCTGTGGGAAGCTGTCAGAATTGCAACATCCCCAAATCACAAGAGTAATAAAAAAGCTAATCTGTTTTTAGAAACCTCCCAATGGCAAAATCCACCCCCTCACTGACACTCTATGTTTAGGACCTGCAGCCGGAGAAGGTTTTGGTTTGCTTTAGGGGAGAAGTAATTTTAAGACCACAGAGAATAAAGCTTATCAGGAATCTGTATTTGAGTCTCCGCATGGGTTGCTGGCCATCAGAAGAGGGACTTTCCCTCCAGCATTGCACCACTGCGTGCGGCATAGCTAGGTGAGGGGATGGAACAGCAGCCCACCCGTGTTGAGACTTAGCCCAGCCCTTGGTGCTTCTGCACCCTCAGACACGCACAGAAAAGGCCCCGACGGCGGCGGGCAGCGAGGTGCTGCTTACCTGTAGCCATCGATAAAGCTGGCATTGATGTAGTCTGACCCTTCCACTCCTCTGATGGGCTGAAGGCAGACCCGCGTGGTCTCATATGGCATGATGTTGACAAGACGATTCTTGAATTTGTTGCATGGGAGGTTGGCACTGATGAACCTGGAGGTGTGGGCTTTGGAGTTGGCGAGGCGCTGAAGGCAAAAGCAGAATCACAACCATTTGTTCAGCTTTTTTTTTTTTTTTTTCCTTGAGCCCTGTGCCAGCCCATTTAAATTGCCCTCCATGTTCCCCCCTGTGTGCCCTCTTTTTTTTTTTTTTTTTTGGCGTGGGGACAGAGTCTGAGACCTTTCCCCCAGCAATACTTTCAAATTAAAAAAAGCTTAAAAACCCATAAAGAGTGAGCAAATTCAATCTGGATTTGCGATGACCGGCCGAGCCTCCTGCAGCAGCAGGTAGGGCTCCCTAGGGAACTGAAGTAGCATAAGTCAGAAAAGTAATTACTTCTCTAACATCGAACCAAAAAGTTCCCATTAGCCTTATAAAGGCTCCCTGTCTGCAATGTGTGAGTGCCAGCAGAACAAAGCTCCTGCGAGGAATACAGAGGCTTCCCTGGTGAGTACCGTCCCTGTTCAGGCATCTACCATTACCTTGAACTCCAGCTCCATGCCTGTCACGTGCTCTCCGACTTCAATCTGTGCCAGTTTCTGGATGTAGGTGTAGAGATTCCTGGCTGGGACCTCTGTGTTGCCACAAGCAACAGCCTCAAGCAAGGCATCGTGGATAAAGCTGTACTGGTCTTCTGTCTGTACCATGTAGTTGCGCTGTGACCTCATGAGGGTGACGTGCCCATAAATGTCCACTGTCTTCTCATGTTTTATCCTCTCTAGCATGGCGTCGATCACAATGAAGCAGCCAGTCCGTCCAACACCCGCACTGGAAAGAAAAGGGGAAAAAAATGAAGCGTTGGACTACTCTACCACAGAAGAAAGCTCTTCCAAATGGCCACCTGCGAGGGAGGACGCTTCCACTGCCATGGACAGCAGGAAACACAGGGTAGAAACACAAGGCAGAGAGGGAACAACGAATGCACCCCGTGGAAGGAACCAAGGCCTTGTGAACACGGCTTGTGATGGACTGAGGCAATGGAAATCTTGGCAACCGAGCCAGATGTGTGGGTCCAGCACTTCCATCAATTTTGTTGTATTAAAGGAACTTGCCTAACGGAAGCGGTGCTGGCGAGTGCTCCTGCCCGTTCACCTCAGTGCCTTGCTCCTGACTGTGTTGGAGGGTTTGGGACAGTTCTGCAGCGTGCAGAGGACAGTGGTGACACCAAAGTCACTGCTGCTCCGAGTCACTGGTGCACAGTGCTGCCCTGGGGCTGGTAAAAACCTAAAAAGCCGAGTCCCACCTGGGCCAGTGCTGCCGCAAGGGCAGGGAGAGGCTCCTGGGTCAGGGCCAGCGGACGGAAGGGTCCCCTCATCTCCTGTGCCCAGCTGTACGCAGAAGTACCCCAGCTTAGACCCAAAGAGTTTGCAACAGGCAGAGGTTTGCTTTGAGTCTCAGCTCAGTTTAGCAAGAACTTCCACAACCAAGTTGGGTTTTGTGTCGCCCGAGGACAGGGCAGAAGATGAAAAGTTGCCTCTGGTGATTGTGCCTCTTGCCCCTCCCTGCTGATCTGCCTCGTTTCTCTTGCCTCTTCATCTCCAACATCCCCAGGCCAAGAGCTCTCCCGGCAGACACGCAATGACGACAATTCTACTGAGGGGGCTCTAGGCTTGAACAAAAGGCTGGCACGATCTACAGGCTTATAAAGCACGGTTAATCACTCAGATCTTTCAGCAGCTGAGAAACTACTGATGTTGTAATGAGTAACACGTGTCGCCTCTTTTCCTAAGTGTTTTTATGTATCAAGGTAACACCAAACTGGTGCGTAATGGCATTTGTGAATCAGTAGGGGTCTGTGGGTCTATGCGTTTGCCACTGCTAATAAAGGGTTTCCTTTTACTATTCCAGTGCAGTCCCTTTTTTCATAAAGCCCCCTTGATCTCTTTTAATTAGACTGCCTAACACCTGAACCAAGCAGGTGACTGGAGCTTTGGCACGAATTTAGCAGCTGATCTGGGAGCTGGTTCCCGCACGTTGTGAGCTGACAGCTCTCTTTATTCATTTTCTGAGAGGTGCACGATAATTGCCGTCTGCAAGGTTAGTGATAAGTTGCCCACTTACAAAGACTGTTTAAATGGCATCCTCTAGGAGAGGCAGGATTAGCTTCCCCCAGCAGCTGTAACATTCAGATGTCTTCCCTCAGTGTAGAGGGACCTGCAGGCTCCTCCACACCCTCCTGAGGAACACAGGGATTTATCTAAGTTGAGGCTGCAAACGTTCCTCACTGGGTTGTAAATTGAATTAAGGAACGCTGCCTGCCCATGGGGGCCTTCAGTTTGTCAGTACCAGAATGGCTGCGGCACTCCAAAACCCCCTTCTTTCCATCACTGTCAGCTCTCCCTCAGACAGCTGAGGCAACTCTGCCTCGCAAACACCCGATGCAGCAGCACCAAGCAGCTTCCTAGGTCACGCTCCCCCTTCTTCCTTTCCTGCTGGGACAAGAAGCATGGCCAGCGGCGAGGGAGGGGATCCTGCCCCTCTGCTCTGGGGAGACCTCCCCTGGAGCCCTGCGTCCAGCTCTGGAGCCCTCAGCACCAGAAGGACATGGACCTGTTGGAGCGGGGCCAGAGGAGGGCTACTAAAATGCTCCGAGGGCTGGAGCCCCTCTGCTCTGAGGCCAGGCTGGGAGAGTTGGGGGTTGCCCAGAGAGGTGGTGGAGGCCCCATCCCTGGGAACATTCCAGGCCAGGTTGTCCGGGGCTGTGAGCAACCTGATGTGGTTCAAGGTGTCCCTGCTCCTGCAGGGGGGTTGGGCTGGGTGGCCTCTAGGGGTCCCTTCCCACCCAAACCATTCGATGATTCTATGATTGAAGAAACAACCCCTACACACAGAACCAGACACCAGGATGGCACAGGGTGCTTCCCATTGCTAACGAGGTCTGAGTGATTTGGTGCAAACTGAACCACTCATCATCTCAGGAAATTCTGCACTCAATGGAAACCCAAGTACCCTCCTCAGATGCTGGCAGGGAATCCACTTTACAGTACAGCTCTCGCCTGCTGGGTACTCACTAAGGGGACTGTGCACTTCTCAGAGGTGCAAATCAATGCCTTTCTGAACTTCTGCCTCTCTTGCAGATGGCCCCACACAGGAGTTAGGAGAAGGAAATCCATACCTGCAGTGCACCACAATGGGACCAGCATCAGGGGGGTTGCAGGTTTTCACCCGTCTCAGAAAAGCCAGGAACGGGGTGGGGTACTCAGGCACGCCGTGGTCAGGCCACGCTGTGAACTGGAACTGGCGGACCTCCCGTTTCTCACTGGAGCCATTCTGCAAAGACAAAAGAGCACTGAGAGTAACGTGAGGTACCAGGACGCTGCCATGCCCTGCCTGTGCTGTGTACAGGGAGCGTGCCATAGCCGGGGGGAAAGCCAAGAGTGGGAGAAAGCTTACCTTATGAAGGGAGAACGTTCGAACGCAGAATGTGGCCAATTCAATGGTATCGAGTAACGTCACTTGAATCATTCCATAGGTGTCTGTACCTCGGCCCGGCCAGTACTGGTCACACTTTATCTGGAAGACAGGAGGCATTGCTCAATGCTGCAACAAACCCTACGCTGCAGGAGAAGCTCATTCCAGAACTGCCCTGATGTTGTTACAGGTGAAGCTGGCCGGGGGGGGGAAGGTGCAAGAAATGTCTTTCCAGAGCACCACGATAGGGACAGACCGGGCATGAAAAGCTCCTACTGACTAAGCATGGGCTTTGATGCACCACATCAATCATGTAGACAATAGACTGGAATGATCCTGAAGATTAGAGTGAATGTACTGGGGCTTGTTAAACAAGAGAACTGAATGTGAAACTTGCCACATGATTAACTCCGAGACAGACCTACAAAGCATGCAACAGGATTGAGTGTCCTCTTCTCTTGGAGTTGCAAAGGAGGCTGCAGCTTTCCTGGGTGAATGGTTTGTTTTTTTAGAAAGCAATGAATCACTGAACTTTCAGGGTGCTGGCGAAGCAGGCAGAAATCCCCCACTGACATAAGTGTGGGCTGCAGATCAAAGGGATTTGCTGTTCCCCAACACTACCCTCCAATCCCCCAGGATTATGACTAACCAGTCATCCCTCTCGTGCATCTTACCCGTGATTTCTCCTCCAGCTTAGTCATCATAACAATAGTAGCTGAACGCTGCTCCCACACCATCCTCCAGAAGTCTCCAAAGGTCTCCGGCAGAGGCCCCTGCGTGGCAATGTAGGCATTCTGCTTCCGGTAGCCATCGATGTAGTTGGCATTGATGTAATCGCTGCCCACGATTCCTGTTTTACATCAGCAAGAGCAAGTTAGTGGATGGCGCAGGACTTTACCTAGTTGAAAGTATGAGGAGATCTTTGCCAGAACGTTGTTAGAGGTAACTCCCCTGCGAATCCACTAGGGCCCTCATGGCTTGGGGGGTTAGAACCACAGCTGGGAGGAACGGGCTCTTTGCAAGTTCTTCGCAGCTAAAGCTCCTGCCTCTAAGGTCTGCATTGCAGGGAGGCAAATAACTTCTTGCAAAAGGTATTCCAGAGACCAAATACTAAGCCTTGAAACCATGGTGGTCTTACTGGTGTTGCCAATAGGAGCAGAAGCCCCAGCCTAGTGCTCTTGATTCACTGGTCTCAAATAGGACAAACCCAAGTCCTTGTCCCAGAACGCCCAGAATCTGGGCAGCAAACGCACCTGGTTGATGCACTAATCCCAGGCAGTGAGCTACAGCTGGACAAAGCAAGGAATAAAACTAGGCTTGATTCAGCCAGTAAAGGCTTTGAAATTACAGGCTTTGACTTGCTTTAAATTGTCCGCTGTCATTTTTAGGAGTGGGGTTTTTTTCTATTCGCATGAGTTACAGGCTATTGAGTTACAGCTGCTCACCCATGTCCTTGCTTGAGGGGTTTGATGTGAGTGGCAGGGGGGGGGGGCCGAGTGAAGAGGGTGATTGGGACATGGCAGGGGAAAGCTGCTCTGAAGTTAAAATGGACACTGGCAAGCACTGATGCTCAGGTTCAGCTTTAGAGCCTCTCGGATTGGCACAGAGGATCCGCACTGTTTGGCAATTTGGCCCATTCCTAATTACGGCAGAGCGGCTGGCGAGGCTGGCAGGTCTCTGCTAACCTATGATTAACTCGGTACAGAACGCTTAACTCCTGTCTCGAGGGGGAGCCAAGGGTGGGGAGCAGCACCAATATGAAATTGGGTTGCTAGTCCTCATCCTGCCGTAGCAATAGACATTGCTGCTTCCGTTGGCGAGGTGCAATCCACGCTGAATTGCCTGCCAGTCCTCAAGGGTACTTGGTAATTTCAGCTGCTGGTAGAAATGGCTTTTGATTAAATTTCTGGAGGGTTCCCTGCCCCCATTCCTTCCCAATCTGAAATTTCAGGAGGGAAGGCGGCTGTGCAGCAGCAGCAGGAACGTGATCAAGGCTGAGCTTCCCGAATTAATCTCCTCTCCAGCCCCCTCCGGTCCACTCTGTAATTTAAAATGGTGGCCATGAGCTCCTGCAATGTTTCGCTGTGTGACAGGGCCAGTTACAGAGAAGTCACGGAATTAAAGCCACTACTTCTTCCTGACCAAGCAGAGAGTGACAATCTGCAGCCTTGACAAATCCAGATTCAAAACAAAGAGAAAGCAACAACTAATTCCTCCAACTCCTTTCATCTTCCAGCCCTCAGCATAAAAGGCAGCCTAGTAGGAAGGAACACACCAGCCAAGACATGTCAGAACCTCTCAGAAGCTGGAAAATTAAACCTTGGCCCATCCTACTTGCACCGTTGGTCCCTCACGATGCCACCTGGGCAGGGTTAGGACTGCTGCCCGCGTCCAGCCCCGTGCTTCTGCTTTCCTAAGCGCCGAGACCAGCCCACAGCGTCCTTTGTTCCTACCCTTGTGGTGCTCTCTTTTCCCTCGAATGACAAGGCAACTTTTAAAGGACTTTGCTTTCCTTGGCTCATGCAATATTAATCTCGGATGAAAACCAAGCCAGAACACAGTCATCTTCACAATGAGAAATGATGAAAACCCTCTAATGGCAGACAAGACCAATCCAGGTTTGTGCAGCTTTTTGGCAAATCACCATGATCTGTTGTTACCCCAGGAGCTCTTCCACTTCTCCGCATCCCTCAGTTACCTCAGCAGAAGGAGATTATTCTGGCAATTCCCTTGTCACAAAGGCTTCCGAATTAACCTTTACATTCACGGGGGGTTATTAGGCCATCCCATAGCCTCTCTGCTCAGACGACCAGCTCTTGGCAAGGCGAGGCTGGCCTTAAATCCTTTATCTGTACAGCACAGCCACACGCAACCAGGGATGATGAACTCGAACATTATCTCGGCAGCAGCAACCAAAGCAGATGCCCTGTTAAACTCCATCTCCTCTCCACCAACAGCCCCTCCTATCCTAGCGTGCACCGGAGCAACTCTGTCAAGAGCCACGAGTTGTGAAATTTAATGTAAATGTTCTGACTGCGCCATCACTCACATAAAGCAGCTCAGGAAACAATTTATGACCTACCAGGCTAACGCTCACCCTTCCTTATTCTTAGCCTTTTAGGGGCCAGGACTGCAGCGAGAGCTGCATATCAAGCAATCTTTACGTCCGTACAACTCAGCAGCCGCATCTCTGCTATGTTGCTGACACTCACATTTGTACAATTAGCCCCGCGCTTCTCATTCATCCGCTGTACAGATACGCTCCACGTTCATTGCCACCCACTGCCCTGTCCCCGCTCTCTCTGAAGCACTACGCGGTCTGAATTCTTCCCGTTCGTCAGAAACGTATTGAGCAGGGATCTCCAAGTCAAGGGAAGACAGGTTCTTGATAAACCAGCCCTTGAAATGAGAGATTGCAGCTCCAGGGAATATGTCAGTCATCAGAATTTAACAAACGCGTGGTTTACAGAGGTATCTCCCGCTTGCTAAACTCCCAGGGAGATGCTAAGAATATAAATAGAGGGTAACGGGGAAGGGAGAAGAGCCTGTGCAATCTGTTTCCCTGCAGCAACTTCAGCCCAGCGCTAACGAGTAGGAGTAGAGATGCTACAGTACCTTCAATGGGCAGCAGGATGACGCGCGAGTGGTCGTAGGCAATCACGTTTGCGTAACGGTTTTTGGGCTTGTTCACTTCGAGGTTGGAGTGCTCCCAGGTGAACTGCTGGCCAGGGTCAATGGACTGGAGGAATTGGGAAAGAAAACGGAAGAGTCAGAGAGGAGAAAAGCAGCAAATCAAGCTCTGAACACCTTGCTCCACATGGGACAGATCATGGATGTGAAGATCTAGCTGAGGAACGCAGCATTCACCGCTTGCTTCCCTCAAGAATCGATCTTTGCTGTGGGAAAGCCCCAGCCCGGTGGCACAGCGTGCTCACGTCCCAGCTCCCTCGGCCCCGAGCGATACCCGAGATAATTCCCCCTCCGGCACGACGCAGCGCAACCCGGTGGCAAAAGCACCAGTGCAACGTCGGGCTGCAATACAGGGGCCTGGGATCCCACTTGTGCCAAGGCTGCGCTGGGTGCGTTACAGCCCTGCGTTACCGACACTGATGAAGAGCCGGCAGGCGGGAGAGCACAACAGGAACAATCCCATCAGGATGTATTTATGAAATGATGAAGAGGCTAAACCTGTGCGTGGTTAAACTAAACAACGATTAAGAGGGCATAAATATACCAGTGTCTCGGTGAGTACTAATAGCTGCAGAAGAGGATATTTAAGCTAGGACAAGGTTTGTAACCAGGCGTGCAAGAAGGACATGAAACATCAGGGAAAAAACCTCGCAGGAGGGGACTGGGCTGCCCCGTGAAGAGCAGACGGCGTGACTTGGGACCACAAAACCTCGGTGCTGAGGGTCTCCCAGGTGCAAAGGGGCAAGAAAGCACCACGGGACTCTGGCAGGGGGGCATCAGGGTGGGAGGAGCGCATCTCCCTGGGCAGAGAAGGGGTAGGGACCCTGGCCCTAAAAAACAGAATCAACATGGCTTTTTCCTAGAAGGGATGAGGGAGTGAGCAATGAAATGCACTGGAGAGAAAAATCCTCTCTGCCTGTCCTGGTAATTTATGCCAGGTTTGGTGGTGGTAGGTTTTTTTTTTCTAAAGTCCAGCTGTCCCAGATATGGAAATTAGGTTAATTACGTTTACCTCTAAATCCTCAGCCAGAGAATTAAATAAAACAAGGGCTTAATTCCTTCATCATTTTGCAGAGCCCTAGGGGTTTGCCTCAATTGGAGGCTTGGCAGGAGCCTGCCGAGTTGTGTTTCCCGCTGTTCGCTCTCCCCGCCTGCCACTCCTGCCCGGTGGGGACAGGGTCCCAGGAGCTCGCTGGGGTGGGCGCTGGCCCAGCACCCGCTCCCGCTGCCCTCGCCTGCCTGTGCCGACCCAGAGCCCCCCCCTCCAGGCACAGCTCAGCTCCAGTAGTCGTGGCAACGCTGGTACAAAACCACCCGACACCAACGTCCTCTTGCACTCTCGCTGCGGAGCATTTCTAACTAATGGGTATTTATACTGTTGTAATGTGTCTGTTTGCTCTCTATCCCTCTAATCTCGCCTTGCATTCATTTCATTAGCGATGTTTGTTTAGCTCTGGCTCTCCCACTAGAGGAGGTTGTGCTGGAACGAAGCCAGGGCGCTTGGGATATTGCATTATGCAAAGCAGCCTTTGAAATCTGGATAGAGCATATTAACAGGCTGCTGCTCCCCCCCCCCTCCCCGCGCCCCGATGTGGGGTGAAAGACCACAGCAGAGCAAATACGCCTTCTCCAACGTGCAAACCCCTCCTCCGGGGGTGCAGAGCTGCGAGTCCGGAGCTGCTTCACGCATACCGACATCTGCAAGCCACGCTGGGGAGAAAGCACCCCAAAACCAGCCCGTTGTTCAAAAGCATCCCCTCGCTCCCTGCCTGCAAGCAGAATTAGGCAGTCTAGACTAGTTATTAGTCTCAAAATATTGGGGCATTTTATGTCTTTGAACAACAACAACAAAAAAATGGGAGTCGTATGTTCAATCTGCAACAAAAGCAACTCGCATAGCGCCGGTCCCAGCAGCACCAAGCGTTCGCACTGGGATTTAGCCACGATCCCGTGAGCGGGCAGGGGCAGGTTTGTGCACAGCCCTTCCCCGACTGGCAACAAGGGGGCCGTGCTCCGTAGCGGTACCCGGGGGGCTGTGGTGCTCTTTGCCTTCCCCCTCAGTCTGCCTTGGGACTGCCCCGACCCATCGGTCCCGGCAAGGTGGGGATTTTACAGTTGGGGAGAGCCATTGGAAATGCAAGTCCCGCAGCCACAGCTGGTCGCCTGCAGGAGCCCCTTCGAGTAACCAAGCATTAGCAGGAAGGAGAAAAAAAAAAAAAAAAAAAAGAGCACAAAAACCTGAGACAAGACAAGAAAGGCACAAATCATCCTATTTTCTCAGCTGTAGCTCTGGGGCTGCTGGTCACGTCAGCTGTGGAGGACTTACTGCTCATCTCACCTAACTTCAGCTATCTAAAAGCAGGTAGCCCATTCCTTGGCTCGGTCCTCTCCATGTGCCAGCAGCAAGACACAGCACCCCCAAGGACAGCACCCATCCGATCTGTCTGGCAGTCGTCTTCCATCACACATCCCCCATCACGAAGGGAGCCCTGTCCCAGATGCCCGCTCGCTGGACAGGAACGGCTCATGAACCAAACCTCCCTTTTCTAGGATCTGGAATTGAACCTAGCGAAACACTGAGCAAATACTTCATTTTAAATACCTAAACAGCTTTTTTGTTTCAACTAACCAGATCCTTAAAATGAAGCTATGTTTAATTGGATGAGGGCCTGCCTGAATTTCCTAATTCCCTGGCTCTGCAAACCCATGCACAGCACTCACTCTTGCTCATACCTCATACTCTTGGGACAATTTCAGGTTATCATTAGCTTTGAGATGCTCTGTGTGTTCAGCCAGCTCGGAAACGGGAATTGGTGGGTGGCTGAGCATACCTAAAAGACAAGACAGCAGGAAAAGAATCTCATTTAATAATACCTAAAATTCACAACTGTTGCACATTTTTATAAGAAAGAGGAAACAAGAAAAGAAAAAAAATTACAATGTAAGATCTGCAATGAAAGTAGGGAGGTTAGAAGAGAAGAATTCAGGGCTCGAAATTGTGTCCTTGGAAGTAAAAAATAAAAATCAAGGAAATAAAAAAAACCAGTAAAATGAGAGTGTTCCCGTGATGGCCCCATTTTCAATGTGTAAATCAGAGCAAAACAAAAAGGAAAATCCGAAGAGCAGATGCGTGTGAGCGATTCCAATAGTGGACTTAAAATGAGCAAACGCTGCCAGAGGAACCTACGCAGCAAATGTTACAGCGCCCGCAATGATCATAAACAAACTCCAACACAAAAGAAGGGAAGGGGCAGGGATCCAGCCAACCATGGTGATGTGGGGCAGGGGAAGGGAATGCAGATGGGGGGAAGCAGGGGAGGCTTTTCAGGAATTGTCCTTTGCACAACGCTGGCTCTGTGAGCTTCTCGGTGAGCTCACGGACGCAGCGGTCTAACCTTCACCGCTCCAAGAGTGCGACCAGGTATGGAAATGCCAAGCACCGGCTCCTCCTCCCGCTCGGGGCTGATGGATGATGTTCCATCTCGAGCAGAGCCCGCAGGCAGCCAGCACTGCTCTGCCCTCCCCCTCCCTTTTCCACCTGCGGGGAGGGCTGTACCGTCCCCGCCGCAGCCTCTGCTGGGTCTGTCATTACCTTTGGCGATGGAGAGGCAAAAAAATCCTCTTGCCCCTTCTCAGTCTGGGGGCTGTGAAACAATTTGCTGGGGAGACCGATGCCTCGTGACCCTGGTTCACCTGCTGCCCTTGCAATTCTCACCAACACTTAGTTGTGCTTGTACCAAGGCAGACAGAACTGCCAGGGAACAGACTCGATCTTCTCCAAGATGTACTGGTAGTGGGAGGGCCCCGCTGCATCAGACTGGTCAGACTGGAGGCACATCTCAGCCATGAACAGGGCTGAGCAGCAAAGGCAGACTTGGTTTGCAGTCCAAAGTGTGGTTTGCCCATCCCGCTCAGAGGGGCAGCTGGAAGCTGGAGCTCGGGGAAGAGCAGGGATCCTTCCTGTCCTATCATCTCATACAGCTACGCTACAAATCAAGGTGGAAAAGCGCTCCGTGCTTTGCTCATCTGCATTGGATCACGTTTTTCCAAAGGCTTCCCATGCTGCGTGCCAGCCGATTCCGCTACGAATGGCAGCGGACAGGCAAGGGCAGCAGCATGCTGAGAAGCCCCGGGCAGTGCCCCCAGTGAGAAGGACAGAAGTGAAGAGATGGAAGCCAGGGAGAATTTCGAGCCCCGTGGGTGTTGGTGTGTGACAAAGCAGCGGCGGTGGCAGCAGCATGGTCAGATACTCTGAAAACTCAGCACAGAGATGGCAAAGCAAGCATGACATCCGCAGTTTTACAGTGACTTCTAGAGAGATGCTGCCTCCCCCAGGCCTGGGGACAGGACCAGTCTGCCACAGAGTGGGGACTTGAGCCACCACTCCAACAGGCTTCTCCTAAGCTAACTAGACATCTATTTTCAGCACAAGGAGTCTGGCTGAAAATAGAAGGAGGGGTGGGAATAGAGCAAAAAAAGCCCACAAAAAGAACCCTGAAGTATTCTGGAGGGTGCACTGGCTCCATTCCAGTCTGCTGAGCAACAGGGCAGAAAGTCTCTCCTGGCTGCTCGTTAGTGTCTTGCTGTCCTGCAGTCCATTGCACCCAGAGGATTTCTCCTTTGCTTCCCACCCCAGACTGGAAGGTAGCGGCCGTCCACCCCAGTACCACAGCACTGGATGCAGACTGGGGGTGTTTGGAGGAACTGGACCTCTCTCTGCCCGCATGGGATGGGAAGGCCACCCTGGCTGAGACGTCTGAGAGCAGAGACCAAAGCAAATTAATATTATAAATACTTTTCTCAATGCCTATCCTTCTGCCTCTGAAAGCAAGGGCTGAACATACCTTGAGCTGTAGCTTAAGAGCAAAGCTGAGCCCTATTCAGAACAACTTCTGGCAACTCACTAAGCTGTCTCCAGATCTCTGCAGGTCGCCCCCTCTCTGACTTCTTCCCACCCGGGCTGGGAGGCAGCCAGGCACCTCTCAGCCCAGCTGCCCCCACCTGACTGCTGCAAAAACCTAGAGATTATTTGCTGAAGTGTGCTTGGAAACACAGTGCCGTCAATGAAATCCCAAATGGTGAACACATAGGTTAGAAGGAAAAAAAACCCAAACCAATCAGAAACCCCAGTAATAACAAGTAAGGAAAAAAACCCCCACCCCAACCCAGATTCTCTTTGGCTTACAAGTCATGGAGCAGTATGTGTCATTCCCTCTGAGCAAGTGGGCTGCATGGGAAAGGCCCCCTGTGCCAATCCGGAACGAGAAGTCACATTCCCCTTGAAGGCATTTCACAAGTTTCCTTCATAAAAGCTCCAGGAAAAATCCTCAGCGTGACCAGCTCCTGAAAACCAGCTCTGTCTCTGTGCTGGGGAACATCCTGCCCTACCTCCACCCCGCTGCAAACAGACTCTGGCTGCGAGCACATGGGAACTTGCCTTGTTTTGCTGCTCTTAAAGACAGAAATCTCCTTGTCGTATCGATTTCTAGGGCTCTTTATAATAAAAGAAGACCGGAAACCTCTGCAGTGATAAACACTTTCCTGGTCAAAATGCCAAGTGCATCGGCGTTCCCATTAAGATCCAGGAGGAGTTGGATATTAAAGGAGCCAGGAGCGGTACAGTGGTACCAGCT
>NW_009259329.1:1299349-1336847 GCF_000687185.1 Egretta garzetta
CTGGCTACCTGTGGGGCTGCCACCCAGGGAGCCCCCCCGCAGCGGCATGGGTAGCAGGGAGAAAACTGCTGCGGGCTGAGGTTCAGCCATGGACCAGTGTGGCTCAAAAAAACCCTCACGTAACCCCCTCTGTTACAACAAGGGGGTCAAGGGGAGCTGGTGGGTGGACTGGGACAGTATCGGCAGGAGTATTCAATACCAAAGAGACAAGTATTTACATTAAACTCTTCAGAAAAACGTCCCAGCCCTCACATCTCCGAGCACAAGCAGCATCTGTGATTCTTCATGTTTGTCAGCTCAAACCTCACATCTACTTCCCTGCCCAGCAGTAAAAAAAAACCATAAAAAATTCAAACCCCAAACCTGCCCAGCAAAGCTGGGATCTTGGCTTCTAATGGGGATGAAGTCTTTTAGAGCCAGTCTCATCTACCATTTCAATCACTTGAATCTCTCTAATCTTATCACAAAAGACTTGATTCTCTGTGCACCAGCCAACTCGCCAGCAACGTCACCCTAACATCTGCTACACGGGCCAGAACCCATTTATCCTTGCAAAATCACCGCGGCTGGATGGCACTCTGCATGAAACCCAGGGGGTGCGGAGGACCATGGAGAAGCCTCTGGTCTTTTTGTGCTCCTGGAACAAGTTGATGCCAAGGAACAGACATCTGCCACAGATGGGAAAGGGCCCTTTTCCTTCTCGGACATGAGAAGGTGCCCGCGCGGCTCCCTCCGAAGCGCGAGGGGATCGTCAGCTGCAGCTCTGGTTTTCTCTTTCCCGCGTTACGAAGCAATGAACACAAAACCACAGGCACGCACACAGACAGCGCTCGCACACCGGATCGCTTTCTGCCCATGAATAAGGACGAGGGACATTTAGCCAAGCTTCCAAAATGAAACATCTTCGACAACGGGGAGAAAAGGAAGCCTTGAAACCCAGGTCTTGCTCCTGAGACAGCAAAAGAGACACAGAAGGACGGACAGCGTCCCCCGCTGCTACCCGGGGCTCTGTTCTGCTGCTACCATCCTTGTCTTGCAAAAGGCCTGTTTGATACTGTAAAACTGGAAGTGCAGTTCAGACAAACAGATGGCACAGAAAAGGGGATGAGATGGGCAAACACCGCAGGAATACAGCGAATTTGGCAAAAAAAAAAAAAGTAACAGGAACGAAACAGAACTGGAAAGGAAAGGGACAGAAGAGAAAAAAAATAATAATGGGGGGAGGAAAATGAAACCAACAGGAACAAAAACACACAGGAACTAACTTTCAAAGTCAAACTCAGGGTCACTGAGAGGGCTGCTCAGACCAGAATCTGCAGAAAACAGTAAAAAAAAAAAATAAATAAAATATACACTTTTGTAAAAATTTCATGCTAATAAAAAAACAAAAACCAACATAAATCTGAAGAGGAAAAGAAAGTTATTTTTTGTGCTGATTAGGCTAGGACAGGATATCCAAGATGTGCTATGCTTCCCCCTCGCCGAGCGCACCCACGTCCCCCTCTGCTTGGCTGCTGGGGACAGGATCCAGACTCTCTGCTTGCTGGCCCCCACGTCATCTGGCTGGAGAAGAGCCCACGGGCCCTCTTCTAAACCACAATACATTTAATTCAAGTGGCTTCAATTCAGACAGCACCTCTGGAGCCTTCCCCTGCAAACTGCACCACAGTTTCTCCATCGTCACCAACAAGCTCAAGGCACTTCAAGCTCTGGTTTTCCAGCCATCTCCATTTTCACCCAACTCTTTGCAAAATTCTGCGGGAGGTGACCAACTCTCCCAAAGCCTTTGAAACCTCTCACTGCTTTACAAACCACACAGCACAATAAACTAGCCAGGGAAACTCTTTAGCTAGATAAACTTATAAAGAAAAAGTGGCAGCATCCTTCTAAAGCTAGAGCGGACAAAGTCGGGCAGTCTTTGGAGATCTGCAGCTCTTCACCTAGCAGAGCCTTAATGGCAGGTTTGCAAGTCCTCTCAGACCAAGAATTCAGAGGTACAGCCTGACCAAAACAGCGGGGTCAACGCAAGACAGACACTCATCTATTGATGACCTCAACTGAAGCTCAGAAGTGCCCTCAGCTGACTCCGCTATCCTGTGGGGACAGGGCAAAATACCCAGTAAGGGAAACACATGAAACAGCACTCCCAGCTGCTTCTGAGCACCCAGCCTAAGCTGGACGGCCACAACCTTTTATCCTGACCCTTATCTCAGCATAGGTTTCCCATGGGGGAGCGCAGCCCACTCTCTTGGGTCTCACATCACAACCTGGAGCACCCAGAAGCCAACCTGAACACTCCCAAAGGGAGCTCCTGTTTCCACCCTACGCATAACACTGAGCCCAGCCAAATGCAACCTGCGGCTGAGGACACTCAAAAGCTGCTCCTGCAAAGAGCGAAACAGTTGGGACAGCAGGCGCCTCTCGAGCTTTCCGAGCAGTGCCCTGCTCAGTCCCCCCCATGCTCAGGGAGAACGGACTTCTCTCCTGCTGCAGATCTCAAAGACCTTCAGCCTTTCCTGCAAGAGCACCCCTGCGTAAGACCTGATTTAGGGACCTACCTGCAGCTGAACTGCTCTGCATTCAGTCCCTGCATACGGCATTAAACCCGCTTCCATCCCTCAGCTGAGACTCAATCATTCCTAAGCTTGGGCTGATACCACCAGGTTGTTCCCAACTCTTTTTGATACGAAACCCTCAGCTCAGCGCTGCCTCTGTGCTTCCTCAAAGATCCCTGCCCTCCGAGTACCCACTGACTTGCCAACCCTCACCCTAGGAAAACTCAGACAACGCTAAGGACAGGACTGGGATGGGAAGGGGAAACAGGAGCTGCAGAAACATTACTAACAAGCACAAAACAGCAAAAAAATACAAACAAACTGAAAACAACAGCCAGCCCCCAAAAAGCACAATAAATTCCCTTCCAAATCCTCAAGCACCAGGAACTCGGAGGCAGAGGTGTGTACCAGTGCGCAGGCACTGCTCGGCATCACCAAGTGTCTGTCTGCGTGAGGATGCGCCCGGGCCGGGCCGTGTCAGTGGTGGCTTGTGGAGGTGCCATGCAGGCAGCTTAGACATGCATGTACATGGGGACACACGTGTACAGAAAGGAGGGTGCATCGAGCTTCTCCGCCCGGGAGTTAAGTGCAGTTACACGCTAGCTCAGCGGCCCTTCGCAGTGATGGTGTCCGCGCTGAGCGAGGAGACGCCGCCTGCGCAAAGCAACCACTGCCTTTCTCCCTCCGCACAACCCACGGGGCAGGCCTGGCTCCTCGCGTGAGCGTTTTGGCGTGTATGCAGAAAGCACCAGTTACACGTGGCCGGAGCGGTGAGTGCTGGGCAGCCCGCCACGCTTCATCTCCACCACCCCTGGGGATCTCCCAGCGCGAGGCACGGCGCTGCGCGGCAGCATCGGTGGTCTGGCAAGCTTGGCACGGCCACGGCGCTTGCAGCTGTGTACTTAGCCCAGAATGCACCAGTTTAGCTGGGTATCCAGGAAAGCCCTTCTTCCTGCCTTGCTAGTGGCTGGGTAGAGCCTGTGCAAGGTCCCTGAGGTTTCCCAGCAAAGGCTTCCTTCAGCTTTCTCGCTTAGCGTAGACAAAGCTTTGAGGTTCCTTGGCCGCACCCTAGGACAGCGCTAGGTCCCAAAGGCAGCACCACGGCAGCCTTCACGCAGGCAGGAAGGGGCTAAGGAAAGGGCAGTCGCTCCACTCCTGCCTTCCCAGGGACAAAGGCTGGTTTGCAGCCGGTTACCTGGAGTTTGGAAGTTGATGCGCCTCATTTCCACAGGGTCCTTAGGGTGGTGAGGGGCGATTTCAGCATTGTTCAGGAGGCACTTTGTCCGTGGCTCTGAATCTTTCCGTTTGCTTTAGAAGAAGAAGGAAAAAAAAAAAAAAAAACCAAACGAAAAAACAAAAAGACAAAGCATCTTAGCTTCTGGGCCTTTCAGTCTTCTCAGCTACTCAGGCCATGTTCAGGCCCGAGCAGAGCTCCCACCAAAATCAGGGCCAGAAGCAGCCAAGGATATAAGTTACATAAAAAGCATCAGAAAAGGCATGAGGTTTGGAAGGTTTTGTCAGTGCTGTATTTGATGGGTTTACAACCCCTCAGCAGCTTTCAGACACGTCTGGAAGTTCCCCCTTCTCACAGCAGAAGCACAGACAGGCAGCAAGGAGCAGCTGAGGTGCTGTGAACTCACACCTCAGCCTCCCTGCACAGAGAAGCCTCCGCCGAACTCCGCAGAGCTCTGCAAGCAGAAACCTTCCAATTCTGGCCAAGCCATTTTCAGCCTGAAAGAACCAGAGCCAACATAATCATTTGGAAAAGTACAGAATCTCCTGGCCGTGATGCCCTTGGACATGAAGTACTGACACTGCCCCGTTGGCTTGTTTCGGAGCTCTCAGCGCCTTGCTGCAGATGGAGAAGCCAGGGCAGTGGTTTTCAACCTCTTTTGATCTGCAGAACCCTAAAAATCTGGGTTCAAAAACCAATGTAGACACATTCTCTACCATCACAGCTGTGCCTGCTGAGATCTGTCTCACCTCCTTGCCAGGAGCTGAAGCCCGCTCCAACCTGCCAGCTGAGCTGCACATGTAAGTGCTTCCTAATATATTTTGCTCAAAATGGGTTAGGTTAGCTGAGGCAGTTGAAAAGTCTTTGCTGACCTGGCTCATTCTCCTTGAAAAGAATTTGGAAGCAAAGCCCAGCGCTGATCTGAAGATGTGATAACCTCTGGCAAGGGAACAGTGACAAGCTGCTGGGAACAGAATTTCTCCAGTGGGCAGAGAACGTGCACCCAGACCCCCAAGCTTGCAAATATTGTCCTAGCCCTTCGAGCAGGACGGCTGTAGAGCTCCTTGCCTCTCCTGCTTGGGTTGCACAGAAGCCCCCAGTAATATCCCTGCAGCAATAATGGTAATTACTTAAGCAGAGAGGAGGTTATTCAGTACATTTTTAGCTGTCTCTTAATGTCATTAATAGCTAGAAGAAGTGGCAGGAGCCCTGCCAGCACTGCATGGGGCAGCAGTTTGGAATGACACCACTTTGCAGTTTGGGAGTAGTTTATTTTTGCCGCAGTTCTGAAACTGCTGTTAATAGTTCATTGGCTAAACCCATAAGTTACTTCCAGTGAAAGCTCTCCCAGCCTTGGGAATGGTTCGAAAGAAGTCTCATTTTTGCAGACATAAGTGAACTCTGTTAGAAGTCCCTGGCCGATGGGGCAAGAACAGCTTTTGCAACAGGGCGAGGACAGCTCAGCTGGCGAGATTCTGCTTCCAGTACGCCAGTGGCTCAGGGACAGCCTGTATGGAGCAGTCAGACATGGAGAAAACCTGCTTTCACCTCTGACTGCAACACAAATGGGTGTTTCTCTGCTCCATTAACCCAACATTTTATGAGCCGTTTACTGTCACTGCTGCTCAGCTTGAGAAAGGACCATTATATTTAGGAACAGAGAGGCAGGAGAAAGCTGAGCTTTCTTTGGGTTTCCCTCCCCTGATTCAAACGTGGTCCCATGCCAGTCTGACACAGGGTATCTATCAGGACAGATCTAATGGTAGGAACTGTACCAACAAAGCCCCATCACCACAGACAGTAAACACTGCCTAGCACACAGCAAGAAAGAACCTAAGTAAATGGCAAATCTGGTGCTCTTACCTGTCTGGCTTGCTGTCCAGGAAAGCAGTAAGTGGAGAGAAGACAAGACAAATGTCCAGGTTAGAAAGGACTGGTAGAGGAAAGGGGAAGCATTTGCTCAGCTCTAACCCTGGTAACACAGGTGGGATCAGCAAAGATTACCCATTTAGCTTGGTGCTAACGAACACCAACAAGGGCCACCTGAGTCCCTGACCTCAGAGCACTCATGAGTCCAGCAGCTTCACACATGCTGGGACGCAAAAGACACACTCATGTGCATAAGCAAACACACCCGTGCAGATGGAGGATAGAGCAGGGTTACGAGAGCTCCCTCCATCCTGGGTACTAGGTGTCCCAGCTAAGAACACCCCTGCATTGGCCATAGCTGCCATCCTGCCCCTTTTCTTGATCTATCTTGTGCAGCATCTGCTTCCTTTCCCATCCTCTTTCATTGCAGTTTGGCCGGTGTGTGCTCAAGGGGTCCCCATTCCCATCCATGCCCCATGAGCTGTTCTGAAAGCCAAGGAGAAGGGGAAAATTTCCAGGGGTTGTTCCTTCCTCTCTCCTGTAGACTCACATTACACCCCTGCTGCTGCTGCTCTTGTCTCCCAACTCCAGCTGAAAACCAGTTTGGGAACAGTGGAGGTCTCTGCTGATCCACAGCCCAAAGGTGCCTTCACTGTGCATACACACACGGAGCACAGGAAGGGGAGCCCAAGGTTGTGGATGTAAGCAGCTCTGCTGGAGGAGACGGGCAAGAGACCTGACAAACTCACTGCACACGTGCCACAACAGACTATCTACAGACAAGCACAGCTTTACTGAGGGTGCCATGGGGTGGACTCTGAAGCAGCAAGTCCCTGTAACCCACTGCTAATCTCTGCTGTGCCAGTCAGACCCTTCCATTCCCACATTTGTGTCTCAGGACTCCTCTCTCTGGTGCTGGTAGAAGGATTTGCCCTCAGCTGACAACTACAGGACCAAGGAGGAAACTCCCTTGAGGGGCTAGAGCTGGTGAGCAGATCTGGGCAAGAAGCATCTCTTACTTTTTGTAGAGTAGAATGGCAATGACAATGCAGATGATGAACACCACGGCCAGGACGGGCCCGATGACCCAGATGAGCCCCTCCTCTCCATCGATGATCGGCTGTGGATCAGGGTTGTCCAGCTGGATGGGGTCGGAGAAAGGGCTAGCAGCAAAAGTCTGGAAGACATGAAAGATTGCGGAACAGAGTTCAGAGATGGAACAGGGACTGAAAACAATGGGCAAGCATACAGTATTTCGCAAGAGAAATTGCTAGAGAGGATGTGAGCTCTCTGCAGCACAAACAATACCAGAGAAAACGCCCTCTTCAGTCTACAGGAAAAAACCCTTGTCTGTGAGCATCCATGTGACAGGTACCTTCCTCCTCCAAAGCTCCAGGCCATTGAAAGATCACATTCACATGAAGATGCAACTGGCTCATCCCTATGGCTCACCTAATGTAGCCATGAAAGTGCTTTTAGGAAACCAGTTGACTATGCCTGTGTTCCACCACATCCCACTCCCCTCCACTGCCACACACACACACACACACGCGCGCGCGCTCTCCAAGCTCTCATGTAACCATCTGGATTTTGACAGTCAGATGGGATTACAGAGAAAGAGGGAAGGGATTAAAACAAGAATTAACGCTTAGAAACAGTCTGGTCTGGTGACTGAAAAAACCCCAACCCTTACAATTAAATATAAATTAATAAAAGGCAACATCTCCTCTGCTCCCTCTGCAATGAGCTGGGCTCCTGAGGAGAATCAGAGGCACATTCAGACCCATCAGAGTCCTAACTAATGGGCACTGCCTGCTTGTTCTCACGAGTGCTACAACCTCCCCAGCCCAGGAAGGCTGCACTGCCGCCCATCTTCCATGGAAACTACAGGAACTAAAATGCACCGAGGAGAACCGGAATGCCCTGGTTTGAGTGAGAAGTCTGGGACAAGACAAGAAGATGAGATCTGGACTTTGGGTCCTTGAACTCTATCAGCTCTCAGCAAGACTGAAATACTGCTACGTACTTGGGAGCTGCTGTGAATCCAGGCCGTCATGAGCGAGTATGCAGTACCTTGTTCTAAAGCAGAAATTACCACAAGCTGCAGTAATCCGATTGAGAAACCCATTCAGGAGCGTGTCAGCCTAAGCCTTTAATATCAAATACACAACTAAATATTTATTTGGGAAAAAACCCTCTGAAAATCCTTAATTTCAAATAGCTCCCTGCTACAACTCCATAGGGGGATTTAAAAAACCCGAAGTATTAGACTGCTTCCTATTGTGCATGAGGAAGGAGGCAGGTAAATATGCAAACAGTTGTTTTCATAAAGCCAAACACAGCACCACTGAAACCAGCAGAGGTGCTGAAGTGGTAAAAAGAGCAGAGAGCACATGTAGTTTTCCATAAAAAAAAATGCTTCCCTTTCTGCTTGGTGGGGAACTTAGTAATGACCAGGGAGTGTGACACACTGCTGTCAAAGCAGGATGCCGAGGGTCATTGCTCTGAGGAATGCAAGGACAGCCTTTACAAGAAATTACTCTTTGTAAAGGGGTTTGACCTAGGGATCTCTGCACTCCAGTGTAGTCCTGAGTGGATAGTGGAGTACTCCCTGTTCTGGACTCGAATCTGGAGCCACAGCATAGCAAGTCCTGCCTACGACGAGCGGCAAAACGCAGCAGCA
Organism: Egretta garzetta; assembly: GCF_000687185.1. Taxonomy (NCBI): domain Eukaryota; kingdom Metazoa; phylum Chordata; class Aves; order Pelecaniformes; family Ardeidae; genus Egretta; species Egretta garzetta. The sequence continues at coordinate 1,307,691 of NW_009259329.1, forward strand.
GTGCACAAGACGCTTGCGTCATTAGCCTGTCTGCTTGGAAGGGCACGCTTGCTGCATGCAGACACAGCTCCAACAGCCACATGCAAAAGCTCCACAGCTGGACTGGGAGGTCTTTACAAAGAAAAAAAAAACCTCAAGCTCTTGGCATCTGGTGGGACAGAGTTACGGAGAATGCCAGGAGGGCACCAGGGCTGCTGGCACCTCACGAGGGACCAGCCGCTGTCTCCGGTCGGTAATGGGGACAGAGGGACACAAGCATCTGAAGAGGGCAAGAGAAAGCAGGCAGCACTTACAGCCTCGGGTTCCTGGAGCACTGCCAGGATGAAGACGACATATTTCTGCCCTGGCTCCAGGGCTCTGTTCTCGAAGTTGTCATAGTGCTTCATGTCCCCCAAGATAAAGTGGGAGGGAAGGGAGCGAAAACGGGCAGCAATGTAGGGCTTGGGGAAGTCCAGTTGTCGGGAGTGACGCAGACTTCGGCGTCGGAGCCTGGCAATGTCCTGAACAAGCTGGAGGAAGACAAGGAACACTCTGAGCCCTGATGCCTTCAGCACCATCAAAGGAACAGGAAGGAAGGAGAGCCAAACCACCCCACTCAGACTGGCCACACCTTAGCTTCTCAGAATGTGGAGCAGAGATACCCCAAACCCACCCTTCCCAGGCTCTCAGGTCCCCATCCCATCTGTTTGCTCTCTCGCTACAGCTGCCTTCAGTTCCACCCACACTCACCTCCTCCAGGTCCATCTCCTCAGGGCTGCCCAAGGCGTTGAGGAACTGTCCTCCCCGGGACTTCCTTAGAGGCACCACCACAATGTAGTAAGCCCTAAGAGTTGGGAATAACCAGAAGAAACAAAGAATTAATCTCCTTCTACGAGCCACAGAAGAGACTGCACACACTGATGTGGAAGGCTACGTTTGCCCAAGCAGCCCCACTGGCCCAACCCAGCAAGCCCCTTACTTTTAATTTAGCAGAGCTGTTATTGCTGCCCCTGGAAGGAGCCTGGATTCAGTGGCAGCCCCATACGACGTGTCTCCTTATTTACTCCCTTTGCATTTCTTTAGCATCCCCTGTTAGCTCTGGGAAGTAGCTCCAGAAGACAACAGTAAGCAAGGCTAAAAATGCAGGGAATACAACCCCCTGCCGCTGGCCTTGTGGGTTTGTACTGTGGACTCCAGCCGTCAGGGATGACCCCCCCAACATAAACTGAGCACCCCAGATCTGCAGTTTAACAGAAACCTACTGGACAGGCACAGAGCTCTTCACATCTGGGAGAATCACCACCACGTTGCCATCAGCATCAGGTTTGTGGGTCACCTCTGGCTTCTTTGATAACATGTCAGCAGCGGTCCAGGCAGCGACGTTCTGCTGCAAGCCACCCATGCTATTGCCTTGGTTCATGAGAACGAAGTTGTAGAACGTGCGGGGCTTTAGGTTGGTGATGAGTTTCTTGGTGGTACGGCCATCCACATCGACATTCAGCCCGTTGTACTGGATCTGTGGGAGGCGAAGAGGCAGCAAAGTTGTACCATGAGCAAGGCTGACACTGCTCAAGCAACCAAAACTCCTTCCTCCCCGCTGCTTCGGCTTGCAGAGAACGTGGGGCACAGAGCTGTGCCACGCTCCACCCAGCTCTGCCCGAGCTGGTGCAAACACAGAAATAGAAGGATTTGGGGAGCTGTCTGCCTCTTCTGCCCACTGCAGGGTCCCCATGCGTAACGCAGATGCAGGACAAAGCCTTGAGACTTTTCTGGGAAGAGGAAGTTTTATCTGGAAGTGGGAAAATTGTGGTAACTTGCCTAGGGAGGCAGTAATTTGGTAACAGAGGTGGGAATGCAATCCAACAGCCCTCATTTTCAACCCATCTCCTTGATCTAGTGATTAACCATTATCTGCCCATCTCAGACAACCTCATAGTCAAACCAACAGACAAGACTCCCAGGAAAACGAGAAGGAACACAGTTCTGACTCCTCCCTTCCACTTGCCTTGTACGGGGTGGGAGAGTTGTAATTCTCAGGGAACTCCCAGCTCAGAAGGACAGATGTCTTTGTCACCATCTTCACCTTGAAGTTTTTGGGTAAAACTGCTGAGAGAAAAGTGAGGAGGAAGGGGAGAAAGGACAAGAAAAGGCAGCAGAGGGAAGGAAGAGCAAGAAAGAGAAGGAAGAGAACGTCAGGCACTGGCAAAAGGGTCTGCCAGTCTGGGTCTGGCTGCTGCTGCAGGAATGGAAGGGCTTGCTCCCTCCTCCACACTTTGCTTGAGTTTTGCCAAGGTTCATCTCCCAGTGCTCCCTGTCCCCATGCCTAACACCCCAGGGAGGGGTGAGGGAGGGTGCGTGGCTTTGCCCACACACTTATGGGTCTGGGTGGCTGCTGCAGGAACGAGGCGCTGGTTTTCTGAGCATGCTCAGGTGAGGAAACCCATCCCAGGTCACGTTTTGAGGTATTTTGATTTTTTCTGTTTTCTTTTGGCTGTTTGCGAAAGCTGAAGAAAATGCTCTTCCCACCTGTATAGCGACTGGCCCCCCACTTCAGGTGCCAGTGAAAGAAGGGTGTCCGGACTTAACTTAGAAGAAAGTGGTAAAAGGGACTTACCTGGCCCAAGGCAGAGAGGAGCTGAGGGACTGAGTGTGAAACCAGAGTGCTCTGCATTTACTCACGAGCCTGGCTGAGCCTGGCTTGACCTCTCCAGCTCTCTGCCTCCCGGCACCAGCCCCGGTTACAAGGAGAGAGAGGGAGGAGAAACCGGTAAGTCCTACCTTGATCCAGCTGGAACGTCCGATACTGGACAGTTGGGCTGTACGGCCCGGGGCCTTTACTGGTGTGAGCACGGATTTTAACATCATAGGCGGTGTTGGGTTTGAGGCCGTTGAGGGTGTACGAGTTCTCTGGGGAGGGGGGCAGGTCTTTTTCCAGTGGGTTGCCGGGAGAACCGGCTTCCCGGTAGGCCACGGTGTATTTGACGATGGCTCCGTTCCTCTCAGCCAGCACCGGGGGGAGCCAGCCAAACTGGACTGACATGGAAGTGATGTTGCTCGCCTCGAGGATTTGGGGGTAACCCTTGGGGATGTCTTCAGGGGTGGTGAGTTCCTGCACAGCTTCCTCCCCAAAGCCAGCCCGGCTTTTCACGGCCAGCTTGAAAACATACGTGGCGCCCTTGTGGATGCTGGGAGCGGTGTACTTATCCTCCAGGGCCGTGAACTCCAAGGTAGCCAGGGGGTCGACATCCTTGCGGCCAAACTGGAGCCGGTAGCCCATCACCTGGCCTTCCGCATCCAACGGAGGCTCCCATTTCACCAGAAGAGTGTTCTCCTCTGTCTGGTGCACAGACAGGATGGGCTTCCCTGGGACTGGGAGAGAAGAGGGACACCTTCAGTCAAACGTGGGACAGGGTGGCTGAGGAGGAGATGCAGAGACTCTTAAGCTGCAGCAACAGGTTCCCCAAATCAGTGGCAAGGTTTCAGCTTGACTCTGTGGACTTTAGTGCATCCCCTGTAAACCGAGCTGCTGCTGCCACCCACCCACTGTACAGGTGGATGGTCTCATCAAGTTTAGGAACTGAGGTGCATTGCCAATGTGTCAGCTGTGAGGTGCTGACACACTTCTGGAATTATTTTCTTCCCTTTCCTCAGTGTGCACAGCACCTCCCTTATCACTGGATCACACACTCTGTTTGGGAAGAACAAACTCAGGAATCCTGACTCCCTCCTATCCTAATCACCCGAGGAGATTGCTTCCCAGGGCAGGGAAGAATGAACGCAGGAGTTCCCCAAACTCCTGTCCTCTCTCTCCCCCCATTACACAGCACAACTCATGCAGAAAGAGACTGGAACAGATTGGACCAGGCTGGGAAGTCCAGAGCAGCTGAAATGAAGGATGGGAAAGGAAGTCTGGGCAGCCCCAGGTCCTGAGCAGCGGGCACGAGGCCAGCTAAGCGAGTCTGGCAGGCGTCTGATCACCCAGTTGGGTACACAAAGAAGGAATCACACAGAGAGTGGAAACAGCCCCAAATCTGTGCGAGGCAGAGGGTAGGGGGAGTTGCTGCTTATTCTGTGCAGTTTCTCTCCTTTGGAGGAAGGGAAAAGACAGCGGAGTGTTGGTGTGTTTTCAGTTAGCTCCCTCCTTAAGCTGCAGTTAGTTCCTCCACATTTGGGGGGCTATTGCAGGAGCTCAGCAGTGCCGTGGCTCTGGCTAATGAGCCCTGGCACTGCCCGACTGCTAAGCAAGCCCACAGCCACAGTTAAATGACATGTGTAGGCCCAGAGGTTCCTGAAGCTGGAGAAGCCAGAGCATTAATTCCAGCAGCTCACGCGTCATTGACACTCAACTCCACCATTAGAGATCTAATTTCCTTCTCTCCGCCTTGGTATTTCTTCTGGCTGAACAGAAGGAGAGAGAATGGAGTGAGGAGAGGTCCCATCCCACTCTCGCAGCACGAGGCCGCCGGAGGGTCGGCAGGCTGGAAGGCTGTGGTGCGGCTACCGAAGCGAGCGGGAGGGAGCTGGCAGGGAAGGACACTGCCCGGGTCAGGGATCCTGGCAGAGTCAAACTGGGGAAACCACTCTGCCCGCTGCACCAACTGACATCTGAACACGGGGGCGAGGGGTTGTCTCGGAAACAAACGCTTTATTCATTTCAAAGTGCCCAAGAACGGCTGGGGAACGGCGCTGGGAGAGCCTCCCCTGGACGTACCGAAGAAACACATTAAAGAGAAAAACAATGCCATTACCTTTATGTTTCTGTTTTTATCAAAAATGTTACTATAATCAGCTGAGCTTGAAAATAATACATTTGCACAACAAATAATCTTCGGAAGAAAGGTGAGAAGAAAGCGCGGAGGGGGGGGTAAGTGTTTTATTTTGCAATTGGTTTGGACAGTAAAGGAGAAAATTGGATGTATTACCGTATTTAAATTCAGCCCCTAGCCCTGAATGATAAAGAAAGAAATCTCTCCTCTCAGAAGGTGTATTGACTCAACACTGCCAAGAAGATAAGAATGTTACAGAGCCATTTGAAAGATTTTTTTTTTTTTTTTTTTTTAAATAGCTATTTCAAGTTGGGGGAAATTGAGTTTTGGGTAATAGCTGCTGTGCTGGAGAAAACATCCCTGTGTGAGTGATCACCTGCACCGCAAATCCTAATGGGGAGAGATGAGGGAGGGTGACAAGAGAGTGACAAGGGAGGGAGGCAGACAGAAAGGCTCCGGGGGAGAAAAATGAAAAGAGTAGAGAGCCTCTGGAAGAAGGAAACAAGAAGAGAGAATCAGGGAGCTAGCGAGAAGAAAGATGGGCAAAGCCGGAGGGGGAAGGAGAAGAGGGCGAGCGAAGGAAAAGGCTTCTGACAGCGCACTGACACTGCAAGGCATGAGGGCAGGAGCCTGGATGCTGACATCCAAACGTACCCCGCTGTACCATCTGCAAGAACTGGTGTCCTGGAAACCAGCCTTGTTCTCTTGTGTACCGTTCTCTAACTAGGCAGGAGAGGCAAGAGGGGAGAGAAAGGCTGAAATCCCATTCACTTGTCTGAAGACAAGAACATAAAATGAGATGACAATGTGAGTCAGGACAGGGAGAAGGCAAGGGCACGGAGGGCAGCTGTGGCTCCAGCCCTGGGTGCTCCAGGCCAGGGCTCCCGAGCCCTCTGTCCTGTGCGCTCAGCTGAGGGTCTGTGCTGCCTCCAGAGCCTGAGCAGAGGTTTCCAGCTTAATTATGCTGCACGACCAAAGGCCTTCGATCCCTGGAGTGGCAGAGCATGATGTTCTTCCAGAAACAAGGGATGATGTCAGTTTATGCAGCTGCTACAGGCAGGGTGAACGATGACTGCCCCAAAACGAAGAAGAAAATTAACAGATAGTAAGGGTTGGGAAGTTAGTAGACAAAGAAAAGAAAGGAAAACGGGAAAAAGCCATCATCTGACAGTAGGAACAAAAGAGCATGAACAAAATGGGGTGAGAGAAGGTAACCACAGCCCAACAAGAGATGGGCTGGATGAGGGACAACTCCAGGTCTCAGCACTGTAGTCTCCCTCCACTGCACGAAACCCCATACTGCAGAGCAGCGGTTTAGCCACGAGAGGGCACTGTAGTCTCCCTCCACTGCACGAAACCCTTCCCATACTGCAGAGCAGCGGTTTAGCCACGAGAGCAGAAACCACGGGAATGCAGATGCTGAGAGGAGCGGAGGAGTGTGTACCTCTCCTGTCTGCCAGCAGCACAACTGCTTGGAGGAGCAAGGGATACCCCGTTGCCCTTTGTCATTCCTCCGTCTAGGCCCTGCCACCCTAGCTTGGCACCGCACCCAAGTCATCCTGCACGGAGGCTGACAGACGCTTTGCCATGAAGAATAGGTTGAAGGGAGGAATGGATCTGGGTGGTATGTGCAGAGAGAGCCCACGTCCCAGAAATGCTCACGAGGAAAGGTCAATACTGTCAGTACTTTCCCCTCTGCTAGTCCTGAGCGCAGAAGGGACGTATATTCAGACACGACACTAGAAGAGTGGGCACTATGAGCCACCACTGTCTTCCTGCTGCTTTTCAGATCTTTGCAAGTCAACACCATGACAGCAGACCTCTGGCTCTCCTGTTCCCCAGGGTACCTGTGTGTGCCAACCACCAAAGCTACACAGTCTCAGACCAGGCTTTGCTTCTGGTGCACTGGAAGTTACAGCACCAGAGATTACAAGCAATGAATTCATCCTCTGTTGCATTTCTGGGTGTGTCTGGGCTTTCTGCAGCACTGGACAGAAAATTATGTTCATTTAGTGAGGGCTACCTGTAAGGAATGAAGGGGTTTCTGCCTTACAAGAAATAATTTTAATAATTTTAATAATGAGGACAGGCTGAGGGAGTTGGGCTTGTTCAGCCTGGAGAAGGGAAGGCTGCGGGGAGACCTGATTACGGCCTTTCAGTACCTAAAGGGGGCCTATAGGAAAGATGGGGAAAATCTTTTTAGTAGGGCCAGCTGTGACAGGACAAGGGGGGATGGTTTTAAACTAAACCAGGGTAGGTTAGACTAGATATAAGGAAGAAATTCTTTACAATGAGGGTGGTGAAACCCTGGCAGGGGTTGCCCAGAGAGGTAGTGGGGGCCCCATCCCTGGAAGCATTCAAGGCCAGGTTGGACAGGGCTCTGAGCAACCTGATCTAGTTAGCTCCTGCAGGGGGGTTGGACTAGATGACCTCTAGGGGTCCCTTCCAACCCGAAACATTCTATGATTCTATGATTCTATGAATTTTCTCTTTGGGGCAGCATGGCATTTGCTGCAAGTCTGTCCTTCATGAAGGGAGTGGGATGAAAGAAGCTGAGTCTGGAGAAAGAGCTTCCCGGCTTTAGGAAACTGGTGAATCCCAACAGTTCAGAAAGACTCTTACCTGCACCCTTCGTGGTGACCACTTTTGGTTTGCTGCGAGCACCATCTCCCTTCATGGTGTAGGCGGCTACGGTAATGGAATATGCAGTCTCAGGCTGGAGCCCAGCAATGACCATCTCCTGTTTGCGAGATTCCAAAGGAAAATCATGTAAGTATTCAGGTACATACACACGGGTAGATCTCTCCTCCTCGCAGGAGTCTCAGCCCCTTTCTAGCATGCAGGAACATTCATTGAATCTGAAACCATGAGACACTCTGGGGCAACTGGGTAGATGTGGCAATGGGCCAGAGGATGAGCGCGACATTCCCTCAGGGAGAGGCACGCATGCCCCAGCTGCTCACAGTCCCTCTGTAAACACAGCAAGCCTCTGCAGGGCTCTGGTTCGATGCATTCCCTTCCAGATCTCTCTCTCACACATCCCCTATCTCAACACAACTGCTTCAGCCATCAAAACGCTGTTGCGCTCTTCAAAGCGTTCCTCTCCACTATGCCGTCTCAGAGGAGGTCTCAGCGGTTTCAAGGAGATTACATTTTTTTCTCCATTACCCCCCTCCCTTCTCTCCTCAGAGATATTTTTTAATGCCTTCATAATATTAAAGGGATTGCTTTAACGCAAAGTGCAAGACGACATTTTCTGCTTGCATGCTAAAGCTCTCTGCTAAATCCCCAACACCCTCCATCCTCTATCAGCCTCACCACACCTGGCTCCCAAGAGCTTTTGCCACAAGACCGGCCTCAAGAACAGACCTTTCCCATAAAGAATTCAGCCCTTCAAGGGGCTGTGTTGTGAAAAGGAATCCCCGTGCTAAATCAAACAGGATGAGAGCATATGCAACAGGGTTTTCTCCAAGGCCCTGAAAAGGAGGGAGACGTCAACGTTGTGCACTTTTTATGGCCTTCCTCTCCCCTCACCCCCCACTGCCCCTTTGTGCTTTCAACGTTAAACCTCGGGGCGGCACTTGGGAAGAATTTGCTGGTCCTGAAAATATCTGCATTGCCCCCAAAGCTGAGCAGGGAGCGGAACGCCAGAACTTCAAAACAGCGCAAATTTGATCAACAGGTTTGGAAGCCATTAGCCACAGAGACAGGGCTGTCTTCTAGAAGTCAAGAAACCTGCTCTGCTTCCACACTTGCCGCTGAGCTTTATTAAGATTTTAGGCAAGAGACATTCTCTTTCACGCGACTCAGTTTCTCCATCTGTAAAAGAGAGGCCCCTCACTTTCGTAGGGCCCTTGGAAATCTCTAGGAGGCACGAATACATTCAATTTAGCAGTGCATTATCTTGGGCCCCTGCCATTCCAAGAAGGAAATGCTTTCTCCTACTGCTTTGTAGCTGTCAGAGGAAACATTTAGCTTTTTAGCGGAACTACCAAATGGCCAACAGCCAAGCTGATTTTAAGGTCTACTTAAAAGGTGAAAGTGCCAATAGCAATTTAGTGCTTTGTATCAACAAGTATCTAAGAATCTTGGCCCGCTAAGGGCGCAAAGCATTTGTTCGTGCCCTGATAACTTAGGACTTACAGGGCTTTGAAAACCCAATGCTTCTCAGCCTCACTACGCTCTTCAGACACAAACCAGAGGTGCTTGCAGACCAGCCCATCCTTAAGCTTACGTTGAAGGTAGTCCCACCCTGAATGTCCCATCTGCTTCCCCACGGAGGAGCAGCAGACTCATCCTTCCTTCAGAGCCGAGGGGAAAACCCTGCAGTGTTGCTGCATGCTGACAAACTACGCAATCACAGAGCAAAGTGAAGACGGCAGGGACAACGCATGGGAACACCAACAACAGGCTTTAAAACAGGCACACTGGCACTGCAAAAAAAAATAAAGGAAAAGGAAAATATCACACCACAACAGGAAGTGGGAGAAGGGAAGGGACAGAACCAGGATGGGAGGATTTTTACTTTTTTACTTACGTATTCAGCAGTGTCATCTGTTTCCCACTGGGCAGAGAACAAGAGAGGTTTTGCACATGAGAATACAAGAGGGGAAAGAAGGGAAAGACAGAGACACAGCATGAGGAAGGAGGCCCTGAGCAAGCAGCCACACAAGGTCAGAAGTTACCAGGCCAGCATGAAGGAAGAAGTAGAGTGGGAGAAATTAGTAGATTCCACTGTGGCCTTTGCCTGTCTTAAAAGACTTCCCAGACACAGGGAGGATGGACGGTATTTAGTTCAGTGCTGGGACAGCAGTTCACACTCTTCCGCAATAGCTACTGTCTGGGAGTGCAAATGAACTGCAGAAAGACAACATATACCTTGTCATAGCGACACTCATCTACTTTCTCCAGCATTATGTTGCTTGGGATGGGACAAGGCGGCTGGAGCACCCACCCCCTCAAACCTTCCATGAGAGGAGGTTGGAGTAAGAGGTGAGTCCTTACCTGGGCATCAGCCAGCATGATATCCTTGATCTGGGGCAGCCCCCTGGCCTCTCCATTCTCCATGCGTACGTAGTGGACCTGGTAGCCGCGAATCTGGCCATGCTGGCGGTTCTGGACTGGAGAGCGCCAGAACACTTGGATTGCAGTTGAGTTCAGGACCTCCACCTCCACTTTCCGAGGCGGCGCACTGGGCACTGCGAGGAAGGGAAGAGAGGGGTAAGAGCACTTGGGGATTTCTATCTGGAGCCTGTCACTTCACCCATGGGACGTGCGCACACTGAATCTACAGCCCTGGAAGGAGGGGGAGACTTAACAAACCAGACATCCCATCATCTGCCACTGGTCTTTATTCAGTGAAACAGGGAAGCGGTTCTGGGGGATCTAATCTGCATGGCTTGGAGATACGCATGGGAACGGGTCCATCTCATAGTCCAGCCATTCTTCCACAGGCTCCTTTGTCCCCAGTTTGCTCAGATGGAAGAAAGCAAATGGTTCCAGATCACATTCTGAGGGCAAAGGCAATTTCTAATGAGCCAGAAATGCTCTGGTCCTGCCTGTGGGACGTTAGGGTGGAGAGGGTGCGGAGGGGGACTTGCCCTTGGAGTGCCCTCGTCTCTTGGGCAGGGCGGGGGGGTTGGTGGTTACAGCTGCTGCTTAATCTCAGGACAGGAAACAAGAGAGGTCTTGGATGGAATTCGGGCTGAATTTTTGGAGATAATAATAATGACGATACAGTGCATGACAGCCTCATCTGCAAGAAACCCATACTCTCTCTTGAGCAATTCTGTCCATTTGGATGTGGGCAGATGCTCAGGGCAACAGGACCCACATTGGGGACAAACCTGTTGCTTTTAAAAAAAATCTTTTTATTTGGGATGGTGAAAGAAAGCCTGAAGAAGTTTGGAATTTACTTATGTTATTGACTTGACCTATATTATTTGAGGTCACCCTCACAGTGAGGGTGCTCTCCCTTCATGCACACATTCATATTTTTTTCTGGTTTTATTTTACTGTAGTAAAAATACCAGGAAAGTTCAAGTCTTGTTGTCTGTGTTTGTGCTAAGAAGTCTCCGAGCTGGGCCACTGAACTGGAGTCTAAACTGTTTGTTACTACAGGTTTATTGAAACTTTAAGAAAAAGATTCTTCCTTTTTACCACTAACCAAAACTTTGACTTAAAAAAGGAGCTAATAATGAGGAATGTGTGGGAAGAACTCTCAGTATTTTAAAACAGCTTCTGGCAGCAATCATCTGCTCATCTCTGGTTTCATTTCCTTGCTGCCTCAGCTGCTTCCCTGCTCAGTAAAAGCATCTTTTCAGGAAAAGTGGTGCAGTCAAGGCCCAGAGGCTTGACATTAAAAAAAAAAACCACATCCAGAAATCCCCAAAAAACAACCCTAGAGCAGGGAAGGACAAGCCTACAGACCCTAACGCTCAGAGGGGCTCAGGGAGATGGCAGCGCAGGATGCTGCAGGTCTCGGACCGGAGGCGGTGTTGAGGCCCCACTGGGGCTTTGCTCTTGCACCACCCATCAGCCACGAGAAGGGACTCGACACGTCCTCCCCGGCGCGGGAAAAGCCCCCTCCAGGGACACGTATTCACCAGGGGACTCAGGAGAAAACCAGAAAAAGTGCAATTACCATCTTCATCTGTCCGGACGATAACCGGCGAGCTCTCCGGGCCCGGCCCCACCTCCGTATGAGCCACGACAGTGATGCGATACTCTGTCCACTTCTCCAGGGACTCCAGTAGGATCTGACTGGTGGTTGGGGGGATATCATTCACCTCCTTAAGCTCCGTGTCCTCAGAGTCCAGTGCTCGATAGTAGACGCTGTATCCAGCCAGGACGCCATTTTGGCTTTCAGCCGGAGGCGGCCGCCAACTTACCAGAATGGCGGTGGATCTGGTGCTGACGCATTTTACGTCTTGAGGGGGGGCAGACGGTTCTACGAGGGGGGAAAATTCAGGAGGGAAAGGGAAGAAGGGGGAAAAAACAAAAGATGGGAAAGATAAAAGAAAAAAAAAAGGAAAATGATAACAAAAAAATCTAAAATAAAACATACAAAAATTTGGTTTAGGAAGATAAAATTAAAAAAGAAGAGAGCTTTTTGTTGTTGTCTTTTTTTTTTTTTTTTAAATGAAAAGAAAAAAAAGCCAACAGAAATGAAATGGGGCATCAAAACCGAAATGTTAGAAAGCAAAAGACTAAAACAGCAAGCGGGCTAGCCAAGAGGGGTCCTGCTGCTTTTAGCAAGTGTGGCTGGCACAAACCTCAGCACCCAGCTTGACCCTATAAAAGACCCTTCCTCTAGCTCCCTGTTTTACAGCAGTCTGGCAAATCCTGCCCTGGTAAAGTACTTTTTTCCAAACTGCAGTCTCTGGGATCTTGAATTTCTTTGAAGGGAACTGTGAAAAGTAAGTCAGAAAAGCAAATCTTTTGCCAGGAGGCTTAAATTTAAGAGTCTATACCTCCAGATGGAAGTCATTAGTTGTCCACAAATTGAAGGAGGTGAAAAACCATGGCGGTCATGCCCAGGATATTGCCAAGCAATGAGCCCGCAGTGTGTTTAGATTGGAGGGTTTTAGAGACAAGACTTGCAAAGGAGCGAGGCAGCAGGTTTGGCCAAGGTATCCAGGTACCCGGTGGGATTTCCAGACGCAGCAGCAGCTCTAACTCCCGTTGCACTCACTGCCTAAACTCCGTCAAGGTTATTTCTGAACGTCCCAGGAGGACACCTTCGGAAACGTGGCCCTACGCAGCCGCACGTTCTCACGGTGGCAGCAGACAACTGTCTGAGGGGCTGATTTGCAGGGCGAAAGGTGTATGATTTTCATGGGGAAGGTGTAAACCACAGCTTTCTAGCGCAGGGCTGCTCCCTTTGGTGGTTGCTGAGCTGCCGTAGGCGATTTGTAGCGTGCTCTGCTCAGCGGGAAGCAGGACGCTGACACCGGCCCCGTCAGACACCACGTGCTGGGGCACACACGGCTGTGCCACGGCCATGCCCTGAGAGACAGGGAGAACTGCAAGAGACACGGGGTTGTCGATGGAGATGCCCCGGGTCTGAGGCCTTGGTGCAATCTGGACCACGAGTCTGCCACTTGTGTGCCCCAGCTGCAAGCTGGGCGCTTTGGGAAATCTCAGACCAGGCTTCTTCAATCACGAATTACAATCAATCAGCCCAGGTAAGCAGAGTGTGATAGATTTTCAAGGTAAATCTGCAAATCCAATCTCAGCCAGTACAGTCAAGCTGCAATAAATAGCTTTTAACTCTCTGCAGACGCTGCCAGAAACTGGGGGGGTCCCTGTGAGCCCCCCAAAGCATCACCTGCAAGAAGCAAGGGAGCAGATAAACGCTCGTCACCGTTTCTCACTTCTCTGTTGCTTTTCAATCAACAAAAAGCTCTTTTCCCAAGGAATGATTTTTTTTTTCAAACCTCTCACTCCCATCCCTGAGTCACAAACAGAAGTTTAGGCCCTGCTTGCCTTGAGGACTCTGCTAAATCAAGTCACACTTTTCCCAGTTCACACTGGAGTGAACGCCACGTGCTTTGTGGATGGCTCCATCAACCAGAAATCAGAGGGCTTTGCAGACAGGGTAAAGCCGGTCCTTACACCGCAGTGCTGAGCACTCTGGCCACTAGGACATGCTGGGTGTTGTCCTCCTACTTTCACGCTTTATCGCTACACTTTGGCCGTATTTAAATGGCAGAATGCAACCCTTAGCCTCAGAAATCCCACTGCAGAGGGTGACGGTCCCCGGGGCCATGGCTAGCCACGCAAAATAATACAAAATATGTCAAACAAACAAAATGAAAAGTAACAAACTGGAAAATAAAACATAAATCAAGCCAGTAATTTAAAATAATAAATATCAGAAAGGAAATCATAATAATAAAATAATGCTGATATAAAAAGTGACTCCTTCCAGAACATTCCCAGTCTGTTTACCTACCTTCCACGCTTCAACTGCTAATTTATAAGACTTTCTTACGAGAGAACAAGAGAAACTGAGCTACGAGGCCAGACCAAGCTCCTGGTGGGTTTCTGCACATGACTGGCTTTCAAAACGCCGCCCTGCCCCACGGCGAGCTCCCCCGACTGAGTCACTCCCCCGCTGCCAGCAGAACCCGAGGTATTGCAGGAACAGCAATTTTGGACCCCAGTCTATTCCTTTTGCTAAGCTGCCTGTAGAGAGACCAGAGAGCAGGGCGGCAGATTCCCGCTGACGGATCTCCTTGCCCCCACAGCTCTCTCCATCTCCTGGGATGGACGCAGCACCAACATCTCCAGAATGGAGGTGCACTGCTCCTTCCCACACCCCAGAAGCAACTCAAGTCCCTTTCAGGGCATGGAGGAAAAGACTCAACCCTCTTCCAGTGCCTGCCATGATGCTGTTCGCTTCTTTTTCCTCCCCATCAGGGGCTGGTAGCGTTAAAAGCCACCTTTCCTGCTTAGCAGTCTAGCCAAAGCCACCACGGCTGAGAAACCCACTGCAGAGAGGGTCTGACCTGACCTACCCTTTCCATCCTGAACCTCATTATGAAAGCCCCAGTAAGCAGAGCCGGAGCTCCAGCAGGCACTTGGGTTCACTGTTTGCACTGGCAGCTGCTGCGCGTGGTCACGCTCGCTTGCTCACTCACCCTCTACGCTCCAGCACAGGGACCTACCGAGAGGCCCTGGAGCGAGGCCTCCTTTTGGGATGGTTTGCACTTTCTCTGGTCAAAAAGACAGGGTGGGTGGGTGATGGGGGAGAAGGCCCAGATCCCACCCGGCCCCCCCTCCCCGTCACTCTTCTCGACTACAGCACCTGGATGAAAACAGCCACCAAGTGCTGGCTGGCCATACTGGAGACGCATCTGGGGAGTTCATGGCACTGTGAGTTTCCTTCACAATCCAGCCCAACCTGCGTGACCCTGGAGACGTGCGTGCACGCGTGGGGACAGCATCGAGAAGGTGGAAGCTGTATGCAAGGAGGCAAAGTACTGCAGCCCAAACTGGAGGCTTGAACTCACCTCTGCAACGAGCCCCTTTGCTGGAAAGGGAGCCACAGCACAGGCAAGAAACCCCCCCCGCCGGCCAGCAGACCATCATCTTTGTCTGCTGGTCTGTTTTTACCAGGCAGACAGCTTTTTGGGAACCCCTCCCAGCCCGCCCACGGGCTCCAGGACGTACATGACTGCGTGCAGACCCACGCACGTGTGTGTGAGCCTGCAGCGACAGGGTGGACTGTATTTGTGAATCCGCTTGAGACCAGCCAGTACTCACCTGAACTGCATCTTTTACATGCTTTAAAGTTGACTGTCCAAGCCACAAGAATGACCCTTACTGACCTTGTACAATACAATGTTTTTTAACCCTTTAGGTACCATAGACTTTGTATAGGTTTTGTTCACTTCATATACTGTGAGGAAGGGGGAAGGGAAGGAGAGCAGAGCTAATGGGTGGGGGAAACATCCTTTCTTAGGAAGGAACTGAGGGTAAGAAAGCCCCGATGTTCCTCTACACCTGCACATGCAGCCTCACAGCACCCACCCTGCCACCCTTGTCCGTCGACATGTGCTTTGCACTCTGCCATTTCTGAGTAGGAGAGTTGCCAAGGAGCCCTGGGAAGGTCATGGCTAGTTAGAAAGGGCAAACCAGCTTCCTCCAACCATGAGATTCTGTTATTTTCACAATCTACGTCTCTGGTACTTGAAGAGTTAAAACCCAGCTACTTCAAGAAGAAAAAGATACTTTACCTTTAGTTTAATGGATTTTACTTTGGTTATGATGCTCAGGAGGAGCCACCCTGAGAGGGAGGTGGAGGGTGTTGTGCAGAAAGGTGTGCAATGCAGGGAGGGCTGCGGCATGCAGGCACATGCTTGCCAGCTTGAGCTAGGAGGGGAAGAGCACCGAACGCCTCGGCAGGCTGCGGGAGGACGAAGGAGGCTTTGCCGTTGCAGAGACAAGATGCCATCTTGGTGTGAAACCGCCCAGCAAGAGACAGACAGACAGAGAGCGGGGAGCTGGTTTCATCGGGCTGCGAGAGCATGCAGGCAGGCAAGCAGACAGCAGAAGAGAAAAGAAAGAAGAGCCATGGAGCGGGCCAAGGAGGAGCTGAACGGACAAGGAGCTGCAGAGGGAAGACACAAAAGCCTGTCCCGAGCCAGAAGGTCTGTGAGCCGAAGGATGCCGCCCGCACCAGGGAGAATTGACTCGTTCCTCCAACAGCCAGCCAGGAAAAAATGTTTCACCGTGTTACAGGACACTGACAGCTCCCAGCTGATGTTCTTAAGAGCGTTAAATTAATGAATCTATCCCTATGAAAGCTGAGCTACAGAGAAATAAACCAGGCCTCATTCTGGGCAGGTGCCAAGTTAGAAAAAGCCCCAAAGCCTTCCCCTTTCCCAGATCCCCTTCTCTTCACCCTTTAGGGACAAATTTTCAGCGTCACTGAGCCCTACTGCCATCAGCTCCCACACCCTTCTTCCAGCCTGTTTTTATCCAACCAGAAAGCACAAATCCCAGACCCTCTTCTCCTCCCATCCCCATGGATCTCAAGGAGGGAAACCCCTTGGAAAACAGAAGCAGAGTGTAAGTTTGACACTTATTTTTCAGGTCCTTTCAGTTCGTTTTCATCCCCCCCAGTGATGCTCCCTCTGTCAGTACCATACTGGGATCAGAACCAGCAGATGTGCAGCAGAGTCAGGAAAGGATTTTCTTTCGATATGTAGAGAGAGTAAAGAAAAAAAAAAATAAAAGGAAAAAAGGGGAAAAACATTTGAAGGAAAGAAGAAAACAAAATATCTTTGAATGGACTGGAGGCCTGAGAAAGCCCCAGTAAGGAATTCTGTCTATGCAGAAGCAGACTCCCCTTTCCTCCCACTCCTGGGGGGAGAGAAAGAGGAGGAGAGAGACAGGGAAAGAGAGGAAAAAAAGCCTGAACAAATCCAAGGGGAAAGATGGGGCAGGCGCCCAGCCGCGAGCCCGCTGCTCTCCCTTGTTAAGGACTCTGAGAGATGGGAGCAGGCGCTCGCTCTCCTCACACTGGTGACCAGAGCCATTTCTGAGTTAGTTCTGCTCCCGGCTACTCCAAACTGCAGCGGAGTGATTTAGTAGAGATGAGAGGAGACAGAAAACACGAAGAACAGCTGCCACAGCCACTCATGCAGTGAAAAAACACCTCATTTAAAAGCAAAGATCTGTGAAAAGCCCAGGTTGAAATATTGCCATCCAGGGTTATTGTCCCCAGGGCAACAGTGAAGGGAGACAATCCATTAAACTAAAACCAGCACATTTTGGTTGCATACGCTCCATCCTGGTGTCATTAATATCTCCCCCACAGCCTCCACATGACTCCTCTCTCCCGCTCTGCTGGAGCCCAAATGGGACCATTCCCAGCGCTCGCTGGGCCAGCAGGCTTTCCTCCCCACAGCTACGAAGTCGCTCATGGAAAAGAACATGAGGACTGCTTTCCCAAAGGCTGGTGAAAACATCGGACTTTTGGTTAACCACCTTCCCTTCTCCTCTTCCTCCCGATTCCCCCACCATCTCCCTGCTCCATTGCTTGTGCCCCCCTTCCGACAGCTGCTGCTCAGTTTCTGCTGGTGGACGGGCAAGCTGCTGCACGGCGGTGGGGTGCCGTCCTCCCTGAGCATGCTCAGCACCAAGGGCCAGCGCCCATCCACAAGCTCTTCCCTGCTCCCCACCCCACCAAGTGGACGATGCTACCTGGCCTCCCGCCACCCCCACCACAGCATGCACCAGCTCCGCTCTTCGTTCCCATCTCATCTATCTGGGTCAGCAAAGGGAGAGGGCAGCAGGTCCCAGAGGCGTGTATGTCTGTCCCCCATCACCTCCCCATCCGCCTCCCTGCTGAGGAACCCCAGAGGTGTGAAACGCCGCAGCACCGCGAACGTCCGCCCCACAGCTCCGTACCCCTGTGCCCACCATCTCTGGCTCCCTGACTGTCTTCCCCTCAGAGAAGGGTGGGAAAAGGAGAGACACCTACTAGACTGCAAGGTGCGCTCTCTGACCTCCGGGGTGAAGGCCCCCAGGCCCAGAGCCGAGCGGGCAGCCAGCCGGAAGACATACTCAGTGTTGGGCTTCAGGCCTTCCACAGTGAAGGAGGTCGTTGGCTCGAAGTTCTTCGGCACCTGGGATGGGCAAGGGGGAAGAAAAAAAATAAAAACAAACAAAAAGGAGCAGAGGCGAGCCCTGCCCAGAGACACCGGCCCTATTCCCCTCTCTCAGCCAGCTTGGGGAACAGAGGGTGCTCCTCGGGGCCCCAACCCTTCGTGCTGCTCCTCTCCAGACTCACCTCCCTGCCGCGGTCTCCTTCCTTATAGAGGAGCTCATACTTCACTATGATCTCCTGGCGGGGAGGGCTCCACGACAGCACGATGCTCGTCTCCGTCTTGGCTTCTGCTTGGAAGTTCATCGGCTGCCCAGGAACTGACAGAGAGAAGGAGCCGACAGGGCAGAGGAGGCAAGATGAGAGACAGGAGAAACCACGTGAACTTGGCTAATGAGAAGACTCCTACCCCGTTGTCCTGGTTTCCACTGGGATAGAGTTAATTTTTTTCCTCTAGTAGCTGGCACAGCACTGTTTTGGGTTTAGTATGAGAAGAATGTTGGTAACACCCTGATGGTTTAGTTGTTGCTGAGCAGGGCTTACACTAGTCAAGGACTTTTCAGCCTCTTAGGTTCTGCCAGAGAGAAGCTGGGAGGGGGCACAGCCAGGACAGCTGACCCCAACTGGCCAAAGGGGGATTCCAGACCATATGACGTCATGCCCAGTATATAGACTGGGGGGACTTGGTATGGGGGGGTGACCATTGCTCAGGAACCGGCTGGGCATCAGTCAGTGGGTGGTGAGCAGTTGCATTGTGCATCCCTTATTTTGTATATTCTGTTGCCATTACCATTATTATTATTTTCCCTTCCTTTTCTGTCCTATTAAACTGTCTTTATCTCAACCCGTGAATTTTACTTCCCCCCCACCCCCCCGATTCTCTCCCCCATCCCACCGGGGAGCGAGCGAAGGGCTGCGTGGTGTTCAGCTGCCTGTGGGGTTAAACCACAGCGCCTGTTTTCTTCAAAGCCTGTGTGTGAAGAGCACGGCAGCAGCACAGTGCCATGCTGCAGAGCGGGCAGGCCCTTCCTTTAAAGCAGAGGAGGGTTAAATCCCACCACAGGACTCGAGCATGTCCAGAGCTGCTGAAGATGGAAGAGTCCTACTGGAATTACATGCCTCTTTCTTGGCAGTGCAGAATAGAGCCCTTCCCACTAATCCCCAGTATTAAAAGATTCTGGAAGTGGGCAGCCCGTTGAGGACGCAGGGTTTCCTCACCAGCACCCCGCGCCATAAGCAGAGCACCTGAAAGCACGCTGGGTGACACCCTGTGATAAGACACCTTTTGTTCTTAGCTCAACATATCTGCTGTGACAATTAGGGCTTTTTTTTTTTTTTTTTTTTTTTTTTTTTTAGAAAAAGGCAAAATAAGGCTCATTTCCCACTCATCTCTGAGAAAGTAGTTTCTGGGTACTTGAAGATGTGCTAAGCTTCACCACTGCCTGGGCAGTGAGTGTTTTTAGGTCTATTAAAGACATCTAGAAACTGGAAGCAATAAGATAGCTCACTTTGAAACATGGCACAGCAGAAATGGATTTTCTTTTTGTAATTGCCTGCCCCACCCACTTAAGCAACAACCTTTCCGAGAAAAAAACAGATCAGAAATCATGCACCAGGCCCTCTGGCTCCAGCCACTGGACCGAGCTTCTTCCCAGAAGGTTACTTCTATTTTAACTAAATTGAATCAATAAAGAAAAAAATGCTCTGGCGACCTGGCAGCCACAGCTGGATAATGCTCTAGGCCAACACCTCTCCCTCCTGCAGCCCCGTGCACCCAAGGTTAGTGACACAGCTGCTCACCTCCTTGCTGCGTCTTAACCTGGATGGGGTCGGAAAGAGGCCCGTCTCCCACGGAGGTGAAGGCCAGGACCCGGACTGTGTAGGTTTCGTCCTCGAGAAGGCTGCCCACCGTGGTCAGGAGGCTGTCATCCACGTTGTGCTTCTGCCAGTTGCTGACGGGTTGATCGGGCTCCATGGTGTAATACACGCGATAGCCACGGATCTGCCCATTGGGCTCCACTGGTTCCTCCCACTGGATGATCATGGTGGTGCTGCTCAGCATTCGTCCCTGCACATTACGAGGGGCACTGGCAGGAGCTTGTTCCCCAGTGCGAGTGACCACTGACTCGCTGGGAGGCCCCTGCCCAATGCTGTTGACTGCAGAGACCCAGATCTCATACTCAGAGTTGGGGCTGAGCCCCCCAATACTGTAGCGTGTGGTGGTGATGTCTTCTTTGATCTGATATGGTCCATCCTGGCTTTTAGACTTGTATTCAATGACATAGTAGGACACAGGGTCTGGATTTCCAGAGTCCCAGGTGATGGTGATACTTGTTGCTGTCGTCTCTGTCACCACTGGCGTCCCAGGAGCCTTGGGGAGTGCTGAGAATCAGGAAGAACAGACATTTTAAAAAAACCCACATATGCTGAAATGGTGCCTAATTGGGCTAGTTAGGGCTGTAGGAGCCAGAGGCACAGTACCCATCACAGCGCGGCAGTTCAGCAAAGTGCTGCTGAAATATTATGAACCTAGTTATACACACTATTATCCTCCTTAAACTGCTCCATCAAAAGGAAAGTGTTCAGCTAAACATCTGGAATCATTAGCACAGACTTCAGCTGCACATCCGCCGGCTCACACGGCAGCAAGCAAAAGCCGTTTTGCAAGAGCTCCTTCCGAGCACATCATCCAGTCTTCTGCAACAGCGCTGGCAGCCCCGCTCCGGCACTGCTGAGTCTCCCCGCGTTTAGCGTGCAGGTACCGGTATAGAGAGGACTGCGCTCTCCAGAACTACAAAACTGTAAATACTTGGGAGTGCTTCCTCTCAAGCCACAAATGCGTGTTAATGCTTCATCTCCCCGTCCCTCATCCCGAGCTCTGGAGCTTGCTGGAGACTGCATGCTACGTGTTGGACACCGTTAACAGCAAGCTTTACGTGTTTTCCTCACTACACACTTTAGACCCTTTCCAACCTCATCTTCTCTAGACTCAAGCACCTCTAAAGCTCTAAGTTCTCCTTTCATCTTGTGACTGGGAAAGATTGCGGATGCTTACATGCAGGAACATAGGGGGGAACAGAATACAAGTAAAATGACAAAAGGCAGAAGGTACCAGCAGGGCAAGGTTCCCCATCTGAGGAGATGGAATAGTTGGAAGCAGAAGCAATGTATCTTACACAGCAGCTTTTTAAATTGATAGTATAAGACAGGGAAAAAGGGGAAGGAAGAAAATACTCGGGAAAATAAAGAGCACCTCAGTCCAGCCCCAGGCATCCTTCTGCTAGCACGTGAGCCCACTCCCTGTGCCAAAGCTCAGGATGAGTGTCGTGTCAGGATTCACTAGTCCCTACTCATTTCTACTGTCAGACCTTCCTTAGGTGGATGCACTGATACAACAGGATTGTTTTTCTTTAGCCCTCCCCTTCTCCAAAGTATTTCTCCTCCTCTCCCCCACCCGCCCGCATCCTTTCCCACCCCATCACCCCCCAGATCCCTCATGGGCAACGCCAGCACTCAGAGCAGACACCAGCTCATACAAAGAGCTCTACACTCACCCAACCACAGGGGCATCCCGCTTGGGTTTTAATACTCCCCTGCTGAGGACAGAATAGATTGAAGATTGCACCCGTGCTCCTCTTGGGAATTGCTAGCTGGAAGCTGGGGTTATTCCCCCTCTTGCTGAGGCAACAACGGCCACTAAGATGCTGGAACTAGGCTCTACTGCAAGGGCACGCATGCCAGAGATCCTCAGGGCCTTGGCTGAATCTCTAACCTTGGAACAGGATGGCATGCAGGCTTCAAGCCATCCAAAGCTCCTTGCAAACTGCCCAGCCAGCCTCACATCCCAGGACAGAAACAAGCATGCAGGGGTTTGAATCACAGTTTTCTTCATAACAAACAGCTCAGTTGTCCTAAAGTGAGGGAAGATCTCAAGCCACCAGCTTCCCCTTCCCTGCGGATTTCTTTGTGTGTGGGATCCCCAAAGACGCATGCACAGATCCCAGCGCATGGCGCTCACGGTGCACAAGTTTGTCTTCCTGCTCATGCTCCCATACCCAGGCGTGTACATACAGGCTTGGAACAACACGGTCTTACATACATGCGGTCAGGCACCCGCATGCCCATACAGCCACGCTGCTCCTCCTCCCGTGCACACACGCGCACTCATGCACGACTACCTCTGTACATGCATGATTGCGTCCCCGCACTCCTCATGCGCAGACCAGACAGTCACAGGCTCACCCCATGCAGACAGACATAGACACAAGCAGAAACAGGTACAGCCCCCCCCCCCCCCCCCAGACACGGCGACATTCCCACTCATGCACTGGTGAGGGCTGACAGGCACGACCATGTACCTCCACATGCTCACATGCATAAACACGCCATGTGCTCACGTTGGCTTTGCACGCGTGCTCGGACGCTCTGTGACGACCGTGTCCCCAACACGTGCCTTGCACGTATACACACCCATGCGGCAGCTCACACGCTTGTGCATGCACGCTCCTCCAAACGTGCACAGTCGGGGAACCCACGCACTCGCTCACGCAAGCGTGCTCACACTCTCTTACATTTCACCGTGATCTGAGCAACGGCTTCTATGACTCCCAGACTGGACATGGCCACACACGTGTAGTTGGCTGAGTCCTTGACATCCGTGAGCTCCAAGACATTACGGCCCACAGGCATGTCATCTTCAGGCGTCAGGTCCTCCGCTCCCTGCATCCACTTGACGTATGGCATGGGCGAACCCACGGCCACACAGGTGATGTTGACGTTGCCTCCGGGCATGATTTCATGGCTGACGGGTAAGATGGAGAAGCGAGGGGCCACACGGCGAACTGTGGACGAGACGCACAGAGGTAACAAACAAAACAAAACGAAACAAAACAAAACAAAAAAAAAAAACCAAAACAAGAAGAAAGAAAAGAAAAAGAAGAAAAGGGAGAAAAAGAAAAAAGAGCAAAAGATAATTTAAATATAGATGGGGTTTGTCATCATTTATTTTCTTCCTTCATTAAAAACAAAACGAAAAACAAATAAATTAAAAAATCAAAAACCAAAAACCAAAAAAATGAAACTTCAAATAAATTTTTACTTCACAAACAATATATAGAATATAGACATAAAAGCGATATTTCATAGCAACAGGGTTCCATTGATCAAGATTAGACCCATCACAGCACAGATAAATACACAAAAATTTATTAGCAATTTCTCATCTTTACTGGCAAGAGCTGGCATGGCGAGCGTCGAAAAATCTCCTCCACAGCCGCTGGGGCCCCCAGCTCCCCGCTCCGCGCCCCGGGAAAACTGCTCCTCCCCTTTTCCAGTGGAGTCCAACTCCCTTATCACCTTCTTCCATGGAAAACCAAACCAGCCCTCCACCACCACGGCCTGAAACGGTCCAGGCGCCGTCTCCGTCTCCGGAGAGGGGACCTCTCCCACCGGACACACTGTGCCCGAGGGATGCTGCAGAGGTGGGGTGGCGGCGGCGAGGAGAAGGCTGGCATGGAGATGGAAACTTCTCAAGATTTTGCCATGTTGGACCCAGAGAATCCAACAAAGGGAGAAGTATCGCATCCCCAAATGCCAGAGAGACGCCACTCGAAAAGGAAAGAGGCAAAAATGTAAAAAAGGGAGGAGAGGGAGTCCCCGGAGCGGGACAGAATTTAGTTAGTGCCTGCGTGTGAGAACCGTCCAGGGGGAGGCAGTCCCCCTGGAGCGAGAAGGAGTGTGGAAAAGATGAGAAACTCTAATGAAATTTTTGTGGTTTTCGGGTATAGAAACCCTAACGAAGCCTCTTTAAGATCTGACACGGTTCCATCGATAGATGCAGCTCTCAGAGTCACAAACATCATGCAAAATAGGTAAAAAAGAGAGAGAGAAAAAGAGAGAAAGAGAGAGGAAAATGCAGAGAAATATAATTTATGGGCGGCTAGCAAATGCCCACATGGATACTGAATAGAAAGAGAGCGACAGAGAAAGAAAGGAAGACGAGGAGAAGGAGAACAAGGAGGGGAAGGGAGAAAGAAGAGAGAGAAAGAGAGGGAAGGGAGGGGGAAACCCACTTTAATGCTGCATACTTTTTCTAGCTGATGTGACCCAATGTGGTGGCTCACATTGTCACATCTCAGCCCTGGCGGAATAATAAATAGAATAGAATTAATAAGAAAAACAAGGTAATGAAACTTTAACGTTGAGAAAAACAGTGACATGTTCTGTGCATCTCCTTAGCAGAGAGGTGGATGCAGCTTCCAGACCTTACACAGTAAGAACATGGACGCAAAGGGGAGGGTGCGGTTTCCTTGGCTCCATTTTCTGAACTAACTGGGCTGGCTGGCCAAGGTGGGTGCTCTTCCGTAGGGGTGAAAGCAGGAGAACAGGCAAAGGAGAAATGTAAGTGGATCGGAGGGGCCCTAGGGAGGGAGCTGAGGGCAAGGGCCCATCCCGCAAGCAAAGACCAAAGGACACAAATCCCAGGAAGTTGCAGGCAGAGCAACAGCCCAAGGAGAAAAGGAGCGCGGGATTCCTCCAGCTTCCGAGACAGGGAGGGCAAGCAAGGGGGCAAGAGAGTTAGGAGTGCTGGGGGCCTGAAAAATATCTGTCCCTGCTGTACTATTCCCGGGTAACCTCTCTGAACAAGCTCTCTAAAAAATCCATGGCAATTGTATCCATGCAAAAGCAATGCAAAGGACATCAGAGCTCAGCTTGCCATCGCTCTTCCCAAGTCCTAGTGCCTTCAGATATCCTCCGGTACTGACGTCTTGGGTTTTTCAAAGTATTTATCTTCCAGCCCCCTTCCCTGGCTGCCACTCAACATTACGGATCTTTTCAGATGGGAAGGGCGCTGCCAGGAGAGGTAGTGGCTGGTTTCCATTTAGCGGGGCTTTGCTGAACAAAAGCCAAATAAAGCCTCTGCCTCCCGCTGCCAGCTGACAAGGCGAGGTCTTCACAGAAAGGTGTGCTCTTCCCATCGTGCTAGCAGATCCTTCTCCGCATGGTTACCAGTACCCAGGAACTATGAGGCAAGACCTCCAGATTTGTGGCATTAGGAGCTCAGAGATGTCAGAGGAGAATTCCTGCATGCACGGATTTGCAAAGGGAATGGATAGCATGCCCTCACCTCCAACATGGCTGGGGAAAGGACTCGAGCGCAGAGGGAGAGACCGCAAACTCACCTGGGCACTAACACTACAAGATGAATTTCTGCTTTTAGAGAGGAGTACCACGGTGTGTGTACAACCCCAGGCACCAGCCCTGGCTCAAGAGAGCAGGCAACACGCTCCTTTTGCTCCCTCCCGTCACACCGCTATGGAAGACTTTTAGCCCTAGACGTGAGGGTACGGCCCTGCTGCCTACTCCATCCTTCTTTCCACTGTCTGCGTTAGGAGGAACCGCATTTCAGAAAATGGAGCCATGTGAAGACCACACCGGTCACAATCTGAGACAAGATGGAGAGAACTTGAAAAGAAACAAGTGGGGTCAACATGCAGACAGATCTGGGGTGGGGATGACTCTTTTGAGGAGGGGCTGATATGTCACCTTCTGGAGAGGGGAGGCAAGGTGGGAAGAGGTGAGGAGAAATGGGGAGACATATGCCGGACAAGATCCGGTCAGCAAACAGCATCAACAGCAACAAACAACGGCAGGTGGGATGCAAACACTGAGTTGTCATGGAAACAGAACAAGACAATTAATTCAAACTGAGGCTAATCACAAAGAAATAAAAATGGAACTGAAAGGAAAATAAAAAAAAAAAGAAAAAAAAAAGAAAAAGGAAGAACAAACCAGAATTCAGTAACTTAAAAGCATCATTTGATGTATGGTGGAGTGCTGAGAATCGGAGTCTGAAGGGAACAGCCGGCTGCTGTCGTGGGGTTTTGGGCCGGGGAGGGCAGAGATCCACTCACAAAACACAAGCTCGGGGCCACGGAGCTGGAGCTGCGCAGAGCACGCTCGCCAACAACTGCAGAGCGATTCTCCCCGCCCGCCCCGCAGCACCCCGGGGCTTCGCTCAGCTGCGGGGGGGCGCGGGGCAGCGTTACTCTTTGGCTGTTTGATCAACTCATGGGCAGCAACCAGCACGTCTGGATGCCAGCCCGAGACAACGCGCGTTCTGCGGAAAGGGAGAATTTGGATCCGGGTTAGCGGCAGGCTAATTCAAGACCAAAACAGGCAACAGCATTGTGCTTGTGCATCCTGGTTTCAAAAAAGCTGCACACTCCTGTGTGCGCACAAATACACAAACATCCACACGCCACCTAGGATGTGACAGCAACTCCAACGTTCAATGCTGGAGACCTCCGAGAGTCCCTAGGTACATCCCTGCTACGGCTCAGGGCTGTGACAACTGCAGTACTTCTAGGGCTCATCTCTGGCTACCAAGAACCGTCCCGCTGCTGTTTTTTTTTAATTCCTACACCTCTCTGATTTGGCTGTTGACATGAGATTTGTCAAGCTGAGCATCTCCGGGTCAGCGTTTAGGTCAGGGACCTAGGAGGAGGACAGCGGTGGTGGGAAGAAAGCTTGAAGTGCAGCTGGAGATTGGATCAAGAAGGGTTTCAGCTCTGGGTCCAGCTGGGTTTCACACAGAGCAGCTGACAGAGTGGAATTTTACATGTAAAAAATGCGATGAAGACATTCCTTCCATTTTGCTGTCCAACACATTTCAAGGACCAGAAAGGAAAGCAGAACTGCCCTCTCTGGAGAGGAACAATTTGGGATGGGGCAGTCCAGTCTCTATACACTTATCTAATACTTTTACCCACTTCTGGTTTCAAGAAGCACCTTCCCTGAGTTTCAGGGATGTTTGGTTTCCATGACAGCTTTGTCAGACCTGTTTTACGAAGCCAACCTTGCATGCATCCACATAAGTGCATGCTCCATGTGCATGTGCAACATCTCCCGATATACGCACACAAGCAGGCACACACAAACACACATTTTCAACGGCCAAAAAACTCTCAGGAGCTTTTTTCAAACAAGGATACAGCTTGTTCCTGATAGAACCAGATTTTAGAACTGGAGCTGGACATCTGTGATGCAAGTCAAAGTACTTCAATGCAGAGAAGCCATTTCTGAGAGACGGAAAGATTTCTTCCGTGCCGTTAGTTATGAGTCTGTTTAATATTGTCTGTTGGACAAGTATTTCACACAGGCAAATCTGCACCCCAAATTCTGCTTAACATAACCTTCATTAGGAACGGAACAGATCCGTAACTTCTCACACTCTTGTAAAGCCAATTGGTTTTGCTGCTGCTCACGGATGCAGAGAGGTTAACCCAGTTTGTGTTCTGTGAGTGGCATTTTCGGTGCGTTACTCTTTCCAATGAGAAGGTACCAATCGACATCACTGAGGTTCCCCACCACCACCACTCAGTTAAAAAGAGAACTGGGGTCCACAAGGTGAGAGATGTTTTCGATAGGGACAGATTTACAGACCTGATTGGAAGAGACACTGGGAGATCCAGGGTTGACTTTTGCAACACCAGAATCCATCCTTAAAATGTGTTCCCAGGACGCTGCTAGTGAGAGAAATCTGAGGACCAACCAACCAGTTTGTGCTGAGGAAACCCACCGGTTCCACTTTTTAAGCCCCTGCCAGATTAGCTCAGGGAGAAAAATGTTGGAGGAGGAGCGAGGTGGGGAAAGGAGAACGTACTAGACAAGAACCCGTCACTTCAAACCCCGATTCACATTAAACCAACTAAAAGATAAAGGTATTTTATATCTTAAAGAAGAAATTAATTGAAAAAGGAAACAAAAGAAAGTGAAGTGACTGGTTGAAAGCACCAAACAAAACCAAATGGTATTAAACATTTTGACACTCAGCAAGCTGCTGCTCCAAATGAGGTGAGAAGGCGGACATTATTGGCCATTTTGGTGAGACAGGAGTCATTCCGTCTTGCTCCAAAATGAGGAGGGGGTAGGGGAAAGGGTGCCAAAATAATGTGCAGCCTCTACATTATTAGTGAAGCTTAGATTACACCTGTCCTCCCCTCCCAAAAGGTGGTCCGTCCCTGCCCCGGTGCTGTCCGTGCAGCCGCCTCTGCCTTCTCCCTCTCCCATTCCAATTACAAGTTCATTCCGCTGGGGCGAGACGCTGTTCGGGTTTGGATTTCCGACCTCCGTCCCTCCAGAGGACGAGATACTTGCCTCCTCATACCCATCTCCTTCCTAATTTCCTTCACGGTAAATAAAAATAAATAAGTAAATAGGTAGATAAATAAAGAACGAGACCAAGGCTTGGATTTGGTCTGGAGGAAATCCATTACCTTCCCAATCATCGTTACTTTTCCACTTAAAAAACCACATTAGTTTAGTGACAGGTTGGCTGAACATCTCTCATCTTTTGTAATTCTTTTTTTTTTTTTTCTGTTGCTTTTTACAGGATTGAATATAAAATAATCCGAACCCAATTGTAGCTCAAGCAGCTGTGTAACATTAAACACAGACTTCACTATTTTATTTCTGTGATTTTAATTTGACAAGGTGTAATCTAATTTTTTCCCCTAAAACAAAGAGAACAGCGATGCAAAGGTGTAAGAGACACAGGCAGGCAGAGATTTCGAGATCAGTACAGCACAGTGTTCCTGCAAAGTGCCCTCTATAGAGAGATATACATATATATATATACATATATATACAGTTTTGATGGTTTTTTTGGTTGGGTTTGTTTTTTTTTTTTGGGGGGGTGGCTTTTTGTATCCATTTCCATTTCCCGATACCCTTGAGAAATCCTTCTGCAGAAACACAGCAAAGTTGTTTGTTCGCTTGGGTTGCTTTTGAACTAGAATTTCAGAGCTGAGGACACCCCAAACACGGACAGGGCGCTCCCCCACCCACGGACGTGCTAACGGCACGCTTCAAAATTGTCACGGAACTCTCCCTCCCTAATCTCCAGCGCCTGGAACGTGGCCCTGGCAGGGGCAGCTGTACAAAGTCGCAGCGGTTCTGTCTCCCTCCTTTTCCATTAAAGACTTTATCAATGCTAGTCTAAAAAGGTATTAAAATGCCTACATTTTAAAATATCAATGATTGCTTTGACCTTGCGGCTATTTGTTAAATCCACAGTGCAAGTGAAATGATTTCCTTCTAACCTCTACGTGGCATTGAAAGCGCAAAGCTTAGCAACCGTCCCGCTTGTCTACTGAGGGACGGGCCGAGCAACCAGCAGCTCCGGTTTAATGGTCAAATTACACATGAGCCAAACTTAACCCAGGAGCAGGCGACAGCCTAAATTATTTGTTAAATTAGTCACATTTTAACGTATTTTGAAGCTTTATTTCCTGA
>NW_009259329.1:1336886-1348658 GCF_000687185.1 Egretta garzetta
TTTTAATTGATTTCAACTAGTTTTGCTATTACGTGTTTAGTCCTGGCCTGTTTTCCTCTTTGGTCTCTCAATGAATCGAGGTTTTCCAGAGAGCCTTGAAAAATATTTGAAATGTTCTCAGCAGGACCTGGGCTGCAGAACCTGGTCCGGGGTGACTAAGCGCTGTACTTGCCTCCCGCAGCAGCAAAGGCGAGGCCTAAGCAGGCACAGCAAGGGCACTGTGCTGGTTTAAATGCCTGCTCAACCATTTAAAACTCCCTGGGCTTGAAAAGAGCAGAGCAACGAGAAGCTCGAGCGGAGGGGAAAAAGGATTATCCCTGCAGCACCACAACTGCTGCCTTTTGTAACTCCTGACAGGGCACCACTGCGTGAAATAGGGGAAAATTTTTAATTCTGGGAAATTCAATGACGACAATTTGTCCTGTACCGACAGCAGCAGCTCTGCATACTCAGAGGCTGCTAAAGCGCAGCCCACACAGCTCGACGGTGCTTTGTTCCTTCTCCCTTTCCCTTTGTAATATGGAAGAGCACGCAGAGACGCTCAGGCCTTGCTCACCGTGCTCTATCTCGAGCCAAGCAGCTGGCTCTTTGGATCAAACCAGAGCAAGCGAGGTGGAAGCTTTCAAAATCAAGAGGAGAGCTACAAACTGCTCCATTTCAAGGGGGCAAAACAGCCATGGCCATAGGTCCCGGACAAGCAGGGATCCAGGCAAAGCCTGGACCCTGCACGTGGGGACGCACTGATGCATGGAGAAGAATCCCAGCAGGTATGAGTTATTCAACCTGGTTTTATCCACCGGAGTGGTGTAAGCATCTCAGCGCTTTTGGGCAAGATTCAAAGCCTCTTAAAAAGGCCTAAAATGATTCTATGATTCTCCAAAAATGTTTCCCTTACATCCTAGCTGAATGAAGGCCAAGCAGCTCTCTGTGTGGGTGCCATACCCAGACATGGGCTTTCCGATTAGCGATGAGAGCTGCCAGGCTCCCAAACCAGCCTCCCCTGTCCTAAGGCAGTGCCTGTGGCTGTGCAAGGAGAGGCGTGACGCTCTCAAACCCCACCACTGAGACAGACGTCTCTTGGTACACAGGACTTCAAATCCGTCCTTTCCCACGGTCACTCTGGGCCAGAAGTTTTGACAGAGATACAGAGAAGCATCCACTGAGACTTTTGAAAGCCAGGTGCGTTGCACAGCTCCCATAAAAATCAGCATCCCCATCTTAAGGTGTGCTGCCTCGCCCCCTCGGACCGTGTCTGTCTTTTCACTGACCACAGGTGAAATCTGGACAACTGGCTCAGACCAGAAACCTTCAGGCACCCTAGGCTGGTGGCAGAATTCATCTCACCTGCTTCTGATCTGCTTTTGTGGGTCTCCGTAAAGGTACTTCTGCATTTAACCTTGGAAACTCCCTGTTAGCAGGCTCTCTGCTATTTTGGACCATGGCATGATCTGAGCTGTAATAATCCACAAGGCAAACCCTTAACCAGTCATTTCGAGACCACATCCGTAACTATGAGCAAACCGTACGAGCTCTTTTAGCCAGATATCAAGTCCCTATTTCCTCGCCCAGTGTCATTCCAGCCTATCGTGACTACATCCAATTTAGCTTTAGTTTATTGTTGTTGATATTATTATTATTATTATTTTTATTGGCTCTTAAGGAAGAATTTAATCTTAAAACCTTCTCAGATCACAAGAGATTCTAGCAGCAGCAGTGCAGTTTGGACATGTTAGAAATACTTTATAAAAGAGAAAATAAACAAATAAAAAATGATGGTGTATAAATCCCTTTTTAATTGCACCTAAATCCTGAAACTCAAACTCCTATTCATGAAGGAAAATCCTGTAATTAGTAGTGATTATCACCTTTTAGTCCTAGGCAGGAGGGAGGTGGGATGGGAACACCTCATTTCAAATACTATTCCCTCTCTCTTGCTCTTTTTAAATAGAACAAGCCTTTTTTTGCGTCATCTGTTTCTTTTTTTTTTTTTTCTTTTTCTTTAAATAGAGCATTGGGGCTGGGGGGATGCCTTTTGGCTATCGTTGGCATCCAGGTTAGAAGAGCCACAGCTGGCCGCTTCAGAAGACATTATCAACAGTGCAGCATTTTGGAGTGGTACCCTTGTATCTAAGGGGAGAGGGGGAGAGACTTGAAAGGGGGAGGGGGGAAAATACCAGCACTGAGGGTCCGAGCACTGAAATCTCAGCATTTTAAGAAAAAGAGAAGGACAGACAGAGAGAAAGAGAGAGATAGAGAAAGAGAGAGACAGATACTGTGTCAATACTGCACTGGATTTCTCAAAAAATCACACAGCTTTAATACCTGTACACTAGGAAAGCCACTCCTCCGGCAGATTATCGAGTAGTGAGGACTGATGGGCGGAGGGAAATGCATAAACAGGGCAAGGAAGGGCATTCAATTCTGCAAAGGGCAAAAGCACCAAGCACCAATGGTCCAACTAACACACTGCAAAAAACCCACCTGTTTACGATCCCATGTGGCTCTCCCACTCAGGATGCACACATGGGAGGCAACAGAAGCTTAATGGGGATAAACAGGGAGATGAGAAGAGGGAAAAGAGGCATTTTCAGCTAGAATGCGACTTGTCAGGTTTCTCGCTGCTGTTTACAACAGAGATGCAGCTGCCAGATGTGTCCCAGCAGCCTCTTTTGTGCCTACCACTGCTGCGTTTCTCTTTCCACGCTCCTTCAGAAAGGAGGGCTCTGCCTTCCCTGGACCTGGCAGCCAGGCAGGAATGGGTCAATGATAGGGAAAAGAGAGGGTAAATGGGGAGAGGCAGAGCCAGGAGACCCAGCTGCCCGCCCTTCGCTCCCGACAAGGATGAGGCATCACCCTCCTCCGAGGGGATCTGCTGGTGAGACAAGGCACCGCCCGAGGATGGGGCTCTCCACGCGCACACGGGTGCTACAGAAAAGGCAACTGCGCGTGGCTCAGTAACACAGCAGGGAGCTTTCTGCCTCTGCCCAACCCGGGCTGAAAGCAGATTCGCTCCCCTAGGCAGCGTCTTAGGTGTTACTGGAGGGAACTGGGCAGGTACCAGTGAGCGAGCTCTGCCTCGCTGGGGAAGCCCTTCGGAGCAGGGATCAGGGTTTTTCTTTGTGTGCAGGATGTGGAACAAGAGCCACACCTCCAAGAAACAGATCAGTAATAACGTGACCCAGGGTCTGCTCTAAGTCTTGGAACAACACCCTGGCTTCTTACCATCTTTTCCACTTCCCAGATCCCTCCCTCCCCCCAAACCAAAGGCTTGTCCCAAATAGCAGGGCTTCCATGGACAGGCGTTAGAGCTGTGTGACTCCTTTCCTCCTGGAGGGATTGAGGAGTTCAGTTACCACCGGGTGGGCAGGAACACTGGCTTCTCACAATGCGTTTGGAATAAACTACAGCACAGCATAACCAATCAGAACTGAAATAGGAAACCAAGAAAAAGCAAAAAACCCAACAGAACAAAAAAATTTCCAAAGGAAGAGTAAATCCACTTCAAATAAACCAGAATTGTAAAAAAAAAACCAAAACCAAACCAAAAAACTATACATATATATATAAAAAATAATTCATAATTAATTTAAAAAGTGGCATGCAAAGAAGATTGTTACATTCTCCTATCATGCATCAGGCCCAATGTCCAAACGGCAAGGTAACCATGACGACAAAAAAGTGCAAGAACTCAGCAACATTACCAAAGGATGCATAGAGAGGCCCACAATGCAACTCAACTCATCTCTGCGAGACCCGGGAACGGGCGGGTCTCGCTCATCTTAAAGATTTCTTGCTTTTTCTCTTTTTTATTTTTTTTTATTTTATTTTTTTTTATTTTTTTTTTCTCTTAAGAATGTAAAAATGTGGGTAAAGAAAGTAAAAAAGAAAAAAACCACACCAACCTTCTCGTAGCTCTGAGGGATGTTAAGGGGGTTTGATGCGGAACACAATGACATGAGGAGAAGAGAAAAATAGGGGAAACACAGAGAGAGTAAAAAAAGGCCTTCTCAAGGCTGTCAGCTGCAAATTGTTTTTTTTTTTCTCTTAACCAAAATAAAAAGAAAGGAAAAAAAATGAAGATAGTAACGACCCTCTTTCCTGCCTTCCTAACCTTCCCCCTCCCCTCCACCTAGGTACCTTTTGGTTAAGAACCACCGAGCTCAGTACAGAGGTGAGACTGTGAGCAATCCTAAATCAGGATCAGCACCCGGCAGAGGTGCCAACCCCAGAAAGGAGTTCTCACTTCTTGAAGTCCATCTGCTCTTTAGAGAAGGGGGGGGAGGAACCTGTACCAGGTAGAGAAGACCCGATACAAAGGAGATCCCGAGCTGGAAATCCGCTCCCCCGGCCCGTGCTCCCCCCAGCCCCCGCACCCGGCCCTGCTTGCACTAACTCCACAATGGGACTGAATAAGGAAAAAGAAATAATTAGAAGAAGAAAAGAAAAGCAAACCAAAAACCAAAACATTTCCTTGCAATGTTAAAACTTACAACTCCTATCCCAGGTGTTCTATAGAGACAAGCATGTTATGGGAGAAACAAGTCAATTGGAAACACAAGAGTGTTCAAGACTCTTTCAAAACAAAAAACGGGAAGAAAAATGTGCGTGAACTTCCCCTCCCACCAAAGCAAATCCCTTTCAGAAATTCGTTACCTTTCCACGATATTAACACACAAGAAACAAGGAATTAAAACAGCATGAAAAACACCCAAACCACAGGCTGAGCTTGCTTACACGGTGGTTTCTGCACTCTCTCGGCCGGCCAGTGCTGGCTCTGTTTTCCAGGCAGGCCTCGGGTACACACAGGCTAACTTGGACAGAAAGAGGGCTATCCACCTGGAGCCGGCTCTTAGCCAGGTGCGGAGACAAGCAACTCCATGGTTACAACCTTTGTCTCCTGGGTAGTTTCCGAGTGGCCAGAAAGGTAGAGGAAATTTATAAATAAAAGAAGAATGAAAAATCCCCACATTTTTTTCCTGTTTCTTTTTTTTTTTTTTTTTTAAAAAAAAAAAAAAAAAAAAAAGAACCCAAAACATTCCAGCTAAGCTGTCTGCGAAGGATTTAGCCCTGAATTAGTATCAGATCCAGATTTACGTTCCCAAAAGAAGAATTTCGGGGCCCAGGCAACAAGGGCAAATTTCAAACGCAATTTTCCAGCTGGCCACAAAAGGCTATTTAAAAATTTAGCTTGGAAACATTAAATTATTAAAAGCCTTCTCTCCATGTGCATGTGATTTAGTGAGCGTGAGACACGAGAGAGAGAGAAAGAGAGAGAGAAAGGAGCGCACACAGGAGCATGGCTCTGCATTTGACTGCAGAGTTAACGTGAGTGTAGGCGGGAGGCGCTTCCTCTGTCAATGGGATGGAAATGGGAACAGTTTGCTGGGATGTAACTTTTCTGTTTTCCTCCCAATGGTATTTTTCTTTTTCTTTTTTTTTTTTTTTTTTTTTTTAAAAAAAAGCGAGAAGGACCAGCCCTGCTCTCTCATTACCAAAAGGGTTTTGCTGTGGAAAGATGTTAAACCAAAGCTACACACAAAATATTACAGGTCAGAGAGATTAAAATAAGGTAACAAAGCAAGCAGAAAGGCTCTTGCCCCACTGGGTGTGAGAACATCGAGGGGGCATCAAGCAGAAGCCAATCCCCCCGTCATCTGTTCCTCCTGCTACATGAGTGAAGGAATCTGTCACTGTGGCAGAGATGTCTGCTGGCCGTCTCCAGCTTTCTGAGTCTGTGCCCACGGCCAGCGTTCGTGCCGAAGGAACCAGTGACAAATTACTGCTGGCCAAGGGGAAACCAGCCGGGACTTAGGCGAGAAGTGAGAACGCGCCTTCCTGTTGCAATCTGCTAGGATCCAGGGGACAGAGCTCAGTGGAGGGGGCTGAGAGGGTCCTCCCCTCCTCTCACCCCCACACCAGCAGAACTGAAACCTTCCCACTTCCAGAGAGCAGGGATCCTGTAGGAGAAAAGGGGATTATGGCCTCTTTGCAGCCAAAGCCGTTCGCTCCCCTTTGGGCTCTGCGGGCTGATGCTGGCAGATTCTTGGGCACACTAGATTGGGTCACACTTGACTTCCCTGTGGGTGACACAGCCGGGCGTTGCTGATCTGCAACTCTGGCGCGGCAGCTGGAGCCACCAGCAACGGGGAGGAAGTCAGGGTGCCCCCGGCTCCCCCTGCAAGCTCAGCAGCGCGCTGTAAGGATCCAACCGATTAACGCCCGTGCTTCCCCTGCGCTGGGGGACAGGGGCCGAATCAAACAGCTGGGGACAAAGGAAGGCCGTGGGGAGGGAGGGATTTGCCAGTGTTGTGAGCCGATGCGCTCCCTACCTCTCACGTAAAGGTTAGCAGGGGAGGAGTAGCGCACGCCGGCGCTGTTGCTGGCGACGCATTCGTACTTCCCCTGGTCTGTCTCCTCGCTGCTTTCAATCTGCAGGCCACCTGGGAGGAGAGAAGAAGACCGCAGCAAAGACACCATCATCACCATTTTGTTTTGTTTGGAAGAGGGAGCAAATGTTTTGCTTTCTCCTCCCCTTGGGCTAACACACCCTGGGACGGCTCCCTGGTGCGTCTTGGGCTACGAGCTCTGGAAGCCCTGAGCCCTCTGCCGATGGCAGCCAACGTTCAGCGTTACGGCTGGACACATACGCCGCGGGAAGAGAAAATAACGCCCCCGCTCTATACCAAGGGTTACTCTCCATACTGAAATGATCAGCAAAAGCAGCACCTTTTGTGGCTTCTGCAATGCAGACATTCTGCACCAGAACTCATGAAATCAGCTTCAATAATGCCCATGACTGTGATCCCCAGGAATCTATCAGAAGGCCGTTGGCTTCCCCTTGCTCCATTTGAAGCAGTGCCCATAAAAGTAAAAGCCTTTGCCACCCACTGCCTACGATCCCCGGAGCATTTTTATCACCGCTGCCTTTGTTTTGTGCCTAAAATACCTGATTCACAGGAAGCCTGCAGGAGGTAAAAGTCCGTGTGAAAAGCACCTTACGGATAGTGAATTTTGCCAAGGGAAAACCTTGTAAATACCGCATTGGAACTTCAAAATGGCCTGTGTGCTTTACACCAGCCAGGCCAAAAGGATTAAGGCTTTTTCTTAAACCTGTACATTACTGCAGGCTGTAAGGATATACCCCGAGCCCGTACGAAACACTCCTGTAAGCAAACATGCGGAGATATGCAGCATGTAACTACGCAGAAGAAAATTGCCTCATTTACCTCAGAAGGCTTCATCCCTGCAAAACTCCAGTTAAAATACATACTCCATACATAATTCAACAGGCTATCAAATGTTTTATGTATTAGGAGTACATGATTATACTACAGATATGGACAGAGCTCACATGTGGTAAGACTCTTAGCTCCCATCGCTGGAAAAAAAAACCCAAACCCCTAAATATGAAAACCAAATAATTCCAGCTCGGCGTAGTATTATTGATAAAATCTTAAGTGAGAAAAGTGCAATTGATATCAGCGTTGGTTGCAGATACAGCCTCTTCAGGAAGGAAAAACCAGTGTGTTCACATGAGGACACGGAGCCCATGTTCCTCTGTGTGCGATTGGTGAAAAAGGATGCTGCGTGGGAAGACGTGAGGCTGTGAATTTATGACAGGGATGGGGTGTGATGGTGAGACTCCCGCCAGCATCCACTGTGTCTGATAGCTCCCAAAGGCAGAACAGAGAGAATTAAAAAACAGAACAAAAAAAAAACCCCACCCAAGCCACTAAACCAAACTAAATTCATTTCGAAAGAATCTGTGGGTATAACAGGAGTTAGAAACCAAAGAAACTGAAGCTTCACACCGAGACACCAGCTGAGCATATTTCATACTGAATTACAGCTCGGGCATGCTCTGTCATCCGAAAGCTCCACTGGTGGAGAGCTGGTCAGGGAGTGTTGGTAGAAATTTCTGTTAATTTGGACACGTCTGTGGGTTGCTTCCACGGGTTCCAGACACATTTTTTTTGTGTGGCTCATGAGCAGTGGCTGAGCCTACGCCAGGGGAGACGAAGCCACCCTGCAGAGCCGGAACAGAACCATGGACTGCAGGCAAGCAGCTTCGCCAGGGGAATAAGGACTCCCCCCTTTCATCTTGACCTCTGCAGCTTTGCTGGTGAATGCAATGGTGGAAATTACACTGTGGAGAGGTCAATGAGTTTTCAGCACTTGTCAGGAGCCAGCAGAGATGATGTGTGAAAAAGTAAATCTCACCTACAGCACCTCCTGTTGCTTTTACCAGTGGGGAGTTATGGACTTTTAAATTTGCCAGTGTAGATAAAACCAAAGCAGGGTCCTCGAAGGGGTGCACACCCACTTACTGCCGAAGTGCACAAGCTACTTACCAGGGTATCTTTCCCAGCAAAACCTAAGGGGAGGAAGGGGAAGGGGAAGGAAGGCTCTAAAGCCAAACAAATGAGTACGTCGAGATGGTACGTGCTGAGGATCTGACTGAGCAAAGGATTGCAAAACTTTCACCACCATCAGTGGCTCAGGAGCACTTTGCACCAACCAAGAGAAGGCCCTAAGCATTTACCAAGCTTTGATAGCATTTAATGCTCAAGATAAACTTCAGTCCTTCACAGTCCTGGAGAGATTAGCTCTTAAAACTTTGCCATAAATCTGAGGCAGCACAGCCTGAGATGTTATTAGAATAACAGTATCAGTATTACCAAGTGCACCCAGCAAACAAAAGAGGACATTATAACCATATATAAAATAAAGACAGGTATAAAAAAAGAAATATCCGAAGGTGAAGCAGGACAAGAAAACATAACAACAACAACAAGAATCTGTATTGAGCACAGGTCAATGAAACAGGAACTGAGTGGAGAGAAGTGTTTGGAGAGTGGGTGAGTAAGTGACTTGGGGGTGTCTTACCTCGGATCGGTGTACCTTCTGCAAAGGAAACAAAGAAAAGAAGTGAAAAGACTGTAAAACCCCAAACACCTGGACTGCCCGTGGGAAAAGGACCTGAGTCAAGGAAGACAGTTCCCAGTAGGAAACTTCCTGCTCTACCTCATCTTAAATCACAGGGACAGACTGAAGAGGGTTCGGGGTAGTCAAGGTGGGGATGCCCTTTTTAAAGCAGTCCAATTCAGCTGGCTGTTTACAGAGCCTCCATGGCACTTGGCTTCACAGCTCTTAAGACTCACTCCATTTTGTTGCTGAGAACACAAAGGAAGTCTTCAAGCTCTCAGCTAACATTACTGTTTGCTACTGGCAGAACGGATGATGAACCTGCATTTATCTTCATCACTCCTGGGAGAAAAGGGTCAGAATTATGGCCATGCTAGCCATAAGGGCTAGGATAAGGAAAGGGACATCCAGGTACCTTGCATCACATTAAGAGTTGCAGGTTTGATCCCACCTTTGCTAGCAAATTCCCAGCTCCAAACTTAAGTTAATCGGCACAGATGTGCGAGGAATTCAATGCATGTCCTTATCAGGACCTTCAGTTATCCTTCAGTGGCTCTGCACAGAGACCAAAGCCAGATGCTCTGCGCTAAAGGCGGCCACGCTGCTGCACAAGTGCAAGGGCCACCTCATGCAACTGCTCTGGAAGCCTCCCTAACGCCAGGGTGGGGAGGGGGGGTGTATGGAGAGAGCAGAGTCCTGATACACTTGCCTGTTGACTGCATCTCCCTTGGGTTATTTTTATTCAAACCCCCTCCAGTTGTCTCTCAGTGCCTAACCTGAGTCCTCTGCCTAGGCAGGTCTCACAAATGGGAGGAAGTGACGTTGCGGCTGGTGACCCACGCCGCAGTCAACGGTAACATCACTGTCCCCCCGTTTGACCTCCTGAGGTTGCAACCATCTTCCTTTGAAAACACGGCAGGTCCTTTTGCTCACAGTGGCATTCAAACTTGTCACACAGCTTATCAAAGAAGGGGGTTTAACCGGTTGGTTTTTACCCCAATCCTGAGAACAGGGCAGATACCGCAATTACAAGTATTGCCTCTTACTAGGGAGACACGCAAGAGCTTCTCCGCAATGCTAACAACGCTGTCGCTCTGCAGCGCCTCCCAGCCAGGGCTCGCATAGCACAGTGCTTGATAAATACCAGCCTTCCGCCCTCTCCTCTCCCCTAGGGAGCTATAGCAGCGTTACTGCCCCCACTTTACAGCTGGGGAAGCCGAGGTAGAGGTGAAGCAACTTGCCCAAGGTCACAGAGGGAAGTCTGTGGCAGAGGCAAGAACAGGAGTCAAAGCCTCCTGCGTGCCAATCTTCTGCCTTAACCACCAGAAACCCCCTTCCCTCCTTATCCTTCAGCCCTGCTCATCCTTCTTGTGCTGCGGTTCAATCCTCCATTTTCAGGATAGAAGGTAAAAATATACAGATACTGATTACAGTTCACCTTTATTTTTCAAAGGAGTTG
This sequence comes from Egretta garzetta, assembly GCF_000687185.1. Classification (NCBI taxonomy): domain Eukaryota; kingdom Metazoa; phylum Chordata; class Aves; order Pelecaniformes; family Ardeidae; genus Egretta; species Egretta garzetta. The sequence continues at coordinate 1,347,271 of NW_009259329.1, forward strand.
AGGGAAGAGAGGTATTATAGTGTTAGGATATTAGATTCTAGTTATATTCAGCTTCTAGTTAAGAGGTTAGGTTATTTGCTAGAGAAAAGTTAGCATCTAGTTAGGGTTAGGAACTAGCTAAGGTTAATAAAGCAGGCTGGTTAGCTATCAGGACACAGGTTGGAGAGACAGCGCTTGAGAGAGGAAGAGGTGGGGGGAGCGTGTACGTGGGCAGATCTCCACGCAGGAGATGGCAGGAAGGTTTTAAAAAGCGCGCGAGAGAGAGACAAAGCAGCAAAGGGTCATAGTTCAATTCAGTGGAAATAAAAACAGCCTCCGATACATCCTTCTGTCTCAAAACTGGAGTGAAAATCTGCCATCTGTGGTGCAAATTTGGAACAAGGCTAAATGGGAAAAGGGTAGAGGAGGGGAAGAGACCCCAACATCACCCACCGCTATAAAGCTGCTTTGGCCTTGGCTAAGCCTGGCAATTTCCTGCCAAGGTTCGTTCGAAATGACAGGAGAAACTTGCTGGAAGTTAGAGCTACGTAAGCGTAGGTACAACAGCAGCCATTACCTTCTGGTGTCATCGTAGGTTAGTTACTCCCTGCTCCCTCTAAGCATCAGCATTGCCCCTGGAAATAGTTTGTCAGCAGCTCTCAGAGACTGTCTTGGAACCAGTGCTCTTGGAGAGCAAGATAAGGCAAGCAACGCCACCTTGGTCTTTCCAATTCTAACTCTGGCACGCAAGACACAGAGGTGAGGAGCAAAACGTGTTTTGCAAGATGCCCCACACCAGGGACAGAGGGGACAGAATTTGGATCAAAATGAGATCAAGTAACTTGCAAGGGAAAAGTTTGAACGATGGCAGAGACACAGATGGTAGATTTTCACTGTTGGAGTTTCACATCTAACCAGCTTCACCTTTAATATAGGGGCAGCAGGATGGTTCTAGAAGAGGATATGGAATAGATTAATTATTCTGAAGAACTCTGACAGGCCCTGGAGGATGTGATGCGGGGCCGTGGTGCTGGAGGGGAGGTACCCGTGTTCAATAGCTGGCTTGCCTGGTGTCCTAAGCAGCGCATGAGCAACTGCACAAGGCTAAATGCTGTCCTGGGCAGGGCAAGGGCACCAGCTCTGCAGGAAAACTAACGGAGGAAGACCTCACGCTGGACGCTGACTTTCCGAGTGCAAAGCTGGTTTTGAGATGCCATGTGCAATCTATTCATGTTGCCTCCCAGGATCTGGAGATCTGCCTATTTAGGGCAATTTTGGAGGCTGCGTGAGCCCAGATGGCCAGCCTAGTGTTTAGCAGCAGAGGCAAAAGGCAGCTTAAAGGACTCGCCTCTGGATTATAACGGACCAAGTTGGTGCCAGGCACAACACCACGTGCAGGTGTCCCCCTC
>NW_009259329.1:1348689-1364892 GCF_000687185.1 Egretta garzetta
TCCTCTGACTTCCCACACAGCAAGCTGCCTACGGATTCTCCAAGCCTTGAAAACAGGGAGAGGAGGACAGTCACCATTGCCATGGTAATGACAGAAAACACATCCCCACCTTCTGTCAGGCCACGTGTGAGAACATGTGTGTGCTATGCTCCTCTCCCAAGGGCTGGAGAGAGCTTTCTATTCTAAACAAGCAAGCAATCATCAAGGGCCTTCTGCAATTTTAAAATGCCGGATGCTGGCTGACAGCTGCAATTGCTACATCTCTAATAACAAAAGGGGACTTGGCACACGGAGGCAACGTGACGTGAGTTCTGCAGACAGGCTCCTGGCTTCTCAAGGGACAGAGATGATCAGGAGGGGGGGGACGGACTTCTCCTCTGCTCAACCCCTTCCCCATAGCCTGTGATTTACAGCTTCAATTTGAAAATGCCGCCCCCCCACCTCTCCCTTCTGCAAATGCCAATAACCCTGTTAGATGTGAAACTCCGAGACCTCCTGCAGGTGTGAACACAATTATCACAGTTCCAGGGTACAAGCTATTGTGTAACTGGGGAATTCCAGGACAACTGTTGCTAAGTTACAAAAAAAAATCTATCCAATGTTAGGAGGTTCATATTTAGCTGTTTTCTCTTTATACAGATATATTAATTAGGATGATTATTATTCTTTTTGTAGCCTGCAATACCCCTGCAGAAATTCATTAAGAGGGCAAAATATCCCTACTGAAGGAGTTAGTAGAAGAAATGCATAGCATGCCTCTCAAGAAGCTGTTACAGAGGAATTAGTTTACAGGGCAAGGGTTACAAATCTGGACATGAGCAGGTTTGGGGTTTTTTGGTTTGATTTTTTTTTTTTTTTTATTTGAACAAACTTACCAAAGGTCTCTGAATGTTAAAAAAAGGTAGGGAAAAAAAAAGGGAAAAAATAAGTTTGTTATAGCCAGTTATTTAGAAAACAGCAGACAACAACAAGACACAAAAGGTTTTTGTTTCTATGATGTAAGGTGGCGGCTGCAGGCTGCCTCCCGCTGTCCCCCCTAGGTGGCACGGCTGAGCAAAGGACATTGGCTTCTACTTTAAATGTCCCGAGACTGCTTGCACCCGGGTTAAGCAGAAATACCCGTTTCTCTTCCACCACCAAGATCAGTTAAACTCTTAGACAACCTGGGTCTCTAAGGCTGAGATGTTCATCTATGCCTAAGGGAAGCAGGAGCCTAGAGAGAGGTTTTCCCATTCTCCTTGGATTGACAATTCCGCTTTTCATTCAGTCAAAACCCCCAAGCATTAAATGATTTCCAGTTGCTTGGAAAGTTTATCTGGAGATGGAAAGGAGAAGAAATACTGGATAGAGAAAACCCTCTATGGTTAATGACGTATCACCTGTTTCTCAATTATATTGAAGACCCATAAAATAACGGGTCCACAGGATGACGTGAGCATAATGACCACGGCCTCGGAGGCCCATTTATATTGCCAGTGAAACATTCAGGGGTTTTTAATATAAATGAGAACCAAATGTGGACACGGCTACCCGATTTTGCAGAGCTCTGTGTATGACATTTCACTTGTACCTTTTAATGAGCTAATTTGCATGTTTGCCACTAACTCTTATGTTGATATCAATTCAGTTCTTAACACCCTTTGTAATAAAGCAGCAGGGCTGCTATCGTGATGACTTCATCTCCAAGCCAGGATCTGGGTGACTGTCCTGTCCTGCTCTCTCAGCCTGTTTCAAGTCTCCATCGGGGAGCAACGCACAGCCAAGTCTTCAGAGACAACAGGCGCTGGCGTCTATGCTAAGCCTGTTAGCCCAAAGTGCAGAGATGAAGTCGTGATTTAGTACCGGGGTCACTCCTCCTCCCTGCGCTCCTATTCACAGAGGACTTGTCAAACACCCGTGAGCTGGCTGTAATTGTTAATCCCCAAGAAGCTGGGCTGGAGTCATACTGATGACCTGTGGGTGAAAGACACTGAAGCTCATTAGCAGTGTCCCAGAGCATCCACTGCCCTAATGTGTGCTCATGCCACACTTCTGGCGGCAAAGTTTGTTTTCTGGAAAGATAAATGTATTAAATTAACTTCTGACTTTAGCAGCACTCACATCATCAGTGCTCAAACAGGCATCACCTTGCACATCCCGCTCAGGTTACAAATATGCACTTGAATCTGCTCTGCCTTGGTCTTAAAACAACGCCTTTCCACCGCCTAAAATACTAATGCAGTACAGATGACCCTAATGTTAATATGTTTTGCATTTTCACAGGCCTGTGGATCACAGAACTTGGAAGTTTTGACAGGCTGTAAAAGCAGATGGAATAGGGGAACTTGGAAGTCCTGACTGTCCAGGAATCTGCGCTCCCTTTCACACAGGCAACAGGCTTGTGCCCCTAAGGACAACGGGGATGCTTCAGGGTCTCACCAGCTTACTAATTCAAAGCAGCTGTAAATGAGATTAATTCTCAGCAGGTATCTTCTGATTTATCAGAGAGGCCAAGGGTTCACTCAGAGGCTAACCAATCCACTGGAATAAAAACGCAGCACTCAGGTGGCTTTAAGGAAAACACCAGATCAAACCCAGCTAAAGAGTATAAAGGCATTCTAGCAAGATGATAAATGTATTAAAAATAATCTGCCTGTGCATTACTCACACTTCAGATCACGGTCACAGAGCATGATATAATTCTAGTTTACCTCTCATTATTTATGCTGAGTGATTTTTTTTTATTTGCATTTGCCTCAGCTGTTAGGATAAACCAGGGAGGTCAATCTCATCTGTGTTTGTGGGATTCAACAATCCATTCTAATTCAACAAGCAGTTTAAGTATCTGCTTGTAAGTTTGCTTCACTGAATAAGGATGCGTTTATGCAGGTGTATAAAAGCTACACTGAACCGGAACTAGGCTGAATCTTTTCCACTGGTGGCCCACAGAACTAAAAATCTTGATCTAGAATCTTGGCAAGAGAAAAACCAGGCAGTTATATTCTCTGCTGCGCAGATCCAGCACTACAGTAGTCAGAACTGATTTCTTCGGAGCCAGCAGAGGTCTGGGCAGAAGCACTTGGCTACCACTTGACTGGACTTGTAAAACATCTAACACAAACGGAGCAAGCCCCGTTGCTTCACGGAAGCCTCTGCTTTCCCTTTGCCTACGACAATGCCATTCTTTTGCCAAAAAAAAAAAAGACTCTTGAAAATGCTCCATCTCGCTCAGCCAAAGGAATGTTCTGAGTAGCGGCTAGGACCAACCACGCAGACACGTTTTCTCTAGGCTGGGTCAAAGCACTCAGTCCAAGCAGTATTTGAAAAGGATTACTTCTGGGCTTAGTTTTTGTCAAAAAGGTAAAACTTCCAAAGCTGCTTTCATTTTTGCAGCTCTCAATGGAAGTGCTCTATCAGTAGCCTTCAACAAACACACCTGTGCCCTCCTTGCACACATACGCACATTCTCACACAGCGAACCGGCAGATTTAACAAGTATAAAAACAGCTCCTGAGATGTGAATATTAAGAGATGTCACATTGACACACACGCAAAACAACAAACATAAAACAAACAAAAGAGACAGATGGACAAGCAGATGGGGAAAGACGGAAAACTGACAAGAGCCACGGAGCTGGGGTACATCTGTTCATGGAGATCCACTCCATGGGCACTGCCACTGAGCACCAAGGGTCACCCCAGAATGCTCACAACTGCTCTCCAGCAATGACTGCAGGGACTCGCTGCCGGACAGATCCTGCAAGAGCTGTTCTTCAGCGCCAGCTTTGAAAGGCTCAATTTACACCACCAGGATCATGTTTTGACAGTCAGAGCCTGCCTGAGCTGTGGACCAGATGCATGTGGCCTAAAGTGCCATGTCTGTTCTTTTTTCCTTACCCAGTTCTTGGTCTGAGGGAAGAAACCCTCGGCTCCCATCCAGTCCCCAGTTCCCCCTGAGCTGGAAGAGCACCGTTATCCAGTGAACTAGTTGCTGGGTCTCCTGGATGGGAACCAGCTTCCCTGCTGTGATTCCCCTTATGTCAACTAGGCAGTAGGGAAGGGCAGGAGGGTTGGAGGGGAAAATACTCCAACCACTCCCTGAGTAAGAACATGAGTCCCAAAACCAAAGAAAAGCTAACGTCCCAATCCACACCAGTGCTGGTCGTGTCTATCAGCCCTCTCTTCTGCTTCAGAAACCTCTGAGTGAGTGGTCTCTTCACGTCTCTATCGAGGTCTCAATGCCTCTAGTCTCACACAGAGACCTTACCTGATCTCAGTTGTTTTATTCTCCCATTGCTTGCGCTGGGGTCGACAGGCAGGAAATCTTTAAACCAAGTGATCTCTGGGTCTGGGTTCCCACTGGCCGCACAGAGCATCGTGGCTGTTCGTGTCCGCTCCACCACTTTCAGCTGGGGCCCCATATCAATGTTTGGGAAGCCGGGAGGTAACTGGTCCTCTGGTGGTAGAGAACAAAGGAGTGGTTAAACACGTACTAGGGACTGGGGCAGCTGAAGGAGGTGTTCAGTGGAATACAGCAAAGGAAGCACCGGGCAGACTTGCTGCCCAGTACTCTGTGCAATGCAATTTAAAACAAGGCTACAGTAAATGGTCCAGAGCTGGTTTGTGAAAACACATTATACAGTCAAATGTACCAACCTATCCATTTCGTGTGACGACGCTAACGTCCCACAAGAAAATTCTACATTTAAATGCAATCTATTAAAACCCTTTGGGGCACGGGAACAGTCATTCCAAAGTTTCTCCAGGTCTTGCACTGAGTCCCTCTGCCAGGTTCCGTGACTCACACTTGTTTTTACAGCAGAAGCTGTGCACACATATGGCAAAGCTCCCTGCACTGCAGAGTACGGTCTACACAGGCACATTGAAAGGTTCATCTTCCACCTCCAAACCCCACAGCACGAAACAAACTGCACAAGAGAAATAATGAAAGCGACTACGTGAAAAGGCCTGTCAAAGACCCAGCGGAAAGCAGGAGAGCAAGGAGAGGAAAATCTCATCCAGCTGTAGCTACCAGAGGGGACACACATAACGGGAAGCCAAGTGCTGTCAGACAGGGCGTGATTTTTAGATTTATTAATTCAGAGTGCTGCTGCTCTAGAAGGAGAGGGACGTGGCACCAGCACCTAGAAGATGGGCTCAGCTTCCTGCTTCCTCTCAATCTTGCCTTTGCCTTCACTAATGAGGGTGAGGAGGGCAATCCTAACCGATGCTGACTAATTTGTGGTAACTTATACAATACCCCAGTGCTTCCCCCATAATCTTTCTCACGACCTCCTAACTCATGTGGAACAGAGCTGTCTTATGCTGGCTGGCACAGCTCAGGAACATGCCATTTTTTTCTCCCCAAAAAAATCAGTCTTTGGGGGAGGGCAGCCTGGAAGGAGGATGTGGGCACCAGGGTGAGACTTTATAGGGATTCTCTGTCATTTCAAATGGGGAATCGCACAGCCTCGGGAATCTATGGCATTGAATCCATCCCAAATGCAGGTGAGGGAAGAGAAGGGAAATAGCAGAAAAGATTTCTAAAAGGTGGGATTTTTAAAACAGTAATCACGATCAGCCCCCCACCAAAACCAATGGGAGCTCTCACATCGGCAGCAGAGATGGGCTGGAAACCCTTGCCTTGGTTGGGAAACATCCCTGCCAACTGCAAACACAGCGAGAGCTCATTTCCTACTGCTGGCACACTACGTATCAGAAGCAACGGAGCCAAACTACGTATAGCTGAACCCAGAGCCAGTGGAAGAAGACAGAAACCCAGTGGCCTTGCTGTGCTGGGCATCTCTTCCTGCACGAGCAAAGCAGAATCGCCAGATCCCAGTAGTGCTCTACGTGAGCTCCAAACACACACGATGTAAGAGCTAGTCCAACGCTGCTGTGCCTCACGCTCAACTTCTAGAAATCTATGAAGATCATGAAGGCAGAGCTAAAGGTCTGTGCGGTGCTCTGACACCCAAGGCCAAGAAACTCTTGTCTAATGCCGTTATTAGCAGCGCACAGCTACCGCAGAGAAAAAAAGGGTTTAAATGCCTCAATTGTGTGTTTAAAAATGTGCATTGTTTCCTTCCTCTGACCACGGTTGGAGAGTTAGAAAGGATCTGTTGTGACTCACCGGAGTGTGAAATGTATTAACCACACCTCTCCTCATGTATCAAAGGAATCTGACCACAAACAAAAACACGTACCATTTTATAACTGCTGAAGTAATACCGATCTCCTAGCACCGACAAACCTACAGTTATATACAGGCATAGGCATTTTGGTGCGGCTGAAGCATCTCTAAACCAGGGTATTGCATTCTAAATAGAAACATAAACATCTTTATCTAGGGACTGAACCAAACCTTTGGGTTCTCAGGTCACCAGGCTGGGCTCGGGTTTTGTAGGAGTCTCCAAACAGTGCGTGCTCTGGCGGACCACGTGTGCTGCAAAGCCCTAGCCCCTCCAAGAGTGAGCTCAGGACAGAGGGGCCCTGGGAATTGCTTTGCCTTTGCACAGCTTTCAGCCAGGCTTTTAACGTCTTCTCTTCCCTTCTGCTATTTAACCAGGCGGTGGTGTGTTGTTAAGGAGCCGCCGAGCTGCTGCCGCATTGGCTGCAGATGACATCATTATTGATTACTGCTTTCATCCTGCTCCCTGGTGATGCTCCTCCACCTGGCTCAAACCCGCGTCCCTTAATTTCATGAACCAATTAATCCACAGACAGAATAGCCCTCTTGACTGGCAGGGGGGGTGTGTGTGAGTGCGTGTGTGTGCATGTGCACGTGTGTTGGGGGAGGCCGGGTACAACCATTATTACCGAGTGTTTCTAATTAAACAAAAATGTTAATCTTGCAGCACAATGTGCAGAATTCCTCTGAGTTTAATTAAAACAACTGCGACTAGAGGCGTGATCAGATTTGAGGATCAGATCAGCGGAGGAAGCATCTCTGAACATCACATATTGCACTGATTCAAGTGCTCAGATTTCCTTCCTGCCAGGAAAGTGAAACTGCCTTCACCCCCTAACAATTGGATTCCCTGTAATAATGCAATTACAACCTCAACTCAATCCCCACAGGGCATGCACACACATGCCCTGCCACCCTCCCCATCAATCCCCAAACACCAGCCCAAACCTGCTACCAAATAAATAAATAAGGAACGGTTTGGATTGTGAATTCTCTTTCTGAAAGCAGCCCAGGCAACTGCAAGAACAAAAGAACCAAGATGCAAGCTGAAGATGCTTCAAGGGCACATCTGGGCAGCTGCCTGCTGTTGAAAATCATGCTAGCTTACGCAGGCAAATGTTTTCCTCTGTTGTGCTTGCCATATTAACAGAGCATCTCAAACACCTCATTCATACCCGCTCTTGGACTGAGGTGGTTTAGAGGCCCCCCCCTGCCAAAAGCTGGTGAACTACCTCAAGGCCACTGAACAAAGTAGGGTGACAAAGAATAGGGGCGGAGGGATGGAGGGAGGCAGGGAGAAAAGAGAAGAGCATTTCAGCATTCATTTATAATAAATCCTACCAGAGGACATGCTCTGTGCTGGGGGACATGCCTCGAACCAAGCTGGGCGCATGCGCCGACACACACACGGTCGTACAGAAAAAGCAAGGGTTGCCAGCTACGGCGAAGGGAGACGCCGGTGCTCGCCGTCTCCTTGTCGCTCTAGAAGGTGGCAGCTCTGTGTTTAGATAATTAGCTGTGCTGGAAATGAGGATGATAAAGAAAGATAAAGTGGGTGTTGCTGCTGCTCTTTTTCCCGCAGGGTGTGCACAGTTGTTTAATAATTTAGAGGAGAAGGAGGGTGTGAGCTTGTGCAGACACGCTACGTACTGAATGCAGAAAGCCACAAAGAGGAGGTTGCTGAAGAAGAGGAGTACCTAAAGGGGGCCTATAGGAAAGATGGGCTGCTGAAGAAGAGGAGTAATTTTTCACTCTTCTCCGGAGATATGCGACCTGGCTCATGGATGCTGGCTGGTCTCGGGGTGGGAAGAACCAAGAACACAGAGATGAAGCACTCTTCTCCGGAGACATGCGACCTGGCTCATGGATGCTGGCTGGTCTCGGGGTGGGAAGAACCAAGAACACAGAGATGAAGCAGCTCGAGTGACATTAGTTCTAAGTAGAATCAGGATCAAAATCCAGAACTCCTGAAACTTATCCCTGTTCTTTTCATTAAGTTTATGAACACTTACAGCTGCCCCCCTCCCCAGCAGGTATCCTGGCATTAGGCACCTTGTGAAATGACGTCAAGTTACTTCCATCAATGTGTATGTACCTGTGACTTAGCTAACTGTTATTTCACAGCCTAAGACAGTTTTTAATGCACGGAGGAGCCTCACTAACATGTTCTGTTCGCTGATTCCATTTATTTTGATCTGAAAGTTTTACTATGAAAATGGTAATTAGCCTAACAATGTTATTAAAAACGTGCAGGCTAATAGACAATACATACACACTTAGATCATAGAATCGTTTAGGTTGGAAAAGCTCTTTAAGATCACCAAGCCCAACCGTTCCCCTAACCCTGCCATCCCACCACTAAACCCTGGCCCTCAGCACCACGTCTGTATGTGTTGGAGCCCGTAACAGTGCAGGCAATAACGACATTATTCATAAGCTACAGAACTAATCTGCTTCCAACGTGGCCTGATTTTCAGGTCACTACAACAAAAGCAAAACAAGTCAAGTTTGAAGAAAGTCTGCCAAGATGGCAAGGTAACATTTCAGAGGGGCCAGCTTCTCCTTAAGATGTGCTCCTGTGGGACTCGATGCTTTCTGCTGAGCATCTAGAACCGATTTTTGTTTACCTTTTGCTGATCTAAAGCCAACAATTACAAAAAACAACAAAACAGCAGGGATCTTGCTAGAACTTTATACATGCCCACACCAGATGTCCTCTTGGAGTAGGAAATATGTGAGGAAAATTTCAGGCCAGAATTGTTAGAGGAATGTATGAACACTTCCTAAAAAAAGAATGACCAGGGAATCACTAGAAAGAAGTTCTGAAAGTCTGTCCATCGCAGCCTGAATCCCACTCTGCTAGTACGTACCACAGACCTTACATGTCTAATAGCCAGTTTTCCTCAATTTTCCAGAACGTAGTAATACTTGGGAAAAGACAGCATTGGCCAGTATGCATCGAGCGATATATCAGGGCACAGAGTAAATTTTGTTCCATTACATCTAACTGGACCAAACACTGTTTTTTTATGGGATCATGCTGCATTTACTAACAACTCACAGAACTCTATGAGCTTCAACAGAGCCAAGAACTAAGCCTGGCTGGCCTCTGCTTGGGCTGTGCTGCTCCCAGCAGCGGAGGCAAGGCAGGCAGAAGGCTGCAGCCAGCCCCCCGTACCCTGAGCCCACTCAGCTGCTGACAGCACAGGGCAATCCTTCACAGCACGAGAATCTCCGTCTCAGGCTGCTAAAGAAGTGGAGGGAAAGTATAAGCTGTATACAAGAAGCAATAATAATAAAAAATATTCTGGGAGCGTGGAGCTTAGAGAAACTGTACCAACTGGGAGCTGGGCTGCCTGCGCCAACTCGCTTCCTTTCTGCCTCAGTTACAATGAAAAATGACAGCAGCTGGAGTCAACACTAACTGGAAAATGCTTCCCCAAACCACTTTCTCTCCTTTTCGTTGGGCTCTGCAGGAATCAGGTTTGCAGGCAGTGTGTCTAGCCAGCTGTGGAAAGAACAGCAAGTCTCCACAGCCCTATCAAACCTCCGATCCCTTGGGAGACGGAGCAGGAAGGACAAACAAGCCAGCAGAGCTGGTGTTAAGAGACTTTGTGCAAGTTGAACGGCGTCCATCACGAGCTCTGCTTCTCAGAAGCTCCCAAAGGTTTCCCCTCCTGTAGCTTCCTGTTTATAAGTGAATGCATGTGGCTTTCTATCGGGGTCTGATCCAGGAGAAGTCATGTGCATAGGCAAAAAGGGGTTTACTCTCAATCTTTTCGGCACCTGCATCTAGTAGGGAAGAATACATTATTCTTTTCTCTCTTCTGTTGATGAGACTGTCTGCACTGGTGTTGAGGAAACCCCGTAACCGTTCACGCATGTGTACAGCACGAAGATACACACGTGTTTTTTGAAGTGATTACAACAGCACAGCCAACAGGCTGCAGAATTACTACAAAGCCCATCCTGCAGAGTTTGTGACAGCTGGGGCCCAGGTTTCCATACTCCTCAGTACGCCAAGGTAACAGCTTCTGCAAATGACAGCTCACATTCATCTCCAAGCTGTGGAGCAGCCCCCATCTTTATGCTAAGCATCAGTTCGGAAAGTGAGAGAAGAGATGGAAAGGAGGAGGAGGCCTTGCAAGGAAAGATAGAGAAAAGACAAACAGGAGAGTGGGTAAATGCAGAAGCGGGGAGGAAAAAGAGAGGAATAGATGCCAGCATGCTAACTTTGTCATTGTGGAGATTAGCGGATTTGTGCTTGGTCCTTTTAACTTTCCCAGCGCTTAAAAATGCGGATAAAGAGCAGACAATCTTTGCTGTGTGAAAGCTAAGGAAAGATTAAGGATGGAATAACTCCAACTGAGCAGAGAAGGGGAGGGTTTGCTATAAAAACTGCTTCTTTGATCCTCTTCAACAACATCTTGGCCCAGGCCTGCAGCTAATTACTGCTCCCCTAAATTTCATGAACTGGGTACCCTAGCTGCTCTTGCGCAGGCGGTTAACGACGCTACCGAACAAGGGCCTGTTAGGCAAAGAGAATAGGAGGGCTTGTGAGAGCAGCACAGCACAGGAGCAAAGCACACAGTAATAACGTGCTGGTGGGATTAGCAAAGTGCGTAATTAGTCAGGCAGTGGGGAGATGTAGCTCCTGTTCTGTCATCTGTCTCTCTAGCTGACATGTGTATGGTGCCGCTACCGGAAGGAAGAGCTGCAAAAAGACGTGTACAAAGAACCTCGGTCCCTAAGGAGAGTCACTGAGCTCAGCTCATCATTTCCCGTACACCGCAGCCTTCTTTTGGTGGCAAGTGCCTAAAAAATGCCAGGAGAATCCAGGGGATTTGTGAGGGCAGCAGCTGGAGGGGCAACCTTCTCTCTTGCCACTGCTCGTAGCTAAATTCAAGGGGTAGAAATTTTGAATATGATTGCAGGGGCACTTCTCCCAAACCGTCACAGCACCCAAGGAATATATGGGAATCGGTGTGAAGAATACTCTGGAATAACCGCAGCTCTTGTCATGAAGTGCTGTTCCAATCTCCTGGCAGATACATCCCACCACATACTGCTAACAGAAGGTTAAATGCCACGCCAGGCAAGGGAGCTACACGGAGATTGAAGTGCACCTACACCAATCTGTCAGGCATGACTGGACCATGGGCCTGCACACTCAAAGGCAGCCAGCGTCTTGACAACCCAGAGCCTGGGCAGCAGAAGGGCTATTCCCCTGCTACAAGGGGAGGTCAAGGGCTTTGCCACATTCCCTTTTTGTCTGGTCTTTATTTACTGCTGTATATGGGGGATTTTGCACACAAATTTCGCTCTGCACTATTAGGGACCTGCTCACTGTCTGTTCAAACAAAAGGGTTTAGGATGCTCTTGGAGAGAACACCAAAATTGCTGAAGAAAAGGTTAACTGGCACACAGGCAGAGCTACCACTCGGCCTTACGAGGACCACACACTGCCTGGAGCACCTACATTTGTTAGCAACGCTCGCTGCGGAAATAACGGCTCTTCCTGCAAGTAACTCTATTCACAAGCCCATGGCTTTTCTATAGCACCTCCTGCCGATGGCTTCATCGATAGCCAATGCTCCCAAGCTAAACTCCCTTCAGGAGCTCAGTTACCCACCACACCCCTTCTGCCAGGATCACTTGGCATTGCCCTGTGGTTTGAAGGGAGAACACTACGCATCTTTTCCCCCCCAAAATGGGTCAGTTTTAGCAAGCAGCTTAGCTTAGTGCTTCACATAGAAATTTTACAGATCTCCAGGGTAATAACAGTAAACATCCAGAGGTATTCACAGCACTGGCATATTGTTCCCTCCCCCACATCAAGTTCAGGGAGCACATTTCAAACAGATGACATGAAGGAGGCACCCATGTAAACATCCTCTAATAGTGGGGACAAGTGAAAAAACAAACCAGAACAAAATGGAGAGGGGAACTGTTTCCTTGGAGAGTGCATGGAGCAAAGGATCTCTGGGAAGAGGAAAGAAGCCTGCAAGAAAGGCAAAGATAGGTATCCTGCACAAGGGAAGGGGCTGGCATTGCTACCAACTGCATGGAAGCCCATGCAGATAAACTATCATCTCAGCCTTAGCCCATTAAGTGATTCCTCAATGAAGAAGGTTTTTTTGGGTGTCTGAATGAACGGTGTCACATTTCTGAGGAAAATGATGGGGAGTTTCTCGTCCTGCTCATAAACCTGAGGGAAGGAAATTTTATTGGAGAGGAGGGAAGATCATAATCATAGGATAATTCAGGTTGGAAGGAACAATCAGCACTGGAATCATCCAGTCAAACCTCCTAAAGTGGTCCAGTTTTAGCCTTGTTTCTTCAATTTTATGACTCTCTGAGCTGGTAACAGCAAGCAGATCTGGCAGGTCAGAACCAACTGAAAAACGGAGGACTTTGTGTCTTGGCCATGCAAGTTTTGTGATAGCCATCCCACTCATCTGAAGGAAGGGAGAAGCTGAAGGGTCCCTTCTCCCCGTGACACTGACACATGGCAGGCAGGCATGCTCTTTACCTCGGAGGACGGTGAGCTTGGCATGGACGGTGACCTCCCCATGAGGGTTTTGAGCAACACACTCGTAAATGTTCTCATCCCGGGGAGTCCGGAGGGGCTGGATCCTCAAAACAGCACCTGCACTTTCATCAAATTCGATTGTCCTTCTAAAGGAGGCACTAGCATACATACAAGCACGCACACTCACAAACATAGCAGCTGCCCCGCAATCCCCTACACATAATCGACACGGTCAACTTGTCTCTCCACTGAACTCAGGATGACAGAGAACTGTCCCATGCCAAACCCTGTCCCTGACCACTGACCCACCGAAACCGCTATGTAGATCTCAAATGCTGTGAAAGAATGAGCCATGGTGACGGTGTGTGCGGCGTGGGTGTTCAGAGTACAACTGTGATGAAGGAGGAGGAAACAGACCAAGTGAAAACAAAATAAAAATGAACCCCCGCCTTGTTCCTCCATCTGCATGGGCAGCTGACACCACAAAGCTCCTCTCAGCACACAGCTGCCTGGCAGGGCTGAGTCCCACAGCAAATTCCACATGATGACCTCCTAGTCCTTGTTCCTCCACTCTCATTTCTATCTAAACAATGCCAATTGCTTGGATCTGGTTGCCAGCAACTGTAATGTTTACTCCAGGCTGTCCCAGGGTTATAATAATGAGCCATGGATAGGTATGAAAGGTGCATTTACAGAGCCGAAGAAGTACCAGCTTAGTTGGGGTTTCTCAGGGAAGGAAGAAGGCAACTTTATATTATATCCCAGGAGGGGGCAAAACCCCAACAAAACAAAAGAATAAACTCCAATAAGGAAAGTGAGCCAAGTTCTCTCTTGCTTTGGAACAAACCCAGCTGTTGACATGGGCAAGAGCTTGCACTTCACTCCTGCTGCCGTTAAAACTCCTCCCCTTCCAAACCTCCCTTTATTATCGGGTCTGAGCATGGCCAAAGAGGAGCACGAGCTGCTTTGTGTCAGTCTGTCTCTCTTTATACATACACAGACACAGATTTCAAGGGCATCTCTTACCTCAAACCTCTGAGAGTTCACTTTCTTCCCTTTCTTGTTCCAGGTCACCCGTGGCTTTGGGTCTCCAGTCGCTTGGCATACGAAGGAGGCCACCCCTCCCGACACACCAATTTGGTCCACAGGTTTTTTAATGAACACAGGGGGACCTTTAAGAAAAAAGAAATATCATCATTGGCACAAGGAAAAACAACCTCTAATGAACACTGTTTGTAATTAATAGTAGCATTATCACTGCTGTTCTCTAATCATCCCAGATGACATTAAACCTCCTGGCCTTTTGGGAACAAACAGTCCTCACCTCCATTTTACGTATGAAGAAACTACAGCACAAAATGACTACAGGCCTGATCCTACAAAGAGATTTCAAGGCGATGATGTTGCAAAGCCTCTTTTACTTCTGACAAGTGGACTTTTAAACTGTTTTGTAGAGGGGAAATTGCCCTTGCAAAGCCCATCTAACGATCATCACCAAAAGCTGGTAGAGCTGAAAACAACATCTAGAAACACTGAATTGCACTCCCCAGATCCTAGCAGATGACCAAAACACCAGGGAATGGGAGAGATTTATAGGACCATACCCAAGGCAGGGGTAAAAGGTGGGAGAAGGACCATGAAATAAATGGGGCAGGAACCTGGCACCCAGAGATCTTGAGGTTGACGGTGTGAAACAGGCTGATGCCAGTGGCTTTAGGATGTGAAACCTCCTTGGCTTGTAGTACCTCTGTTTTCATCCGCAAATCTTTCCTCTGGCCTTCACTGGTACATTGACACAGCAACGGGTATGCCATCCTTTGGAACAGGCACGTTGATAGGATAGAGCACCACAAACCAAAGCTGTGATCGTTTCAAAACCATCCAGTTGTCAAGACCAAGAGCATGGCAGCCAAGTCTGCTCCTGCAGTTCCCCCTTCCCCTCTTCTCATCATGAGACATCAGAGAAAAACAAGGAATTCATGCTGCTGAAAGAAGAAGCCAAAAGCTCCGCAAACTCCTCTCATAACCAGATGCTCAAAGGTGCAGCGATGCCTGAACAAACACACTCCGAGCCCGGGGCTGCATTTTAGCCAGCCTGGACCCAAAGGAACAGCACTTGAGCTCGCAGCACCTCTCCCTCCCCCCCGGCGGCTGATTTCCATCCATGCCTGACTGCCTTCAAGAGCACCTCTGCAAGGAGGGGCCAGCGTGCTGGGATGGGCTTTCTGACCAAGGAACGTGTCAAGAGCCTTCTATGAGAGGAAGATGAGGCCGGGAGCGTTCGTGCAGAGCCCCTATTGCCTCTACCCTCAGGGAATCCTCCTTCCGTGCTCTAACCTGTTTTCCCTGCACAGTTTCCTCTCATCTAGTTAGTTTAAAATTTATTGAAATATTTAAATCACAAGGCCACAGCTGTGTTCAAATAAAATCACTCAGATCATAAAGTTGCCGTCTGTTATTCTTGAGAAAAGCAGACCACATGACTCTGGAATGTGTGTATTTATATGTACATACTCAGAGTCTATAAAATAAATTGTAAACAGCCAACCAAAGAGCTTAAGAAGAGGGCAAATGGTAGCTAGGGAGAAGTCTCCAGGGTCTTTTAGGGGTCGAAAGACAAAAGGAAGCCTTCTCCCCTTCCCTGCCTGGTGTGGCCAGCAGTATATAAATAAAAGCCACTGAGCAAGCTCATGTGATGCAATCAAGCATTTGTTTCCATGCTGGAGGTAAATACAATTTGCTGGAGCTGTTTACGTCCCACCGAATGCTGTGTGCACAAAGCATCGGATTTATAAATATCCAAATCTATATTTAGAGGTCAGAGTCTTCTTTGCAATGTTACAGCTAAAGGTTATCAAGCAAGTCCCACAGGAGATACTGGCACTGGGGAAATGTGTCTTCCGTCTGAGAAAGGCAAAACCAAAACTTTGCTTCAGGCTAAAATATAAATGTTCCCTCTGCCCACAACCTGACTTCCTTCCGCTCCTCTCCCCGGTTCAATATCTGGAGTTTGCAGAAGTCAATTCTGAAGGTACAGCCAAAAACATCCAGGGCTTTTAAGAACACTTTATCGATGCACGTTCATTTCCTAAAATAAAAGCCCTTAATAATCCTTAATGTCACATATACATTTAAATGGGCGCAAGCAGTATGATGAGAGCACAGCTGAGGAGAAAAATAAGGTGCTATTTCTGTCCTGAAGAAAGGGACGGTGCTCCAAAAACCAGTGAGCTTGGAGCCGTTGCTCAGCACCCCTTTTTGGGGACCTCTGTTAGGCAGTAACGGGGAAGCTGAGCCGGACTGTGAACATCGCTTTCCCGAGCTCGCTGCCTACGATAAACCCGCCCTTAGCGCAAGACAAAAGAAAAGAAACCAAACAAAAATCCCTATCAAACCCTCTATTGGATTTTGCTACTCACTTGGAAAAAATCGGTGAAAATCAAAGCTAAATTGTTGATTTCAAAAATCGCCCAAGCCTCTGAGCTCCAGACTTTGATTCTTC
>NW_009259329.1:1374484-1375056 GCF_000687185.1 Egretta garzetta
CCGCCAAATCACCCATTGCCACTGCGGCACTTGTCACTCCAGCCCCCGCCAACCGCAGAACAACCCTCTCCCCCCGGGGGAAGAGAAAGCCAGCGCTATCGCAGGCAAGGTGGTGATGATACAAAGCTGAAACAAATTCCTACGTGCTGCGTAGGACTGCCACAGCTCTGCCGTGCCAGGGCCAGCTTGCAGTGAAGCATGGAGTTAGAATTCAGGCTTGAGCTCTGCAAAGCGCTTTGAAAGCCTCCAAAAGCAGGAACGAGGAGCCGTGTGAAAGTGAAACGCTACCAGCCCACGCAGAGGGGCCTATGTGCTTCCCTTCATTTGCCAAGATTGCAGGACCTCAGTTTTAAATAAATAAATAAAAATCAGAGACAGGCATTTTCCAGATGACATAACTTGCAATCCAGGAGATTTTATATCACTTCACCAATCTTCCCTTTGAGAGAGCTGAGAACAAGTCATAGAATTATAAATCGTTTAGGTTGGAGAAGCCCTTTAAGCTCCCCCAGCCCAACCACTCCCCTACCCCTGCCATCCCACCCCCAAACCCTGGCCCTCAGCACCGCCAC
>NW_009259329.1:1375598-1376733 GCF_000687185.1 Egretta garzetta
GTTGAGGGGCGGCCCCCCCAGTGCCCAGCACAGGGGCACGGTCCCTGCCCTGCTCCTGCTGGCCACATGATTTCTGATACAAATTTCTGACAAAAAGTCAGTCTTGGAACGACTGAGTTTGAGTTCCACCTAGGTCCAGGGGTCACAGAAGATTTTTCTTTTTCCCCTTTCTCTGCTTGCAAAGTAGCGGAGCCTGGTTTTTTGCAATATCAGAACAGGGATGGAAAAACCTGGAACTTAAAAGAATTTTCCTACTATGAGAGGCTTCCTGCGGGGTCTGGGTCTCCGGAGAGAAGGTTGAAAAGACCGGATGGCTGCTGCGTACCTGTGATTCTTCTCTACAGCTTAATGGAAAGCCATCAAGTCAAACTGAACCTTTCACTCCTGCCCATCGCCTACGCACTTCCCAAAAGCAATAGCCGGGGCAAGTGAGAGGCTGGATAGTTGCCACAGGCTGTAAGGAAGAGACACGCATTCACCCTCCATCCCGTGCTCTGTAATTGCATCTGCAAAGATGATCAGCACACGCACTGTCTGTCTTGCGACCTAACCTCTGCCACCCCTTCCAGGCAGCTCTGCTCCTGCCCTGCGCCCCCGATCGCTGTCGAGGGCAGCTGATGGGACCGACCGTGCACTCGCCCTCCCAGCCACCCCTATGCTCCCCAACCTCCAGTTGGCTTCACTTTCCAAAGCACGGGCCTAGAGAAACATGGGTGGTACCAGCATCTGTTCAGAAGGGACATGATGCACATTTGCTGCCGGGATTTTGTGAATTCTAAGGCAGACTTTGAGAAGAAGCTGCGAGGTGCTAAGGGTGGGGTGTCCTACTCGCCCCCAAGGCACACACGCACTAGAGGAGCACGGTACGGGATCAGCCCACGTACAAGAGCTGCACACCAAGGCGGCTTTCCTCACCAAAGAGAAAAATGCTGCTGTCTCACCGATCCTTCCTTCCTTCTTTCATGTGACACCAAAACAGAAAAAGTTCTTCAAATGCAGTCATGTAAAAAAAAAACCCAACATAGAATCATAGAACTGTGTAGGTTGGAAAAGACCTTTAAGCCCAACCGCTCCCCTACCCCTGCTACCCCTGCCATCCCACTCCCAACTCATGGCCCCTCAGCCCCGCCTCTGC
>NW_009259329.1:1376877-1393712 GCF_000687185.1 Egretta garzetta
ACCCCTCCCCAGCTTTGTGGCTCTCCTCTGGACACGCTCCAGCAAGGCAACGTCTTTCTTGGAGTGAGGGGCCCAAACCTGAACACAGGGGTGGCCTCACCAGTGCTGAGTGCAGGGGCACGGTCATCTCCGTGCTAATGATACAGAGATGACAATACAGTCTTGAGAAGCTTTACAGCAGGGAAGCTTGAAAGATATAGGGCTGGGGAAAAGGAGGGGACATCTCACCCTTCAAACCCAAACGTCCCTCAGGAACTGCTGCCATGGTGAA
The DNA here is from genome assembly GCF_000687185.1 of Egretta garzetta. NCBI lineage: Eukaryota > Metazoa > Chordata > Aves > Pelecaniformes > Ardeidae > Egretta > Egretta garzetta. The sequence continues at coordinate 1,377,149 of NW_009259329.1, forward strand.
TAGCGGGTGATGGATGAGGAGCAAGGGAGACAGACCGGCCACCATATGCCTGTCTGAAACATCAAAACCCAAAGACAGAGAAAGGGATGGAGAACCCAGAGGTGCTTTGAGGGGTGGGAGAGAGGCAGAAGCACAAATGGACTTAACATATCTGAGCTGACAGCTGAGGGGGCAGCAGGGTGCAGGGAGGAGAAAAAGAAAAAGCACAGCTACAAACTTGCACCATGGATCCTCCTTCCTCGTCTCCTGTAAGCCTGGTTTCCCGCCTGAGATGGCTGCCCCTCCTGCTGGCACTGCAGGTGGGTTTGTGGAGGGACAAGGGGTCAGGGATGCATTTAACCTCGCAGACCACACCACAGGGTCAGAGCAGCTTTCTCCACAATACCCCAGTATGCTCCAGCCACAAAATGGGAGAGAGAGCCTGAAAAGCTGAGGGGAAAACTTGCACTGGCTCAGCTAAGGCAGTCAGATGAAGCCCTGGCGGTGCAGAGGGCTGTGGAAAACCAGTATGGCAGCCGCCAGCCCACGCCCCATCTCTCCAGGTAGTTACAGGGGAGGCTGACCAGAGTTGGCCTGAACCTGGGGGAAGGAGAGAGGCAGGTCACGGTGGGGAAATATTGACTCCCTTGGGCCTTTCCGAGACAAAATTGATTCTCAAAGCATTTCGTGCCAGCCTGCCAGATCGATACCCTGCCATCCTCCCGGCCGCCCTCAGCCAAAACGCCCTGGTGCTGGCTCAGGAATACAGGACAATTTGGGAAAGGTATGGGCTTGGCCAACAAGAGCAGACTGCCGACAGCCCCCTGCCCCTCCAGCCTGGGCTGCACGAGCAGCCAGACCCTGCCCCACACCATGAGGCTCTTGAGGTAAAACCCTCAGTCCCTTACATGCAGGACTGGCCGGCGGCATGCAGCCCTCCACTTCTGGGGAAGAGAAGACCCCCCCACACTTTGCTGCCAAAATGTCTGGGAGAGCCAAGTGTGACCTAAATTGCTCCTCCCCCCTAAGCTACAGCCCAGCTTTGGGGCAGGTCCAAGGCAGAAAGCTGGTCCCACAGGGAGAGGGACAACACATCCGCCATGTCTTCCGCCACCCACTCCACGCAGGGGAGGCCTGGAGGCACCACGGCCATAGCACCAAGCCTGTCTTCTGGCCTCAGCCAAGGCCCAACTCATGGCCCCTCAGCCCCACAGTCGCCGAGGAAAAGTCCTGAGGATGGTCCCTGACCACATTACTGGATTATTTGCCCCAGTTTTGGGTCACACCCCTCATGCCACAGGCTCTCCCTGAGGGGGCTGCAGACAGGCGCCTCCACACCTCTGCTTCCTCCTGACCCCCCCCAGCTCTCTCCCTTCATCTCCAGCCCCCACAGCAGGGACCTGGTGCTGATTTTAGATGGCAAAATTCACCTCTGCGCTTAACACCCCCCTCTTCTGCAGCCTCCTCCTGCCACCCCCAGGAAAGCACCTCAACAATGGACCACAAATAAAGACAAACCATTTATTCTTTCATCTGGCCCCAGCACAGAGAGCAGTGTGAGCCCGGCTGAAAGGGCCCCTCGCCCACAGAAGCAGCAATCCACAAAGACAAAAGAAAGCCAGCTATAAAACGCGTGTTTTAAAAGGTTTTCCTTCCATTTTTGGTGCCCCCTGTCCGCGCTGGAGGCCCACGCGCCAGTCCCGCTGACCCACGGCGCCGGCACACGAAGCGCTGGGTTTCAGCTCCTCCTTCGCTGGTGAATAAACACTCATTATCCCAATCCTCCTGGGGAACGGAGGGGGCCCCACCATACCCGAGACCCGCCACAGAAACTAAAGCAAAGGCAAGAGCACAGCAGGCAGGCCATTTTCTTGCCGTTTGGCTGGCTTATCATATCCTTCCTAAATGCATACGGCAGCCGTCCTTTCGCCCACCGTTCCTGGTTGACCTTCAACAAACGGCCCCGTGGTGCTGAGCCCGACATTTCCCTGCAGAGCTGCCCACCATGAGCGCCCAGGCTACAGGAGAGATTCAGGACACGTTAGCCAATGACAACCGATCCTAGCGCAAAAATAGAGATCAAAATTCACCCTTTTTTGGGTGAATAATAGATTCACAGATATATACACCTCTACCTTTCAAGAGCAAAGGTAAAGATGAGACCGTTAAGCCGTTGATGGGCAATGTTATTCTGCTGTTAGCATTAGCACACCCCAGTCTGCTCTTCCAGGCTCCAGATGATTCCCAACACAGGGATTCAGATCTCTGGCTCTGACGCAAATGCGGCTGACCTTGGGCGCTGACCCTTCTCCACACCTCAGTCTGCCACACGTAGCGCGGAGGTGACGATCCTCATTTCTCACACCTGCCCGCCCACCTTGGTCTAGACACTACAAGCAATTTGGAGCAACGGCTGGTCTTGGAACAGCACTGTTCAGCACTCAGCACCCTGGGTGATCTCGCATACAACTGCAGCTTCTAAATGCTGTCATACAAACAAAAGAAAATAACCACCCAAAAATGACTAGAGACAGAACTTAGAGACCTTCTTCCACGTGTACTTCTTGGTGGCAGAAGATAAAAACAGAAGCCAGACCAAAGCTTTGCAATCTTCCACGCTGTCATGTCAGCTTGAACCAGGCCATCTCTCTCCATTATTTCTCACCCCTCGCTAACTTCAAAAGCAACCATGAAGGAATCCGATGGTGTTCTCACTGGCATGCAAAGGGTTAAAGCCCCCCTCTTCTCCTCCTCTTCCTCCTCCCCCTTCCCTTTGGTTTTTGGGCTGAAAGTTTCTGCTGATCTAGTGAAACTCCATCTCCATTTTCCACAACTGCTGACAGGCTCACAATCGGAGAAGGAGCACAAGGTACCCTGCCAACCACAGCCTGGGCCACAGTGCTTTCATCTCCCTTCCTCACAACCTCCCCAGGAACGTGAGATCCGGGTCCGGCCACGCACTGAGTGTTTGTTTGCTGGTTTAGGGAATGTGTTTACACACGCGTGCTGCTGCGGTCTGCTTGCATGCAGTGGATGCATGCCTGGCGCTGGAGGGATCGGGATGGGAGCGCTGAGCAGCCGGGGACAGCCCGGGAGGCACGGCCAGAGGAGCAGCGGAACAGCTTTGTCACACCAATGCATGGGGGAGCTAAAGAGGGGAACGGAGGGTAGAAAGGATGGGAAAATCCACGGGGATGAGGAGAGAAGAGATCAACAGGGAAAATGCAAGAGAACTGGAGCAAGATGGAGAGGAGGGAGATGTTCAGAGCCAGAGCAAGGCAGTGAAGATTAAATAGAGGAGACGAACCATGGAGCAGATGAAAACAGGAGAGAGCAGCCAAATTTGAGACAGATGGAGAGTGGGGAGCAAGAATGTGATGTTTGGAATGGGGACGTATTTCAAAGCAGCAGCATTAGGGAGCGGGGGAGCTTGCAAGAGGGGTAGAGGCAAGAAAGATGGCTCCATAATTTACATTTTTCTTCATGAGAGGAAAGCTGCAAACTGGGAACAGGACTGATGCAGGCTGTGGGGAGGGTCTCTATGGAGACACTCAACAAGATTGAAAACACCCCTTGGAGAGGTCCTGCAGAGACTCTGGTCCCCTTGAAATCCAGGGTTTTACTGACAGATTTTGCACTTTTTTTTCCAAGGGCTGTTTCTCAGTGCCGCACAAATAAAATTAAAATGAGGGTTTTCTGACAGAACAAACAAACAGGGAGTGAATTACATTCCATTTCCCCGTCAATAACTTCTCCCCAACCCAGTCGTCTTATCATCATAAAAAGTCCATTAAGCAGTAATTGGGGAGGCAGTGGAACGCAGGGCTGGTCCATGAAACAGAAGCACGCTCGCTCCCCAACTGGCCTTTTCTGGGAAGGCAGACAGGATAATTATAGGCTTCAGACAGAGACTTCCTCTTACTGTCAGCAGCTCTTGGCTCCCTTCAGGGAGATGGGACTGGCAAGGTTGGGGAAAGGAGGGTAAAAAAAGATCGAGGACATTTTTTTCGAAGTGAAGTACTTCTACCTTGCTATTCCACCACTGCCGATCCACCAAAGCCCTTACCTGACTCAGAAAAGCTAGGCTCTACACAGGGGAACGCAGGTTTTACCCCTGTTGGAAGATTACTCCCTCTCCCTTCTTCCAGAGAAGGAAGGCCAGCAGCGAAGGATGCAACACAGCACCGGATTTAACGCAAGCAGAAAATCGGCGAGAAAGATCAAGAACTCATTTCATGCACCTTTCCTACACTGGCTGCCCAAGAGCCCCAATACCTGCTCCCTTCTGACGCCTGCCTGTGCTGCCAGCTCCCACCTTTCCCCTCCCCGGGATGAGGCAGCAGACCCTTCATAGCCAGCACCATGCCAAGCTGTTCTTGCCATGAGGCTTGTAATTTTGGGGATCTGGCACAACCGTACAGCCTTCAGGCTCCAATTTGCAATGCACTCAGATCCAGACCCTTTGGAAGAGGAGCTATGAGCCGGCAGCAGTGGAGGCAGGATGAGACTGAGGCTACCAAAGATCTATTCCTAGTTCTGACACCCAAGGTGAGAAAAACCGCATTAGTCTGCCTGCTGGAGGGGAAGCGTAATCCTTCCTTCTGGTCTATTTAAACTGCTAGTTTTCAGGGACGGGACCGTGCCTTATCGCATGGGAACAGCAGCTAGTATAAAGTCATCCAGTTTTGGTAGGACTTCTCCAGGGTTCCATCATACATCCGTATGTACGGGAAAGATCCACCTCTCTCCATAGCACAAAGGGTATTTGTCACTGCCACACATCAGTCCCAGCCCCAGTGACTGGCACCCCGATCCTGCCAAGGAAAACACTCTTCCAACTGTGATTTATGCAGATGTATAGGGCAGACTGTAAGGATACCCATATACAGGATGCAAACAGCTCGACGGGACAGAGAGCTGCCCCTGTTGTACAGGGAGGAGGATGGTATTCTGGACCTTCTTCTTCCCGCCTTCTGTAACACAGGAAAACTGGGATCTGGTGCCTCACGCCATGTTCTGCACACACCAGAAACTACTCATCCTGTGAGAGCTGTGGCATGGTGGAAGCCCGGAGCACCACGTGGGCTTCAGTTTAATGAGTGAGAAATAGGGGATTACCACTGGAGGTGAAGGGATCTGTATTTTGGCTGCAAAGGACAGCAAATGTGGCAGGCAGCTGGCGCCCAGCATCAGAACAAGGCAAGAAAGGATGGAAAAGAGGCAGCATTTAGCAGCGTATGGTGTATGTGCGTGAGGGAATGAGATCTAGAAGACACAAGACTGAGTTTGCTTTTCAATGCATTCTTTGGCCCCACTCCACAAATATCCTCTTCCTGTGCCTCAGTTTCCCCACTTCTCTTACCAATTCAGATGGGGAGCGCTTCAGGTGCACTTAACGGCTTCTCCCCTGGCTTAGTGCCCGCACCCAGCACAGGGCAGTCCCACCCTCCCTCCCAGGTACAAAGCAAACTGAGGGGCAAAGGAGCAAGTAGGTGGCAGTGCAGATGGACCTCTGGCTGGGATTCTCGTTCATCTTCTGGCGCTGTAACACAATGCCAGGAAGAAAGTTGCTGGTTCCTTGAGACCAGCAAGAGCTGGAGCAGACAAACAACGCTGTCACGTAAGATGGCAGCCCTGGGATCAGCCGCTGAAGGGCCAGCAAGCACAGGAGCACATGCGGCCTCAGCAACGTGGCTGGCTAGGACCCTGGGGGTACACAAGTGCTTTCAATCAACTGTAACAACATCTCATTCCCTATTTGTCCACAAGTCCTATAACAAGGCATAATAACCCAGAGCAGAGCAAGAGCAAGAGACCCAAGGAGCTATCCTGGCAACTTAATGAGGGCCCCTTGTCCATCAATGCCATGACAGCAACCCCGGGTTGTTTGCAATCAGAAGCTTAAGGCAAGGAGCTCTCCCTTCCCTTGCCATGTTGCTAGGACAGCTTCTACTCCAGCCATGTCATCGATACTGGCGTCCCGGGGAAGCTTGACTCAGCCCCTACCTAGAAAAGACACAGCTAGAAAGGACTTGGCTCTTCTGCTGTTTGAGTCACTAAAGAATCAGAGTCTATGGGGGATACCGGAACATGAAAAACCACCTCCTATGGGACAAGTCTGAAGGAGGAAAAAGCTTAACGAGCAAGGATCCCAACTCCCAGGGGGCCATGCCATCTTAATATAGCCCAGCAGAGGTCCTGAGCCACTGAAAAGTGACAGCAGAGTCAGCAGCAATGGGGAAAACAAACAGCTACAAGCTTCTGCATCTCATGGTCTTTCAGAGAAAGCGCAGTGCTAGAAGCCCCAAGGATGCGATCAGGGAGATTAGTCCTGATCCTTGGTTTAGGGATATGACACAGACCTTTGCAAAATGTAAACACACTGCTAGGTCCCCTGTCTTGCATCGCCAGCTCAGAAGGGGCTGCAGCACTACAGCAGTGAATGATCCCAGTCAAGATTTGTGAGCTAATACATGCGCATAGGGATCATTTGGGGATGAAAGGCACACCAGATAAATAAAATATTGTCTGATAAAATTCTGCTCTTTTACTCCTGCAAATAAAAGCTGTGTTACTTCCACTTACTCGCTGTTGCCTGCTTCTTTCTTTCAGGCAAGAGAAGTTTCCCAGTCTACAGGGAAAGGGTAAGGTGCAATTCCTTGAGCACAGAATTTTGGGTGTTTTCAAAAGCTTGTTACATCATTCCTATCCGACCTCTGGTAAAAGACCTCAGCCTACATTTTCTATGGAACAAAAGGAGATTCTGAGTGTATATAAACTTCAAATACCCTACCTTGGGTCCTAACAGGGTATTGTGAGCTTGTGCTGCTTGTCAGTATTGAGACTGGGATGTCGAGGGAGCTCAAGATGGGAGATCTTGAGAACAAGAAACCAAAACCTAATAAAGCCATGACTAATGGATGAACACACAACCTTTAACAGTCATGAACTGAGACTCCTACCACACGCGTCATTATGATTTCTGTCTCTGAACAGTACTCATCGTTCGGATTTGTAGTGGGCAGATCAACACAAAAGAAGAAGAAAAAGGGAGACTCCAACAACAGTGCTGAGAACTGCCAGCAGTGGGAGCCTAACAAACTCAGCTTTGGGAGAACTAGAGATTAAGTGAGCCAGAAAAACGGCACAACACATGAGCAAGAAAGAGATGGAAACATGGAGAAGCAGCACCAAGGACCCCTTAAATTCTTCTAGCAAAGACAGTAATTGAGGAAAGTGAACTCTTTTTTAGTAGGATGGGTTTCTGTTCATGTTTGACACCTGCCAAGAGATGCAAGGGATGGCGTCTTATCACCAGGCTGTAATGCAGCCCCTCCAGGCACCAGGGCAGGAGGTGCCTTCCCCTTTCAGGTCAAGGCAGTCCCTCAAGCGGCAGCTACTGGAATTAACCACAATTAGCAGATCTTGTAAGGAAAGAGGAGTATCATAGCACTCATAAAGGAAAAAACAACACATGGAGAAAGCCCTCAAAACCAAACAGGTCCTACCCATGCAGACAGACAAAGAAAAAGCGCTGGAGGATCGTCCTGACTCACTGGATGGTCACAGGAGAGCCAGTCTCAAGGTGATCTTTAATAGCTGAATGGAAAAAACCCTACACTGTCTTTGAGAAATTCATTCAAACAAATCAAAGTCCATGCTAAAGATTTGTAAGTGTCGGCACTCTTAACAGCACGCTCAGGCGAATTTGTGAATAAATCCACGAATTCTAACAGAGGTGAGGGAGGAGGAGGACATAGACAAATTAATTTGACTTTATTAATTAAAAAAACCCACCAAGTTTCATCACCCCACCACTCTTTAGAGGTTGTGTGAGAGTGGGGGGGAGTTATGCTCATTAATTATGCAGAAAATGCAAAACTATCATCCTCTGAATGAGTTTAAAATAAGGAGAAACCCTTTCAGAATGGGGAGAAATTACTCCCCAAGGCAGCTGAAATTTCTCTTGCAACTTCAAAGGACAATAAATTATTCAAATCGCTCGCGCCACTCCGCACGCTCTCTCACTCTCTCCCCTTCTCAATTTTATGCTCCTCAGTCAATTAAAGGTTTGGAAGACTTGGAGAAACTTTGTAGAATGCTAAACCAGTTGCAGCTCCTTATATTTATTTTTTTTTTTCTTTTTTAAAGCTTTGCTTTTCCTCTTGGCCTCAAAAGGAAACAGAAATGATTCTGTGCATTACAGATGAAACCAGCGGCATTCGTTTTAACCAAGCTCGTATGAAACAGCAACATCTCAGTCTGCAACAAGCAGAATGGGACCTGCTAAAAATTCTCTACGCAACGGTACTGTGAAAACAGGTCAATCCATACTCCTTCATGTCAACTGTTCAAATCATTCATTGCAATATCTCCTTTCAAAATCTGAGCAGTAGACGTCCAAAATATATTTATAATGCGCTCTCCTGGCAACCTTCAGGTCTAGGTTAGCTGTGATCTCTTCCATAGTCACGCTGTTATCTGCTGTGCCCTTGGACGGAGTAGGTGGCTCCTCTGCCAAACTGTAACATGACTATTTAGCGTTTGCAGTATGAGAACCCCAAACCAAGACTGAGACTAATTACGCCGGACAACAACATGGCAAGAGAAGTCTTTGTTCAAAAAAGCAAATCTGGGCAAGCAAAGGGAGGGAAGGAAGGTTGAGAAGGTGCAATTGCAGAGCGAGGACGCTCCTGCCCCCTGACCCCGCACCCATCCTGCAGCCCATGCGATGGTTAGCTCCACCACATGCAGCAGATGGCATAAAACGTGACTGTATTCATGAACTTCAACAAGCCCAAAAAATTAAAGGCAGCTGCAGTGCAGGGAACATCGCAGCTTTCTAAGGTGGGAACTGGGACCAATTATGTTGCATGAGAACATCCTTGACTGGAGGGGAAGAGTGGCACAGAGTAAATAAAACTGTTCTTCAGAGATTGTGTCTCACAGGCCAACTCGAGCCCAGATTCCATCCCACGCACACTGAAGAATGACATTCCTCTGGTCGGGCATCCTTGACAAACACTCCGCTTTGCCTTCTAAGAATAATATTGGGCTTGCCAGGCCACAAAGAGAATGGGAATACCCTCGCAGATTGCCTTTAGTGACCCAGGAGGTTTGTATCTGGTTGGTATTGAAAAAACACAACCACACAGGCTTTGCTAGATGGATGAAAAGCTGACGTGAGCCGGGGGCTTGGTGAGATACCAGAAAGATCCTGTCCCTCCTGGCAGCATGTCTGGGTGAAAAGCACACCCAAAGGGGAACATCACAAAGAAACAGGCGTTGGCTTCCAGGTAAAGCCTGACACAGAGTAAAAGCCCTAGTTTTGGCACCCAGGTATGGTGAAGACATACATTTTCTCTATCACAGACACTATGTAGATGACATTTTCACACAAGCCACTTGTTTACACAACAAACAGATGCTCTTTTCCCCTAACTTAGCCATCTAATGAAGCTGAGCAGCAAGAACCTCTGGTTGGGAAAAGATCCTTTACCGGGAGACATCCATGACTGGGTCCCAAACACCCGTGGCTGCTGCTGTCCCCAGGTGCTCCTCAGCAGAGATTAATCTAATCAGCATTCGCAGTGTGGGGCACAGCTGGGACCCAGGAGGTGACAGTCCCCCCCTGCCCCCAAGGAAGCTCTTTCAAAAGATGATTTATTTTCTCTCCTGGTCCTATAGAAGACACAAACTTTCCAATTTGAGTTCTCTAAAGAAAAAGGAAAAAAAAAAAAGAAAAGAAAAAGGAAAAAAAAAAAAAAAAAAAAAGAGATCCATCACTCGATCCAGGCAGGCAATGTTTAATTTAATCAGGCACTTAAACAAGGTGACAGAGAAGCTTAACTCAGTGTCCTTGAGCGGGACAACAACTAGTCCTGAACCCTCAGCAACTGCAGGCTGGATTGCAGCTGGCAGAGGCAGAAGGCGACAAAGGAAAGGGCAATTCAGAAACAAGGACAGCAAGGTGTCTCCTTGCCTCCAACCGGTGCATGGGGGACACAAGGTGCAAGTGGATCCAGGGGAGGGAAGCAGGGATCTCTGCCTTCCGGGAGGATGCAATTCAGATGCTGCCTCCTCTTGCACACCATCAAGACTCTACTCGCGGAAGGTACAATGTGCAACACCAAGTAGAAACTCCACCACCTACCAACCGACCGCACAGCCTCCTGTATGTCCCCACCTTAACTTCTGCTACCCCTCCAGCCCACAGCCAGCAAGGGGAAAAAGCCTTTCTGCAGCATCCCCCCAGCTCCTTGTCCCCAAGCAGGCACACTGTCATGGACCTGAACTGCTCGTGGAGAAATTCAGCCTCACCACATTCCACCATCTTCCTCCTCTCGGTACAGCGCTGTTGCATTGTCACCAATCAGTCTCAAACGCTTATAAATGAAGCAGCTTTCTCCCACAGTGGAGAAAGATTCCCTTCCCACTGATGTCATCTTAACACGTCTATCAAGTCCTGAGATGGAGCCTCCTTGATTTTTACTATCATCTTATCTGACAACTGCTGTCTTGGCCAACAACAGATCAAAGCTAGGACCTCCAGAGCTAAAAGCTGTGAGCTCTGCTGCGGAGGCTAATCCTCTGTGGATAAGAGCATGGGAAGGACCAGAGGAGAGGAGTCAGATACACCTGGAAGTCGCTGTGATCTGGATCTCGGCGAGAGGAGCCGTGCACAGCCAGCCACCAGCTCCGACATCTCGCAGCACGGAGCACACACGTTCCGCAAGCCTTTTTGCATTGCACTGGCTCCCAAAACGCAGCACCGCTTCTGTCAGCCTGAACACGGACCTAGGCGAGCTCCTCTCCCAACCCACCACGCACGTGTTCTCCATCCTCTCCGCAAAGCCCCGCACGCGTGGTGCAAGCCTTGCTGCTCTCTGCTGCCAGCCTCCACGGATGCACCGCAGCTCACAGAGCGCGAGAGCCCCCCGCACACATGTGCCCGGCATGAATTACTGTGTTCTGCAAATTAACGACAGAGCAAGGGCAATTAAAAGGGAAGAAAGCCAGGGTAATGCATCATAAAAGGGGCTTTATTCTTTTATTTTGTCAATTGCAATTTAGATTTAATTATTTATGGTAATACTTCAGAGTGTGCTAGTAAGCGTTCTATAACGAGATTTATAAAAGGAAGGAAACCTAAGCAATAAGTAATGTTCGCTACTGCATCTGCTATTAAATCTTTGCTGGGGCGGAGAGAGCGCCACACCAGCCTTCCGTGTATGCAAAGTACCAATTAGCAAAGCACTATTGTAAAACGCAAAGGTTTAATCAATGGGAAAAATCCACTTGAAAACAGCGAGCATGCTGATTTCAGTTATAAAAAATTACCACATTTCTATACAGTAAGTGGCTTTTTATCTGCAACCAAGGAGCACTTACAGTGGGCACGTCGTTCCTTCGGGTAGCGCAGGAGGGCAGGAGTACCTGAGCACTGCCCTAAGCCCCAGGCAAACGCAGCTGCACCCTGCGGCACGGGAAAGGATCCCATCCAGCTAGCGCCAGCCAGACCAGCCTGGTTTGCGTACGCACAAAATCAGATATTTCAAGGTGCTCGCTGCAGAGATTCCGTGAGTCGGGCTGGGGGCATGACCAGGAAACAGCAAGGTTTGGTTCTGTGCCCAGGTACATCAGCAATTTGGGAAACTATTCCCCTCCCCTCTGGACCCATATCCAGATCTTGTCTGTCTGTCTGTGCTGTCTGGTTTTCTATCGGCTCTAAGGGGCACGAGACCTGCCTCTGGCTGTGCAGCACATCAGGGCACAGCTCTTGGGGAAGGCCTCCCCTAACTCACCGCAGTAATGCTGATTAACGTTACTCGTGCAATCAGCTCAATCCTTAACAAAATAATAATGCATTCCATTTAATGAGAGGCCACTGGAAATAATCCTGGAGTTAGCAATTTCCAGTTCTACGGCTGCCCTTGACCATCCAGAAGAAATAAAGTAAGTGTCCATGTGCAATTGAAGAAAAAAAGAGAAGAAACAGGTCTGCTTTATACCTTTCAATTATTACCCTCTTCAGCTTCACAAGGAAGAACAGCAGGCAGAAAGCAGTGTGGTGCTTTGGTTTTTTAATTTAAATAGCAGTTTCCTTTAAATAGAATGTTCCTGCCATAGAAAGATTTAAATCACTGACTGAGATCAATTAGCCCAGGAAACAAGTGCAGTATTTTAATGGTCCTTTGATTGCAGAGGCCGCAGCTCCTCCAGCGCTGCACTGGAAGAGGAGGCAAGTTCAAGCTTTCAGCCCCACGCGTTGCTGCAAGGAGAGCCATTCCCCGGCGAAGCTGGGAAGATGGTGCCCTCCGAGAGCCAGCATCCCAAGGGCTACCTACCTGCGATGTGGGCTTCCCCACGGCGGCGGGGGCACCACCCCGGCACGGCCGCCTGGCATCGCTCACCCTGGGGGCTGCAGGGCCTTGGCAGCCCCTCTGGTGAATTAGGGCAAGAAATCGGGTCAGCATGGTGGCGAATGCCAGCCAAATGGAAGCCGGCCAAGGGATTACGCGAGAGGCGGCGTGACGGAGCCCAGGGCCATCTGATGGGAGAGGACATTGTCAGAACAGAGTGACAGCTCCTCACGCAGCCTCTGCAGTTGTGACAGACAAAGCTGTTTGCTGTTCGCACGCCGCAGCGGGGAGCGGTGCAGACCAACTCGGATGCTCCTGACTGGGCTGGCACAGGCCAGGCCTCTCCAGGGAGAATTCAGCGGCCCCTCCAAAACCAGGAGCTATCAACTCATCATCACCAGGCAAATAGCAACAGCCACAGAGCAATTCAAACAACTGGCACGCAAGGGGGAGCATCCCCAAGGGCAAACGGGTCCGGGAGATGCCGACACGCTCTACGGGTTAGGAGAAAAGACAACGCCTGGCCCAACTTCATCTGCACATCAAGCAGGTAAGAGCAGCCCTGCCTCGGACGCCGAGGCCCACAGTCTGCTAAGTTCCCAGACGTACATCTGTGAGCAGCAACAGGGAAAAAAACCCACAGATCCTCACTCTTCAGGATCCAAGGACACTGGAACTACAGGAGAAAGAAACTTGGCTGCTAACAGCAAGGTGTCTGCTGAGCAGTGACAGATTTCAGCAGGGCTTGGGCCACGCAACTGGTGCCTTCTGTGGCTGATCAGCCTCAGCCCTTCCTGAGGGCACGTTTCCACCAGAAGTGCTTCAGAGCAGTCGAGGCAGCACGTGGGATCTCCCAGCTCTGCTGAAATCTCTGAGCAAATCTCGCCCCACAGAAGACAGGGACAGAAAAGACGCTCGTTTTTTCCCAGGAAAACCAAAATGACAGAAAAACTGAAGTCACGCAGCCATGAATTTGAGAAGCCAATTCTGCAGAGTGCCCACTCCCAGCAGTGAGCACCCAGGGCTTGGTGTACACTTAAAAAGAAAAAGGGAGCCCAGTTTTCCCAGGTGCTCAGACATCACAGTAGATGAATCAGGGCTCTACTCATACAGAGAGGCCCTTGCACACACGTGAACTCTCCATCTGTGCCTGCCAAGCTGCACTGCCTGCTTGGAAAACAAGAGGACAAAGTGATTTGGCCAGGAGTGTTTCAGCAAACCAGTGGCAGGAATGGGACCCTGGAGCCCTGACACTGGGTTTTCCACCCTAAGCGTCCCCTCCTCTCCTGACTTTATTGCACAAAGTGCCAGGAATGGCGTTTTCTGCTTGCAGTCTTCTGCTTTTGAAGGAGCCGATGCAGTTAGCAGCCTACCTACCACCAGTGCCCACTTTCAGAAGCCAACAAGGCCACCACGAGCCCAGGTGGAACACAACAGCGAGCTTTACCCATCTGCTCCCAGTGCTCGTAAAGAACCTACAGGAGCATCGGCTGCAACATCCAAGTAGGACCCTGGGTAAGTAGGACCTTCGATAAATACGTGGGCAGAAGTCCCGTGCCAGGTTCCTTGCTGCCAAACACCGCACTGTTCCTGCTACTCAAGACAGGCAGCCCAACCTGACACTCGGGTATGTCTTTAGGAATTCCAGCAGCACCGTCTGAAGTAGACTGACCCACAGCTACATGCCAAAAAAGCGGCCCCGCAGTGAACCTCCCAGAGCCCAGCTCACTTCCCGGGCTTCTTAAATGAAAAAGAACCAAAGGAAATATTATCTTTCTGCACATGAATGTTTCTCCCTGCGAAGAGGGCCTAGGCATGAACCGAACAAAACTCAGGAGTGAGGCAAGGGCAAACATACCCCCACTCGCCTACTGCAGAGAAGAGAGAAAGCACTGTTCAAAAAAACTCTCCCAGCAACAAAAGGTCGAGGATCCATTCAATCCCCAGTGACCGCGTCATCTTAATAAACCCTGATAACGAAGCGATTACGTTAAAAGCTGTCAAGGGCTACGCTGACCAGAGCAGCCCTCTCACCAGCTTCAAGCAGCTTTGCTGGTGAGGAAAAAAAAAAAGTCGTAATTCAATCAGCTTGGAAGAGTCTATTCCCCACTGATCTCAAGTGATCAGCCTTCATGTCCAAGGAACATTACATTCAAGTCGCTGAAGATTTTCACTTTTTTTTTTTTTCTTCCCCTTTTCATTTTTTTTAAAGCAAGAATTGAAAGGCAGAAAAGATAAAAACTGTGTTAAACTGGAACTGGTTCACTCAGGGGAAGGAGAAACATAATACTCTTTCTTCGGATGCTGTTTTGAATCCAGCCCCAGCGAGTAACATGACAACGGTCACTGGTGGCTGACAGACGCCTGAAAGGCAAGAGCAGGAGAGGACAATATGGGTGAGCTGGGTGGAGATGGGGCCGGGAGAAGGGGGAGCAAGGCTCCGGCAAGAGCTGTCAGGCAGTTCCCTCCCCTTCTCTCCAACTCTTTGGCAGTCTGAGGGGCAACCTGAGATTAAAAGCAGGCTGCAAAGACCTAGCTGCCCTATAATGTCCCTCTAAGGCTGGACTGGGAACAACAGGAAGGCACTGGTGGAAAGCTAAAGATGCTGTAAGAGACATGATCAGGTCCTGAGCACTTCCTTAGTGCTAAGAAGGAGGGGACATGTTTGCTGGCTCTAAGCACTAAAGCCTGCTCCCACCATTCTTCTCCAGGGGAGGTGAAGAAAAGGGGCAGGGGGAGAGCGGGGTCACTTACTTTCAGCCACGCAGCCTATGAGCAGCACGGAGAGGAGGTTCACAAGGGAGACCAGCGGAGACATCCCAGGGCTGGGAAGGATCCTCATCCTCTGCAACGGCCTTCAGCCCCAGCCGGGAAGGCTCCAGGTCAGCAGGACTCACAGCGTCTCCCCAGCGTTGTCAGCACCTGCGGATGCACAAAAGCAAAGGGAAGAGCACTTAGAGAGAGGAAGGAGGGCAGCTGACATTGCAGAGGGAGGGGGGCAGCCCAACAGAGCCCGGAGAGGCAGCAGGGTCTCCAGAAAGTGATTGCTGTGCACGATTGTGGGGAGGCCAAGCAGCCCTTTGCCTTGATGCCACCAAGGACTCAAGGTCAGCTCCATCGCCAAGCGGACTGGTGGGGGCACGAGGCCAGCCTGCTCCAGCCTCCCTGCCTCAGCAGCTAATGGCAAATTTCCATGCCTGCACTCACACAAAGGGAGGGAACGGCGCAAGAAAGAGAAGCGTAATCAGGAGGCACCAACTGCGCAAAGCCGGTGTTTAAAGTTTAACACCCGTCGGCTTCTCTCCCCTCCCCAACAGGGGAGAAAGGCAGCACTGGCCAGGCAGCACACGAGCAACGAGGTGTGAAGGGATCTGACCCGACAGGGCCCAGGGACCCTCTTAAAGGGCGATTTTTCCACAAAAGCGCAGGGCGAGGGAAGAAAAACTGAAACCTCATACATGAAAAACCCAGGAAGGAAGAAAAGAAATCCCCCCCCAAAAGGGAAGATGAAGCAGGAGGTGTGTCCCCTTTTCTTCGCTGAGGATACGTGCAGTTGGGGGAGGGATTGCTTTCCTGCCCAGGCAGGCTCTGTGCTGTGTAGCGCTCACCCCAACACAGCAAGCCTGGAATTGGGTGTGGGTGTCCCAAAGCCCCTCTTGCAAGGCAAATGCAGGCTGGCGAGCCTCCCAGGCTTCTTACCAGGGCTGGGATTACAGCAGCTATTCTGCATGCCTGAGAGTCCCTACCCCACTCGGTGCCTCAGTTTCCCCACCTGCAACACACGGAGGAACCGCGTTACTGAGCTAACACAAAACTGGAAGAGACAAAACCTGGAGCAGGGGGTACCACAGTTGATCCTGGCGGACCAAAAGGCACAGCAAGCAAATGCAACCTCCAAAAGACGCAGGAGAGATTTTTTTTCCTGACTGCTTCTGCCCTGGACGTGGCGGAACGTGGCTGCAGGGCAGCACGGGCATATGAGCGTGGCTGCAGGCCCGGCACCAGCCCTGCTCCCCTCGCTCCACCGGCGCATTTCCATGGAGACAACTCCTGGCTCCAAACAGAGCTGCCTGCTTACGGCTTTATCCTGATCCCTTTGCAAAGCTGGAATGGCATTAAGGGAGCTGTATTCTTAGCAACTACCCCGGTCCCATGTGTCAATACTCGTAACCGCTTCCCTCCGTCAGAGGCCAGCTTTGCCCCAGAAGGGCTGAAAGGAAAGA
>NW_009259329.1:1393880-1398594 GCF_000687185.1 Egretta garzetta
GGGAGGGTGAAAGAGAAAGGGTAAAGACGCCAGCCACAACCTTCTCGGAGGGTCGGCGGCTCAGAGGTTCCTCCATCAGACAGGCTCTGATCACCAAAATAATGGGCCAGAGTTGTGTGAAGGATGCTCTCAGATCTGTACAGATTCCTTCCTGCTATCAGTTACCCCAATTAAAAATCAAAACCGGGGTTTATCACCTTTTGGAGAAAAGCCAGGTAGGAGATATTGTACAGTGATCAAAGGCTTTAAAAGGACTAAGGGGATAGTGAGGTTGCTTAAGCTCTCTGATACACATCGGGGTACGAGACCGTTGGGACAGGCAGTGTGAAGGGGCATTTTAATCTTTTTCTGTCCCATTAACTCTCCAAGGCTGAACTGCACAGAATGAAAAGAAAAGCCAGGATAAACAAGAAGTCCCCATATGTACTCGGCCCTAAAGAGCAACTTTTCAGAGAGCGGCTTTGGACTTGCACTTTGAGGATTACAAAGCCTCTGCTGTGTGCTCTGTGCTGGTCTGGATCCATGGTGCTTCAGTGCTGGCTCCTGAAAACCGAGCACAAATACCGATACTCTCACAAAAAAAGAGAAGAAATCTGGATGATATCACTGGGAATCTCTTCAAATGTTTGTTCTAGACGCACTTAGGGAAACACACAGAGGCTCCAGCCAGAGGTAACAGGGGGCTCGCAGGGTTCCAGGGTGCAGCACAACGCGTTGGGGTTTCTTTTGTTGTTGTCAGAGGCGAGTAGAGACCGGGAACGTTATGAATAGCTGCGATGGTAACTGTTAATTAAACTGGGGATGTGATATCAATGCCAGCACAACAAATGGAACTGAGTTGCTGTTCGCTGGCTCTCCCTTCTCCCTGCTTCGATCACAGAGCTCCTCGTTCCCACCAGCGAGGCCGGAAGGGGAGAGCGCAGGAGCTGGAGGGAGCGAGAACCCTCCCAACCATTTTAGTTCTCTGTATGAAATAAAAATGGCTAGCTCAGCCAGCATTTCAGAAACTCTTGTTTTACTTTATCAGAGCAATATCCCCTCCCGCAGCCCCAGTAAATGCCACCAAACATCCCTTGAGCCCTGTCTGCTCTCCAAACGCGGCACCAGCGACCTTCCACAGCTCAGGGCAACCAAGTGGCTGCGCTGCCCCACGCAGCGTGGCCCCAAAGTCCCCCCAGTGATGGGGCCGAACGCAGGCACATCAGGGAAATGTTCTACCTCCTCCCAAGAGGAGAGCCTGGCAGCTCCGCTCTCCCACATCCAGGATGGCTTTTCATGCCGTATTATGGGCTGCGATAGAGAAGGTCTGGTAAAGGGGATACGGCAACAGCTCCAAGATTAGATAAGGAGATGCCAGAGGGTGACACTTCCGCTCCAGTGCTAATGCGCTTCCCAAGCCCTTGACGGAGACAGAAAGTGCTGGCAGAGATATTAGGACATGTCAACTTCAATCCAGCAACTCATCCTTCAGGTGCAGGAACGTCACTGGCTGTCTCCCCCTGGACATGGGATTTTCAGGGCAGTAAGATGTGCACCCACCTGGTCCCCCTGCAGATATCAAGGAGAGACTGGGACAGGAGTTTGCTCTGCTTTCTTGGTAGCACCCTGGGAGAGCGGATACAGACTCTTCACAGAATCACAGAATCGCAAGGGTTGGAAGGGACCTCGGGAGATCATCTAGTCCAACCCCCCTGCTCAAGCAGGCTCTCCTAGAGCATTCTACACAGGACTTCATCCAGGCAGGCTTTGAATATCTCCAGAGAAGGAGACTCCACAACCCCCCTGGGCAGCCTGGGCCAGTGCTCTGTCACCCTCAGAGTAAAGAAGTTTTTCCTCATATTCAACTGAAACCTCTTATGTCTCAGTTTGCACCCATTGCCCCTAGTCCTGTCGCTGGACACCACTGCAAACAGACTGCTTCCATCCTCGTGACTTCCGCCCTTAAGATATTTGTACGTGTTGATAAGGTCCCCTCTCAGTCTTCTCTTCTTCACTTCTCTTATCCACTGCACAATTCCTGCCTATGCTGCAGAACACGCAACGTTTGGAAACCCAGCTACCACGCAATAGGGCTCTCCTGCCCTCCCGGCGGTGCTGAATTCAAGTGGGAACTGCTTCGATGAATGCCCAAATCACACGGGTTTCATCACCCATCCTCTCCCCTCCTCTGCAGGTGCCCAGCCTGCCTTGCCTACGCCCTTTGGAGCAGGTCTGCACCACTCCTCGTGCCTGTCTGCTGAGCACCCAGCCAAGCTCCTGGCACCACGTAAGCAAACATAACGGCAGTTTTCCTGTGCTGCTCCACAGACCTGCAAACCCTCGCTAAATTCTCTGGCACCGGATCTCCTGCAACACAAGCAAACCACCTAATAGACCTCAATCCTTGTTAAAGAATGCAATTAAGTGAAGCCATGGCCCCCAGTGGGGTCAGATTTGTGCTAGATACGGTCACATTTCAGGAATAAGATTAATTCTTACAGTAAAAGAGCTCCTGCAAGGCATCCATTCTTGTGCACTGCCTGATCTCCAGCTCTAAGTATGCACATGTGTGCATCCTGCAAGCACAGGGTCTTGAAGAGTATTATTGAAAATAATACAACTGAGAAGCATTTGCAAGGAGCAGCCTCCCAGTGTGGCTCCTCCAGCCAGTACGGAGCTGGGGATCTCCAGGGACCCAAAGGGAGCTGGGCACAAAGGGTAAAATGCTCCAAAGCACCTACATTTCTTAAGAGCTTAAGTTCCATTGAGAGTCAAAGGGACTTAACCTAAGCCACTAAGATGCTTTTGAAGATTTTCCTCTCGGTAACTCCCATTTCAGAGGGTGCTGGACATCTAACTCCCTTAAGCTACTTTGGGTATCCGAGGGGATACAGGAGGAGGGGGCTTTATCTACAGACCAGTTTGGCTAGCTTGGTCCCCGCTGCTTAAAGAGGGAGCCTGGGGGAAATGCTGCCAAGAAGAAGTGTCTGCGTAGTCACAGACATTGGCTGGGGCAGAGCTATGCAGGTATTTTGCCATGTTAACACACGGCATTTTTCTTAGCCCCCGTGGAGATGGTGACGGAAACGTTTGCTCTGCATTTAAAAAAAAAAAATCCAGGAGGGAGGGCTCGTGCCTTCGTTTCAGATTGGCACATAACAACTTGAAAAAATGTCACAAACCCACACTGAGGCTTCTCTTCTCTTTCACCTCCATGCGAAAAGGAGAAGGGCGATTTTAAAGAATTTCTCTGCAAAAAGTTCCACGCAGATCTAGGGAATGATTAAACATCTTCATTTTCAGTAGCTGCTGCGGGAGAATTACTCCCATTAGACATCTCAATCGAAGCAAACACCTTGCAGGCAGAGGGCTGCACTGAGGTCTCTCTTCCTTCCAGCAGCACCAGCTCAGTTTGTGCTGCGTATTAGCAAAGGTCAGTGGGTCGCCTCATTTCCTCCCAGCAACCTCTTTAAAGAAAGGAAGAAAAGCTTTTAGCACAACCGCTAGCTCATTTGTCACCTCCCCTGGGGAGGGGAAAGATGAAATTTAAATTCGCCACCCCACATTTCTATCTAACACCCTGCCCTCAGGCCAACCCAACCCCACCAGGGCTAGGACGGGGATGCCAGCGCTGGTGGCTCGTGGAAGGTGGGCAACTGCCTGCTGGGATCTGGGCCAGGACCCCAGCATGGGACCTTCCCTGGGGGTGCTGGGGAGCAAGGAGATGCCAACATACAGTGCTGCCTGTCCCTGGAAGCCTGCGTGGCCCATGCCTCCATGTTCAGGTTGCTCTGCTGGCAACTATTACCTTTTTTTTTTTTTCCTGGGGAAACAGAGCATGAAGCCATGAGCTTCAAAGTATTCATTCCTGACACTCATTTCCCCCTCCCCACTCACTAGCTGGCCAGCTAACCCCTATTTAATAGTGGGGGACAGGCTGCAGCCATCGCAGCTCCCGATCATGCATTTGAAAGGCAGCGCCGGGGCAGAGAGGGAGATGCTGCTGATGCCTCTGCTCCAAAAGCAGCCCCTCGACCTTGAATCTTGGCGAGACCGGAGAGCCCCTGAGGATGCTCACCCAGAGAGCCGGCGTCACACGCAACAGCATCGTTGCTGCTGCTCACAAGGTTAGCTCAGGGGAGAAAAAAACCCCCAAACCAAACCTGCCAGCCACAAAAGCAAAATGCTGAGTCCCAGCGAGACCCAGAGCCAGAACCATGCACATCCTTCCCCCCACAACAGGGAGACTCCAAACGCTGTGCACACCTCCCTGCGCCCGCTGAATCACGCTCATCAGGCCAGCAAAGCTCCCAAAAGGACTTTGCCTTCTGGGCCACTTCATCTCAGCAAAGATGTCCCAGAGATGTGGGAGCCTGTTGCTGCCGAGAGGAGCAGGCTCTGCTGGAGCACATGGGACTGCCACACTCCCGTCTCCCGCAGGACCCACCTTCCCCGCAGCGCTTTAATACACCTTAATAAAACAAATACAAGCCCCGTCCACCAGAAAAGCTCACCTCAAGACTAACTGGAACTCCTGGAGAGAGTTCAGAGGAGAGCAACAAGGATGATGGGGGGACTGGAGCATCTCCCCTACGAGGAAAGGCTGAGGGAGCTGGGCTTGTTCAGCCTGGAGAAGAGAAGGCTGAGACGGGACCTCATCAACACATACAAATATCTTAAGGATGGATGTCACGAGGATGGAGCCAGACTCTTCTCAGTGGTGCCCAGCGCCAGG
>NW_009259329.1:1399219-1400379 GCF_000687185.1 Egretta garzetta
CAGCCTGGAGAAGAGAAGGCTGAGGGGGGATCTACACCCCACCTACAAATATCTCAAGGGTGGGGGTCACGAGGACGGAGCCAGACTCTTCCCAGTGGTGCCCAGCACCAGGACAAGGGGCCATGGGCACAAACTGAAGCACAAGAGGTTCCAGTTGAACGTGAGGAAGAACTTGTTGACTTGGAGGGTGCCTGAGCCCTGGCCCAGGCTGCCCAGGGGGGCTGTGGAGTCTCCTTCTCTGGAGATCTTCAACCCCCGCCTGGACGCTGTCCTGTGCCCCCTGCTCTGGGTGAGCCTGCTTGAGCAGGGGGGTGGCACTGGGTGAGCTCCTGAGGGCCATTCCAACCTTTTCCCATTCTGGGATTCTGTGTGATTCTGTGGTGGCCTTGGGTGCCCAGTTCCAAGGGCTGTTTAGAAAGGACTGATCTCAAAAGATGCACGATCCTGCTTGAAAAATGAGGTGGTTGGAGTATTTCCAAGTCAGCCCCTTCCCCTCCAAAGCTGCTGGCTGCAGTTCCTCCTCTACGCTCAAACACAACTCCCCAGCCCGCTTGGAAACGCAGGCCATGGTCTTGGCAAACACAATTAAAGCAGGCAGCAGAGATCCTTCAGAGCTAAGCATGACTGTTTATCTATCAGGGAGTTACTTAGATCTTAAAAAAAAATATTTACAAGAAAGAGGCAGAGTATTATCTTCCATGGGGAAACAAACACAGATGGAGAAAAAAAGAGCTTTGATCAGGACTGTCTCAGTCCTATACGCTGCTTTTCATCCCCGGATCTCCAAGTGCTTTAATATGACAGTATTATCCCTTTTACAATGTGGGAAACCAGAAGAAACTGCACGCTAAGACAGAGCTCTGAGGACGAAGTCATACTGCCGCTCGCCGCGTCTGCACACATACACACATCCGTGGACTCTTTTTCTTTTTTCCTGCAGCATTTCTGGTCCTCCCATGCGTGCAATGTGCCCCAGCAATAGGCACGAGGGGCATTTTGGGGTGCGAGAGTCCAGGTGTTGCAAGAGATGCTACACCCTGCCCGGGGTGCAATGGCACAGTGAGGGTTAAGCAGCGCTCGCTGCAGAAGAAATGAGACAGGAGAGCTCTGAGTTGGGTTCGAATCGTCAAGAGAAATTCATTTCCCCCCGCCCCGCTCCC
>NW_009259329.1:1400425-1400900 GCF_000687185.1 Egretta garzetta
GCAGGTGCAGGGCAGCACGGACGGGGGACATGGCACAGCCAGAGGCAACCGGCAGCGAGGGGACGAGGAGGAGGAGGAGGAAGCACAGCCCTCCTGGACAGGCTGCACCTTTGTTAAGCCTGAGCCCACCCACGCTGTGGGGTGCTGCGGCCACAGCCCAGGGAGGACCCCAAAGGACCACCCCTGCTGTGAAGGCAGAGCAAAAAGCCTGTGCCGGGGGCAGCACCACGGCATCGCCAGCCAGAGGGAGTGACCAGAAATCCCAGGAGCATCCTCCTGGGCCCAGCACAGAGCTGGGCTGAAGATGTGGCTTCTCCTCTGCCTCTGTGCAAGCAGGGCAGGAGCTGGGCTCTACTCTGGGATGCACAAAGGCACGAGGCAGGGAAGAATCTGACCCAGGACCACATTCCCCTCTGCCCCGGCCCCTCTGCCCCTTCCCCTCTGCCTCGGCCCCTTCCCCTCTGCCCCGGCCCCT
>NW_009259329.1:1401183-1409873 GCF_000687185.1 Egretta garzetta
TCCCCGTCCCCTCCACCCCGGCCCTGGCCCCTCCGCCCCGGCCCCGGCCCCTCGCTCACATGCACACACCATCCTTCAGCATTTACCAACAAACCATTGCAGACCTCCGCTGAGCACCTGACAGCATCAGCGATCGTCAGCTACATTTCCTTGTGGTTCAGGGTAATACTTTGCCTTCCTTTTTTCAGGCCTTGGAGCTTTTTTTATTTATTTAGGAAGTCATTCATCATTAGCCCCAGCTTAGCTGCCTGACAGACTGGGAGTTCCTTGGGGCACAGACTGCGTCTCGTCTCCGCGCTCGCCACGCGCACACCGACAGCGCTGGGTAAATAATCGTCCGTCAGCCTCATCTCACAGCATCCTCAGCACAGCGCACCAGCCAGCCTCCACAAGGGGAATAAACATGATTTTCTGCTCGGAAATAAAGCTAAGGAGAAAAACACCAACGTGTCCCCCCCCTTCCCAAAGCACCCGCAGCCCAAGCTGGGCGCCGGGCACATGGGTGACACCAGGTTACTGCAACCTGCTCTAGGCCAAGCAGGGAAGCGCAGGTCAGCCAAGGAGCACACACCCAGCACCAAATCGCTTTGGCCTTTGGGACACTGGGCGTGCTGCCAAGATGACATACGATTTAGAAAAATACCGAAATCTTTTTTTTTTTTTTTCTTTGGCCCAAATGTTTTCAGCAGGTAGGGATTCCTGACTAAGTCTGAAGGAAAAGCATCTATGCCCACTTCTGACCTACAGCAAATGCACCAGGCTGCAGCTCCAGCACATACGCACCATCTCTCACAAGGGACTTGACATCATTTATAGTTGTGTTGGTCGCTAGCAACCTGCAAGTCTGCGTCCCTTTATACAAGTTCCAAAATTCTCGTGCTGGCAGGAGCCCTAACACCTCTCCCCATCACAGCCATCGCTTCTCCGACCTGGGCAAAGTGGCCAGAATCATCGCTGGACCTTTTCCAAATCAGAGATAGCAAGGATCACTCAAACAAAGCAGAGGAAAAAAGAAAAAAAGAAAAAAACTCAACAAAGACCACAACCAAACAACAGCCCACCACCAATAAAACCCCAACAGCTTTTCTCATGTCTGGATTCCAAGCGAAGAAAACCCATTTTTCCACCCCAGATCAAACAAAGGTGGAGATCAGTGCTCCCCCTTCCCGGGGAGGAAAGACTTCCTGGGCTCACATCCTTGTGCGTCGAACTAAGAACATATGAGACAACCACTGGACAACGAGGAACCATAGAATCATAGAATTGTAGAATCACTTTGGTTGGAAAAGACCTTTGAGATCATCGAGTCCAACCTTTAACCTAACCCTGCCATCCCACCACTAAACCATGTCCCTAAGCACCTCATCTCTCCTTCTTTTAAATACCTCCAGGGATGAGGACTCGACCACCTCCCTGGGCAGCCCATTCCAGAGCCTGACAGCCCTTTCGGGGAAGTTTCTGACTTGCAGCATGGCATGAAGATGACCTGCACTGGGAAGAGTCCATGCAGATGACACCTGCCCCTCCGAGCAGGTTAATCCCTCCAGCTTCGGCTTACTGTGCCCGTCACATTGCAACTTGGATACTGCCGCGTTTCGCAGCCTTCTCCCCCCTCCAAACCACTCGCCCCCCTCTGCCAGGTCTGCACGGGGACTCCCTTTGCTGTTTGCAGCAGCAGGGAGTGACGGCCCCCTCCGCCACCCCCAAACCCCTACGCAAGCACAGGGGGGTCAAACCCCATTCCTGGGCTGACAACGCTGCTCCTCGCTGACGGCAGCTCAACTGCTGACAGAAACATGTCTGGCCTTAATCCAGCTCCTGCACAGGTTTCTGCTACCCTCCGAGGACAACTTCAGCTGCTTTCTCACAAAATAGGTGGTTGGTACTGAAGGGTCTTGCACAAACCCTCCCCTGAGGATAACCGGGGGGGCTCCCAGCCCTGCCAGGAGCACGGGAGGGCACTCGCTGCCCCGCAGGGCTCCATCGCTCCGGGGCAGGACTGCAGCCGAGAGATGCAGCCTGCCCACCTACTGCTGCTATGAGCTTGTGCCCAAGCAAAGCATCTTTCATCAGCCTTCAGCCCAAGCAGAAGACAGAAAAGAGATGAAAAATCGAAAGGAAAAAAAAAAAATTAAAGAAAGTAAGTTAATTAGGAACATAGGGGTACTTTATCAGTTCCAGCTCAGAGTGCTGGACCAGTGTAGGATGTCACCAGCCCTCTCGCAAGAACAACCTTCTCATTACAGGCAATTGCTGATCGATTGCCTCCATTTGTTATCTTCATCTGCGCTCGGGCTGCTCGGAGCTCTCCATCGAACCCGCCGCCGAGCACCCGGGCAGCTCGATGGGCCCGGTGGGAGGGCGGCGGCGGGGACCTCCCGAAAAAAACGGGAGCCCACCAGCCAGTGCAGGCACCCCTCTGCCACCCGCATCGCCCCAGGGAGGGGAGCGCTGACCCCCCCCCCCCCAGCTTTGTCCAGGTCTTGCATCACTCTTTTTCCCCAGCTAGACACAGTCCCCAGTATGACAGAAATACCCCCTAGCAATTCCCAAAGTGCATACACGCACACCTTAGGCCAAAACCAAACAACAAAACTCACTCCAAACACAACCCCCTGGAGAATCGCAATTAATCCCTGCAGACCAGGCAAGGACCCTGCTCCCCCCCACCCCACTGAACACAGAGGGGCTCCTGTTGACTTACATGGAGCTGATCTGGATTTGCACTGAGGCAAGAGGAAAATTTAATCCCCTGCTTATCATTTTTAGGGTCTCCCATGGCCAAAGAGATGTAGAGGGACTGCTGTTGCTTTCACATTCACTAAGAGGCAATTAAACCCAAGGCTGGAACAGCTCAAGACCGCGTATAAGCAAGCCAAAAGCCTTGGAAAACAAAAAAGGAAATAAATACATTTCCTTCTACGGCCTGCATGTGACGTGGCCGCTCCTGTCTGCAAATCGCTGGGTAGCCAGGCTGGGAGATGCCACAGAAGTGCCGGGGTCCCTGCGTGAGGATGGAGCCGCCTGCACACACTCTGCTCATCAGCAAGAACAAACGAGAGGAAATAAAAGTAGTGAAGCAAACAAGCAAAGTTTAGCCTAATCCTGGCTGGTGGTAAATGAAAATCCTTGTGGCAATAGTGCAGCTGATGATGTTTTGTTTCCTCATGCCCCATGGAGAAGGTACAGTCGTGCTCCAGTTCGGAGGGGTCAGAAGCAGCGATGGGAACGGGAGGGTGAGCCCGGCTGCTCTGCGCTCCGCACAGCACCACCGTACCAGCAAATCCCTCAGCCAGCGACGACGGGGATCCAGAGCCGCAGTAAGAACGACAGAGAAGCTTGTCTGTCTTGGTCCATACCGTAGGGCTGGCTTCGCTGCCACGGCTTGCATCTTGCTGATTAGAGATCAGCAACTAAAGCTAATCAAGGTTCTTAAGTGCTGTCTTCCCTGGATTGTGTGGCGGCCGGCACGGGAGGATGCTCACCCAAGCTCTGCGTGCTGGGGATGCTCCACCCTGCCCACAAGGACCCACTGCTCACCAGCACATAGGGCAACGTGGCTCCCACAGCCACGGGCCCATCGGTGCCTCCATCAGTGCTTTTTCCACCCCAGGATCAAGCATGCTGCAATCAAGACCAACACCAAGGCAGAGTGCACCCCTTGGGCACTGGGATATCGTTCCTGGTCCTCCCTCTCTTTAGTTCAATCTGCCTTTCCCTTCAGTACCTCTCCCCCCACCATGTCCTTGCCAGATGCTCCAGCCCTGCCAGCCAACACAGGGGGCTAAACTCCATAAAGAGGATTTGTTTTGAGCTTGCAAGACAGAAGATGAGCAAATCCCTTCCCTTGCTCTGGCAGGAATCCTGTGTCTCAGACCCACCAGCCAGGGGAGATTAAGAAAGGAGGAGAGAAAGAAAAAAACCCATCCATCACTGGCTGCCATGATCTCATCTGAATTTAAGAGCTAAGCTGGGAGGATGCTAGGTCACTGCTTGGGCTGGTGGAGCCCTGCAGACCAGCAGACATCAGAGCAGACTGGACAGCGGCTTAGGCTGCACTGCTCAAGGTCAGCAACAGGGCTAGGAAGCTGCGTCCACGCTCCGTGCTTGCCTTCCCTCCGATTTAATTCTGGCCTGTCTGTCTAGGGAAGCCTCTGGCTCTTGTCACATCCTTGTAGAGAGCAGGTGCCTCCAGGAGTTACCTTCATGCATTGAACGAAGCCCCACAAACACGCCAGCGTGCAGCAACACCCCAGCGGTGCAAGCCAGGGACGCTTCTGAGCTGAGCCGCTCAGCCAGGCAGGGCTTTGCTGCAATTTGCACCTTCCATATGAGATGCAAAATGAAGAGGCTGCTAAATAAGCAGAAATTGGAGGTAACATCATCCTCACAATACTCCAGCTCCTGCCCGACAGCCTGATCTCGCCCTGCTGGGTTACTTCTATTAAATACGATTTTCCTCCCTTTCTGCTCCGAGCAGCTGCAGCCGCGCGGTCCTGCCGGGCTCACAGACATCCCACCCCAGAGGTACCTGCATTAAAACATTTCTAAGCATTCGGAGATTGATAATATCCCTCCTACGGCAGGCTGTAGGGAAGCAGCTCGCCAGAGGACCCTGGGCAAACCTACCCATTCCCCAGGATTCAAAAAGCCTCCACCTGGTAGGCACGTCGCTTTGTATTTTACTTTAAGCCAACAGAAGGGGTTTTTTTGTGGGTTTTTTTTTTTTTTGACAAGCTGGTGAGATCATCTCGGTGTCTTTGTTACCAGTCACTCATCACAGAGATCAGGCAAAGAGATTTTTCCGAGTAGGCTGGCTCAGCATTCACGACAATGTTTTTGTAATGCTGAACAGCACATACGCACACACGCGCACCCCTCTACCCACCTCCCCCGCGAGAAGCAGGCGATGAATTAAACATGCAATAATATTTACTCGGCAGGTGAAGACCATCAGCATGCAACGGGCTGAGCCGAAGGATGCTTTCTGTCCTCCATTTTCAAGCAGGGCAAGAAGAGCACCGCCTCATAAAAGCAGATTCTTTCCTTCCCGATGAGCGTGGCTGCGGGAAGCTTTCCAGAGCCCACGACCCCTCTTGCCCGCCCAGGCAGCGAGAACGCTCGGTAATGACTTGTCCATCTTCAGAGGCACCGAGCCAAACAGGAACGGGTCCAACAACAAATCTCTCCTTCGGACGTGCAGAAGCCACCATATTGCAGAGCACGCTTTTATTCTCGCTGCACCATCTGGAGTCGCTGGGAAATGCAACTTTCTCTGTCCCCATCAATAACTGAAGGGAGAAATCTGCCATCCCCGGAACGGCCAAACTTTCCGCTTTCTCCCCGCACAAGGGCAGCAGAGATGGGCAAAATGGAGCTGAGCCCCCTCTGCAACACGCTCGGGTTTTATAACCCGCCGAGCCCCGACACTCTCTGCTTTGAGCTGACCCATGGCCTCCCCATCCCAGCTCAGACCCATCTGCACCGCTCAGGGGTTCCACCTTGCTGGAAACCAAAGAGTTTCTTGTGCTCAAATTGCCTAAAACAAGAGGAGATGAGAATCCCCCGTCCTCTCCCTTTCACCAGAAACAGGGGATGGGTGGTAAAACACTGGAACAGGTTGCCCAGAGAGGCCCCATCCCTGGGAACATTCCAGGCCAGGTTGGCCGGGGCTGTGAGCAGCCTGATGTGGTTCAAGGTGTCCCTGCTCCTGCAGGGGGGTTGGGCTGGGTGACCTCTACGGGTCCCTTCCCACCCAAAACATTCAATGATTCTATGATTCTATGATGGTGTGGCGGGTCTGGAGCGGTGACGTGGAGCATTTCCCAAGG
This sequence comes from Egretta garzetta, assembly GCF_000687185.1. Lineage (NCBI taxonomy): Eukaryota > Metazoa > Chordata > Aves > Pelecaniformes > Ardeidae > Egretta > Egretta garzetta. The sequence continues at coordinate 1,407,015 of NW_009259329.1, forward strand.
GGAGGACATCGCCGGTGCCCGGGGCACCGGGGCGGTGCGGGGCTGAGCCGGCAGCGCAGGCAGACGGGGAGCACAGCCTGGGCTGGGGGGGAAACGCCGTCACGGCAGGTTTTTAAGAAGGCCAGGCATGCATCTGCCTCAAATGACTTCCAAATGCATGATGCTGCCTTGGGCCAGCGAGAGGGACTAATTGACCTTCCAACCTCCCTTCTGTCGTTACCTTCTATGATGTTACAACTTCTAAATGGTTCATTTATCCTGGGTGAGTCTGCTGCTGCATCCCACTCATCAGCCCGTTGTGCAGCACCTTACGCCGACCACGGGGCGCGAGGGCAACCCCGCTGCAGGCGCATGGATGGCCCCAGCATGGGGCTGGCCCGTGGGGAAGAACATAAGGGGCGGGGGGATCCCCAAAAACCTCTTGCTGAAAAAAAGCATTAAGAAATATCTTAAATTTCTCAACTTCAGGCCCATTCATTGGCCTGAATTAAAGCCCAGACCCTGACGGCCAGGGTGGCTCTTGCCTTGGAGGGGTCAGTGTTTCCAGCAACGCCAATTAAAGATTTTAACGATGTAAGCCCAGGACCTTGCTAAGCCTGAGCAGCCTTCGCCCAATGCTCTCTCTGCTAATAACCTGGGTGCTGGGCTGCCTTAAATATTTATGACAATCTTAGATTGCTTCTTTCCTCTCCATAATGATCCCCCCCGCACGGGCCCCCCCACGTGAGTCGGTGCGCGCCTGCCACTGCTCGGGCAGAGAGGACCGGTCTCCCCCCAGCACACCTCCGAGAGCATCGGCACGTCTCCGGAGCAGCAAGGCAGGGTGCCAGGGCGGGATTTTATTTTGTTTTTAAAGCCTCCCCCGAACCCTTTCCCACTACAGCCTCAGCTCGGGTTCTCTCGTTAATCTAATTGTTCTCCTAATGAAGATCTGCAATTCCTCAAACATTAATTACCAACGGCAGCAGCAGCGGCAGCTGTGGAACAAGAGCTCCCTGTTCCTAATAATACGCTTCACACTTTTGCCTGCCACAGCTCAATTTAGCTTTGCGTGATTTGGCTAGGGGGAGATAAATAATATTCCAGCTTCAGGGCTCTGCAGACAACCCCAGGAGGAGGCAACGCTCTCCCCATGCCCAGGGTGCTCTGAAACACCATAGATCCTCAACCGGCTGCTAAAAAAGTCCTTTTTAATTCCACCTGCAGCTCCAGCCCCTGGCCCGGGGCCGGGCCCCCCCCCCCCCCAGGGCACCCTCCCCACCAGACGCAGCTTTGAGCAGCGTCAAGAGCTCTGCAAACAGCTGGACCCGCACCAGCTGGAAGCAAAAGAGAGGTGCTACATCCACAGGCCCCATCCGTACGCCGAGCACTACAGTAGGGCAAATAAACCAGCGAGGAAATGAGAGCATGGGTAGGGAGGAAAATAAACACCAGTAGGATGGGCTCAGGCGGTCGGGAATGAGTCAGGGGATGGAGGCAGAGAGAAGGGGGAGAGCAGCTGGAGGGGGGGTGAAGCTCAAGCCACTATTTGTTTCACTCACGGTAAAATGGAAAAATAAATGAACGGGAGGGTTAGTGGTGATGGTGAAACTTGAGTACGATCGCGGGCCTGGAGGGAAACGCTGGCGCACGCACGCAGCCCCGGCCCCAGGCAGGCGGCCAGGGCAGACGCTCCGGGGGGGACGGCGCAGGGGCTGCGGCACGGCACGCTGCGATCCAGGCAGCTCCTGCAGCCGGTGGGCTTGCATGGATGCAGGGGGTGTCCCGCGCCCCCCAGCACCCAGAGCACGCTCCCATTGTACCCATAAACCAGCAATGGCTTTGGCTACGGCGATGGAGACAAAGGAGAATGAAACACACAGGTCCGGAGTCAGCACCGATACTGTCACTGCATTTTGGGGGGCAGCTGATCTCTTCCACACCCCTCACCCACTGTGATCCATAACACAGTCGTGTGGAAGGACGGGATGTCATCCAGAGAGACCTGGACAGGCTGGGGAGGTGGGCCTGTGTGAACCTCATGAGGTTCAACAAGGCCAAGTGCAAGGTCCTGCACCTGGGTCGGGGTAACCCCCAGTATCAGTACAGGCTGGGGGAAGAAAGGATTGAGAGCAGCCCTGCCGAGAGGGACTTGGGGGTGGCGTCCAGCTCGGGAGCCCTCAGCACCAGGAGGACATGGACCTGTTGGAGCGGGGCCAGGGGAGGGCTACTAAAATGCTCCGAGGGCTGGAGCCCCTCTGCTCTGAGGCCAGGCTGGGAGAGTTGGGGGTGTTCAGCCTGGAGAAGAGAAGGCTGCGGGCAGAGCTGAGTGCGGCCGGTCAGGGCTTCAAGGGGGCCCAGAGGAAAGGGGGGGACAAGCTTTTTAGTAGGGCCAGCTGGGACAGGACAAGGGGGGATGGCTTTAAACTAAACCAGGGTAGGTTTAGACTGGATCTAAGGAAGAAATTCTTTCCAGTGAGGGTGGTGAAACCCTGGCAGGGGTTGCCCAGAGAGGGGGTGGAGGCCCCATCCCTGGGAACATTCCAGGCCAGGTTGGCCGGGGCTGTGAGCAACCTGATGTGGTTCAAGGTGTCCCTGCTCCTGCAGGGGGGTTGGGCTGGGTGACCTCTGGGGGTCCCTTCCCACCCAAAACATTCTGTGATTCTATGATTCTATGAAAACCACCATCCACGTCTGCTAAGGTCAAGCCCTTCCTATCCCAGCAGCACTGTCACCTCCAGCCCAAGGGGAGAGCGGGGAGAAGGACATGCCCAGCTGGAGGAGAGAGAGCTGCCAGCCCAGTCCCTCCTTACAAAAGAGGATCAAAACCATGGGTTAGGAGAAGCAGCTGGAACGACTGGAGCCAGGAAAAGGTGTAGC
>NW_009259329.1:1410771-1415933 GCF_000687185.1 Egretta garzetta
GGGCTGTGAGCAACCTGATGTGGTTCAAGGTGTCCCTGCTCCTGCAGGGGGGTTGGGCTGGGTGACCTCTGGGGGTCCCTTCCCACCCAAAACATTCTGTGATTCTATGATTCTATGAAAACCACCATCCACGTCTGCTAAGGTCAAGCCCTTCCTATCCCAGCAGCACTGTCACCTCCAGCCCAAGGGGAGAGCGGGGAGAAGGACATGCCCAGCTGGAGGAGAGAGAGCTGCCAGCCCAGTCCCTCCTTACAAAAGAGGATCAAAACCATGGGTTAGGAGAAGCAGCTGGAACGACTGGAGCCAGGAAAAGCTGTAGCAGCCCCTCTCGCCAGCACTGTGCAGCCAAAAATACACAAGGGGAACAAAACGACGCACACAAAAAAAAAACACACCAAAAAACCAACCCACAAGAGTTTGCAGTGACAAAAGCAAACAAATAGATTTGTGAATAAATATTGATTTGACAGGAAGTCAGACAAACCCTTCCAAAAACACATGCTGGCACCGGGTCCCTCTCCCAGCACCATCAGCAGCCATCACCGCTTTATGGGTGCCTTCGCGTGGTCGGCAGCATGAGCTGCTTTGCAGGGTTTCGGTTTCCAGGGGTCTCCCCTGTGCGGGGCATCATGCACCAGCATCGTCTTGAGAGATTTCAAGAAATAAATGCGTGGGCTGGGCAGCCGAGGAGCCCGCGCTGGGCAAAGTGTGCAGCACAACGAGCAAAAGACCCGTTATTCGCCCCAATCTCTCTCCGGGAGGGGAGAGGTGGCCAGCTAATGCTCCCCGGCACTACAGGCTCAGCTTGGCCTAAAGGAATTAAATCTTTCCTTCAGCCGAAGCGCTGGGCTGAGTCAGAGACCGGGAGTCAGGGGGGGGACGGGATGCTGCTTCACATTTGGTTTTTCCTGACCACAAACCCATCTGCACGTACCCTGATCCTTCATGGACACACACACACAGAGGCCTTTCATCCCGGGAACCCCCCCCAGCACTGTTCCTTTGCAAAAATGAATTAATGTGCCCATACGGGGAATTTCAAGACTCGTTTTCCACTACAAAGCGGGCATCTCCCGGGGAGAGATGGGCACGGTTTTGTCGATGGCAGCGCTGGGATCATGGGGTAAAGTCCAGACCCAGCGCACAGCACGGACCTGCCCTTCCCCTACCTCGCACAACCCTTCGTATCGGAGCAGTGAACGTCCTGCTACTTGCCTCTTGCAGCCCCCCAAGGGCCACACTGGTGCGGCAGAAAGCACCAAGCACCGGCATCGCTCCTCTTCAGTGGTTTCCCACTCAACTCCCAGCCTTGCTCTGCTCATGACATCCAAGGGAGGCATAGAATCATAGAACGTTTTGGGTTGGAAGGGACCCCTAGAGGTCACCCAGTCCAACCCCCCTGCAGTGAGCAGCGACACTGCTAACCAGATCAGGTTGCTCACAGCCCTGTCATCAAGGTGGCAGATCTCACCTGAGTCACCCCCAGAATTACCACGCTAGGGAAAAGAACCCCCACCACTTTCAGGGGGTTTCAAGTCCTTGCAAACTAGCTGGAGGTTGGCAGAAACACCATGGACGTGGTCTAGGGGCTGCATCCCAGAGCTCATCGGGCAGCAATCACAGCCAGCACTCGGCAGACACGTGATTTCGGGGTGAGCATCTCGGCACAGGTCCTGCACCCCTCCAAAAAAGATGTTTCCTTTGTTCAGCTTCTTTCCAGCACAGCAAAGAAATCCCAGCCCCGTGAGCACTATGAGGGGCCGGTGACGCTGATCACAGCTTTCCTGCTCATTTCTTTTTCAATGAGTGAATTAGCAGGCAGCCAGCCGACTTGAACATCCCCTTATCTCTGCACCAAGCTCGCTGCCGAGGATTTGCATAATTTTAATCTTTCCCACCAATGAGCATGAAAAAATTAGTTTTCCACTATTTTATCTTCTATTTGTGTTCAATAAACAGAGCTGGTGGCTTTGCTCCACGTATTTATACTGGGAACCGTAAGGAGGAAGGCGGGGGAAAAAAATCCCGCATCTCCAGCCCTTGGCCAGGCGGAGGGTTAAACCGGAGGAGGGAGGCTGGGGGAAGGCTCTGCAAAACTGCTTCACAAACTGCAGCTGGAGACGGATTTGAGATTGAAGCCCAAATTTCCTTATCCAATCCCAGTTGTTTTCTCCGGAGTCCCTTTCCTATCTCCCAGCACCAGCAGCCAGGCTTCCTCCCATCATCAAGACCTTTGATTTTCCTCTCGAGCAAACAGTTTGCTGGCCTGACCCCAAATACAGCTTCTAGATCCCAAGAACATCAGGACTCTGAGGAGTGGGAGGGAGGCGCCTGGACAACGAGGTCCCACCTGGAGAAACCTCCTTGCCTCTATTGGCAGGGAACCGTGCAAACACGGGGACGGGGTTACTGCAGGTCCCTGCTCACATTTCTGCACCTAACAAAGGTTTTGGCTCTCGTTGCTGCAGGTACTCAGCTCTGCAAGACCAGTCATGCCCAGCAGCACCCGGCCAATTCAAAGCGCTGCCCTTCGCCATCCTCCCGGGCGCGCGCGGCGGCAGCCCAAGCTCCCACCCTTCTCTTTGTTTGCAGGATCCTTCATCCAAATTGCTCGTGCTTCGTGGAAGGAGGGAAGGGAGAGCGAACCACACAGAAAATCACTGCCGCCAACGCAGAGCTTTGGGTGGTTTTTAATTTAATGCATTCTTTAAAAGAAAAGGACGCACCGAAAATTAAGCTTGTCCATATAAAACAGGCACTTAAAAGAAAAAGCTCCTGCTTTTGCCCTTTCTGCTGCAGAATGAGAGCATCTTTTTTGGCAGCGCGCAGCGGCGAGGGATGCACGCCAAGCCCCATACCCCACACCCGTGCACTTCTGGATTACACATCTGAAATCAGGGCTGCTCTGAAGAAAAAGAAAATGCAGAGGAAATCGAGGCTCTCTCCTCGCACGTACCCCACTCCTGAGCACGGCGGAAGGCACAAGCATAAAAAGACGTTTTCATTTCTTTCCAGCCTACGGAGCCCAACACAGGTCGGGGCCCACACTCGCCAGAGGTGCGGGGGGGGGGCAGATTTCCACCGTCTCCAGTAAACCTGGACCAGACTTTGCGCCCAGGGAGGCCCCGATGTGGTGCCCCCAGAGGCAGGTTTGAAGGAAAACTACGTCCCCAAATGCAGGAACTAATGACAGTGGGGTTGCTCACAGGACGGGTCCTCAGCTTTACGGGGCTGGGGGCCCCCCAGGCACTGGCGGCAGGGTTCCTGGTTCCCCATGAGCACCGCAGAGAGGACGGGGGCACGAGGAGCCCAGGGGGAGGCAGGGCCCAGCTGCCCTGCAGCAGGGCAGTGCCCGGCAGCCCCGAGGAGCGGGTTTCTCCCTTTCCCTCTGCCCAGCTCTTCCCTCTGATCCCGGCCTCCATGCAGCCTCTCCCTGCCACCAGCTCATCTGCACCCGGAGGTGCAATTACCTTCCATACGTTCTCTATTTACGCTCTAGGAACCATATAATTTTCTAGACCAAAAACATAATTAAAGAGTTGGAGCTCCCTGGAACGGAGCCCTCTCTCCTGCCATCGCTCTTATCTTCTCTAAAAATCCCCCGGCACGGCAGCCCTGTGCCAAGGGTCAGCTCACGGCAGGGCTGAGCCATGGAAAGAGGAGCAGCCCCGCTGCGGTAGGCGTCCCGCGAGGCAAATGCACCCCGGAGCACCCACTTTGGCCCCCGAGAGGGGCTGCCCCAAGGGGAACCCTGTGCTCTGCACCCAGCCCCGCTCTGCTCCAGTCAGGGCTCCAAGGGGTCGCCTATGCAAGAAAAAGTTAATTCAAATTTAACTTTTAATGCAGTTTATCTAACTGATTTTAAAGCCTCGGGCAGACAGACTAATTGAGAATTAAGGGGATTTTGATGATCATTGCTCTTCCAGCAGAACCAATCTGGAGCTGCATCCAGTTTATTCCAGGATAAATCCAGCCTTCCCGATCAGATGCAAAGGCACATCTGCACAGGGGAGTCTCAGACCCCAAAGACACCGGCTTTTTCCTGGACAACAACAAATCCAGCCATAGCTGCAGTCCAGCCCCAGGAGGAGCAGAGCATTTAGGACTTTTTCCAACCAGGGAGTTCCCCAGGTGCAGGAGGAGGTGCTGACGCCGCGGGCCTTGGGCACAGCTGCATGCCCCTCCCCCCCCCCCCCACCACCACCAGCCAACGGGGCTCAAAGCACAGCTCTCGAGGTGAAAGAAACCTGGGGCGAGAGACGTGGCTGGGGAACGGAAGCCCAGCTCCATAAATGCACTCGCAGCTCTGCACACCCACACACGCCTCCGACCTCCCCACGCTTTGCTGCATGCACCTGGCTGGCAACGACACCCAAGCGGCTTTGATATTTGGCTGGAGAGGGCTTGGTTAGGGCTGGCAATTAAATAAAGTGGGCAAAAGGCAGCGAGCACAGCAAGGCGCTCTCAGCTCCCCTTTTCAGCCCAATCAAGCTCCCCTGGAGAAGCAAAGCACTCACAATTTCTTTTGGCATTTTCCTCTGTTCACAGCCATGCTGTTGCTCCAGCCCAAGGCTGATCCCCCCCGAGCAGCCGGCAGCAGAGAGCAGCTCTCGGCCACCCAGCCCCACGTCTGCACCACGGGGACTCGCACGCTCACCCCCCACCACCTTTAAACATGGGGATAATATCCTGCTCTGTAATGGAGCGTGGCAAAGCTCAACGCACATTCACAAAGCCCAGGACAGACCACGCTGTGGAGGCAGACGCCCCACCAACCCTGCCCGTGTTCCCGCTCACATGCTCATTTTGGTTGAAAACACGCTCAGGTGGGTTAATGGCAGTCACCCCCACAGAAACCCCCTTCAGGGAGGGGATCTGCACCCACAGAGTGCCCGTGCCCCCCAGGGACACGCCGTACAGACGCATGCCAGAGGTGGCCATGTGGGTAGGAGCCAGCACCCACGGGGCAGTCGGGGGGCCAGGGTGCCACAGGTGAAGGGCAGGGTGCACGCCACGTTCTACCTTCTCCATGGAATAACCACTTCACGTCCTACCCGCAGCTGAGCATGACCAAGGTCACGCAGCAGGGAAGTGCCGGAGCCATGCACGCGCCTCCCCGTTTCCCCAGCCCTCCCTGGTCCTGCTGGCAGGAGCAGCAAAGG
>NW_009259329.1:1416150-1416774 GCF_000687185.1 Egretta garzetta
GAGGTGGCCATGTGGGTGGGAGCCAGCACCCACGGGGCAGTCGGGGGGCCAGGGTGCCACAGGTGAAGGGCAGGGTGCACGCCACGTTCTACCTTCTCCATGGAATAACCACTTCACGTCCTACCCGCAGCTGAGCATGACCAAGGTCACGCAGCAGGGAAGTGCCGGAGCCATGCACGCGCCTCCCCGTTTCCCCAGCCCTCTTGGGTCCTGCTGGCAGAAGCAGCAAAGGAGATGGAGCCGATGGCACTTGCTTCCACCCATGCAAACGGTCAGTGCTTCTTTCCACCCCCAAAAAAGCATTGCAGTGGGGCGCACGATGTACAACCAGACCCACGCCTGCTCAGAGCAGGGAGCGCTGCTCCCTGGGCCTCCGCTGCCCTCGTGCTCCCAGAGGAGAGCCCCAGACACCGAGGATGTGCAGGCTGACGGATGCTAAGGCAGCACAGCTCCCGCAGGAGTTAGGTGCTTTCCAAGAGGTGAGACGCAAAAAAAACCCCCAAAAAACCTCTCTGCTCATTAAACGTGGCACAAACAAGCAAAGCCAGAGCTCGCAAAGCCCCGCTGGCGGCAGGCACCCAGCATGCCCACCCCACCGAGCCGCACCACGGGCCAGGGGAGCCG
>NW_009259329.1:1417042-1421420 GCF_000687185.1 Egretta garzetta
GAGACATAAACCGACTATGGAACAGCCCTGGGGGAGAATCGCTCGCCCGGACTCGCTGTAATTACACTCCTACTGCCGAATACAAAGCTCTTGGCTCGGCCCTCTCATAAAACTGGGAGATGGAAGGTGAAAGGAGTGGGGTGGGTTGGTTTTTTTTTTTTAAATATCCTGAAGGGTCAAAACAACCTTTTAACTTGTCAACTAACAAGTTCAAACAGGACTGCAAGTACTGCTTTCCATAGCTTCCAGGGAGAGCCATTCAGACCAGTTATCTCAACTCCAGGCCTTTGCAGTTTTTCAGCCACCAGAAAAATCAAGGTAAAGGTACTGGCAATCTCCCCCAAAACCACTTCCCAGCAGAAGCACCAGCCGGGACACAGAGCTCCAGCACACGAGACGGAGCTGCTGAGCTCCAAGCCCAGCTCCATCACCCCATATCCTTGGGCAAATCATTTTGCCTTTCAGCGCACTGGTTTCCACATCCTTCCCTGTAATTACGCCCTTCATCGCCCGCTCTTGCTCTCTGCCTGCCCTGCCAGCACGAAGCCACGCGGCCCCGGCCAGGGAGGAAAAGCTCTGCCATCCCCTCTCCCCCCTTCACATGCACCTTTGCAAACGGGTCAGCCAAACCAATGCAACCCCCCCGATAAAACCACTTACTTTGATTTAAGAAACCTGCTCCTCACAAACTCGGGGGCTGGCACCGTTTTAGCATGAGCTTGTCAGAGCATCGCCCAGAAGCCAAAGTACGTACAGAGTTCCCATGAGCGAGGCGGTGAGTGAAATGCCAAGGGACCCCACAAGTTTTGCCTTCACTTGTTAATTCGCATGGAAATGTTAAGTCTGCTCTGATATAAACTTCTCCTGAGATTGCTCAGCCCGTACACAGCCTCCAAGTGAGCAGGAAACCACCTGAAGGAGAAAAAAGCAGCATCCGTGCAGCCTGAGGTGCTCGCTTCAGTCAACGCAGTTTCCTCAGTTTCCCTTGGCTTTGTGTGCCCAGTCTGTACATCACTCACGCCACCCTACTGCTGCTGCCGAAGCCAGTGGCAGAAAACCTTCTGAAAAAGCACTTTTATTGCTTGAAGTGCTGGCAGCCCTCTCTCCACTGGAGTAGTCCTCATCGTCACCCTTGGAGATGCCCTCATGGGGTCCAACACGGGGAGGGGAGGTTTGAAAGTTCCTCTGGCACAGAGGAGGCTGAAAGATGCTCCTCTTCCTTCGTCTTCGGGGTTATTTTAGATACCCTTGAATACACCAAAGTAATCCTTCCCAGTCAGAGACGGGATGGGTCCACCAGAAGAAGGACTGAAGCTCCTGGAGGCAGGGCCCTCAGGCTGAGGAGTATGGAGGTGCCTCCCTTGAGAACCCCAACAGAGCTGAGCGTCCCCGCTCTGGCAGACCAGACCTTTCAGTCAGGCACTAATTTGGTTTAAAGGCGGTTCCAAGCAATGGGTTTCATGGGGCTGTCCTCGGTGCATCTGCAAAGCTGTGGGGATACCTTGACGACACATCCAACAACAAATCTCATTTTCAGGTTCTGAAGTGATTAGAGGAGGGGTCTGATGAGGACTCTTCCATGTTTGTTTTCTGTGTTTTTCATTTCGGCCTCTTACACAATATTTACAAGGGAAAAAAGGTGTCTGAAGAAACAGCTTAAAAACACACGCATTTTTGTAAATCCTCCCACTTCCAAGATTGTATCAACAAAAGAAAAGAGGAGGAAGAAAAAAAAAAACATAAATAGGAGTTTCGCATTGAGAGTGTTCCTTTGAACAATTTTCAAAGAGCTCCACTACCAGTTCTCCTATTTGATTTTGTTTTTTCAGAATTTCTACAGCATGTTCCTCCATGTACCAAATGACTCCACCAGTTCAGGTCCCTTTTCGGGAACTGTTCCTTGAAGAAAGCAGCCCTGGGTCAGCAGCTACCACAACAACCGCTCCAGATGCCTGCCCAGGACCGCGGCTGGGCTGGGATCTATTTCAAGGTTTGCTCAAGGGGGACTGCACGGACGAGGGATTGTACGTTGATGCTGGAGATCCAGGAGCTATTCCCAGCTCAGCCACAGATCTGCAGCGGCTGTTTCCCTTCAAGGCAGAGGTTGTCTTCCACCAAGGACATCCAGCATGGAGAAGAGCGGAGCCTTTCTTTTGGGTGGGATTATTATAGTGAAAGCAAGTGGAAATCTTGAGCATCCACCAAACTTTGGCAGTTGAAGGCATTCAAGGCATCAAAGCCCTTTGCTGGATGCCATAACCTTATTTTTAAATGAGTATTTCCAGGTATTGACCTACTACACTCAATGCTTGTAAGGACACGTAAAGCAAGAAGTCCCTAAACCCCATCACAAGCAGATTGCAGAGACCGGGGAGAAATCACCTCTTAAAATCAGTCATCCACTCCTGAACCGAACAATTTGTGCACCATCAAAGCCAGGAAACCCTTCCTTTATTAACCCAAATCTAAAGCCAAGAATTTTACACCCCATCTTTGTGGTGCAGAGGGGGTCTGCTCCACGTTATCGGCTTTGCCCCACTGCCAGCAGCCTGGCAGCCGCAGCCTCACCCGACCCAGCCAGACGCAGTTTGAGACCATTTGGAACAGAGCTGCCGTCGCACACGTGCCCCCGTTCTAAGCAATGCTCCGTCGGTACCACCATCCTCCCTCTTTGCAGGGAGCAAGCAGCCTGTGATTCTGGCTCCTACACGGCACAGACAGCTCTGGGCAGGGGTAATTGTAGCAAAAAAGCATCTGCTGTCTGATCCGAAGGACCCAGGTTGCCCTGGAGGTGCTGTTTCCCATCCTTTGCTTGGCTATGTTTCTCCACCTCCAACAGAAAACAAAGTCTAAAAAGGAGAAGCAAAAGGAAGGTTTGCCAAGCCCAGGATTTGTGACTCTATGATAAATAAAAGAGGCTGGGGCAAATCACCCAGTCGTCAAACCAAGGAAAGCAAGAAAGAAAAAAGTTTGCTTTCAGGGAAGCTCACTCCCAGCACGACTGCACCAGAAGCTCCGTGCCCTTCTCCCTCCTCCTGAAGCAAATTTCAAGACCAAGGCTGCTATGATGCCTACAGATCTTCCTCTCCAATCTCAGAGAAAGGAAAAAAAAAAGAAAAAAGTCAACCTGTGTGAGAGGGGCAGCCCTGGGACCCACGCAGCTGATGCTGCAAGTGACAGAAAAATCCAGGGGACAATCAAGTTCCGGACTATGATGGGAAAGAAGAACCGCATATACATGAGCACAAACCATAAATAAACAGGAAATAAATCCCATGGCCACGGTGACAGCAGCCCCCAGACAGATCTTTACAAATTGCCTTTTTCAAGTAAATAACATTATATCAGAGTTTACGGGCTTCCCTGAGATGGGCACGGGCAGTGCTGGAAATACTGCAACAGCATCCATTAGGCAAAATGCAAAACCCTAAGGACTTGCTTATGCCCAAAGCTTGGCTCTGCTCTACGACGGCAGGACAAGATGAGGAAGAGGAAAGAAATGCAGTCCGGCATCCCCAGGCTGTGGGAGGTGCTGCAGGACGAGGACATTTTCCATCATTCATCACGCCAAAGGGTCATGGAAACCCACGTGAGTCAGATCCCCACTTCACCCTTCGCGTGGTGAAGGCAAGACCAGGTTGGATGGGGCTGTGAGCAACCTGATGTGGTTCAAGGTGTCCCTGCTCCCTGCAGGGCGGTTGGGCTGGGTGACCTCTAGGGGTCCCTTCCAACCCAAAACATTCTGTGATTCTATGATAAGGCACTGGCCAAATCATTCTGCCTCAGTTTCCCCTCTGTGCGACATGAATAGAGGATGCTGAAGAGCTCTTTAACAATACCAAATATCCAATTCACTGAAGATGTTTAAGTGCCTTGAGATTTCTGAAGGAGCTGCTATAGGGAAGGCATTAATTTAAATATCTAGTGGCATAGAACATAATGCCAGGCAGATTTTCTTCCATTCTTTTATAATAGCTTAATAATCCTCAAAATAGTTTCACTGTTAATACTCCTGTTGTGTATTTTATTAGGGCTTTTTAGATTGTAAAGTAAGGTAAACACTTCACATTGCTCTAGCACCTACCAAAGCGCTTCTCAGAAATAATTACTTAAGCTTCACAAACACCCGCGTGGGGGGACCCTTCCTATTCAGACACAAGCGCATCACCCCCCTTTTCATCCAGAGCCACCCAAGACCCACCCAGATTGAAGAGCAGCAAAAAGCGCTCGCCTCTCTCCTCCCCCGGACCTGCATTCCTGGTTATTGCCTCCTCTCTTACAGATCCACCGATTATCACAAACAAAAGGAGCAGCTCCCCGGGCCCTCGCGCAGCCGCGCTCTGCCAGCCCACGGCTCTGCAGACCCGGTGGGCCCGGC
>NW_009259329.1:1421473-1434126 GCF_000687185.1 Egretta garzetta
TATTTCTTTTTTTTTTTTTTTTTTAAAACTCTGAAAACCCTGTGGCTATTCAAGACTGTCCAGACGCAAAGCGAGCACGGTACGCATCCCCCTTGCCTTCTGCTCCCTGCGACTGCAAGGCTATCGATGCTCCTGGGGCTTTCCACCTATGCACCCCCGGCACATGCTCACTGCTCCATTTATTGCGGAGCCCCACGACGTTTTGTACATCTCGTCATTCCCATCCCAAAGATGCAGACAGAGGGACCAGAGGAGGCAGCAGCTTGTCCACGCTCACGGAAGATCCCTGTGGCATAAGGGGGAGATTGAGGCTCAAGTGCAAACCCCAGTTTAACAGACCTTTATCCTCCTTTTGGGTCAAGTTTTAGCTTTTTGTACTTGCAAGCTGGGAGGCCTGGTGTCCGATACACCACAGCGAGACGGTGGGATCTTCCACGGCAGAGACAGGCTGAGCTAGTACGGACAAAATAAAAACTAGTGTACCATCAGTTAGCCAACCATCCTGAAAGGTACAGCAACACCAATGCTATAGCAGGAGAGGAATGAGAGATGTTAAATTTTTAGGTAACTCTCAGTCTGAGATAGGAGGAAAAGAAAAAAAGAAACAGTCTTATTTGGCGCTCCTGGGGGAAAAAAAGAAAAATGGGGGGGGAAGTAAGGTCTTCTAAATCCTACACTGACACCCCCCCGAAAATATACAGAAAGAAAAATGCAAGCTCAGCCCGTTACTGATGGAGAGGCTCCAGGGTATAGCCAGTTATTGAAGTTTTGCAACATAAAGCTTAAATTATTTATTATTATTTTTCTTTTTCTAGCAAAAGAGGAACAATGCATCTCCTTCCCCCAAAGTTAACAACTGTGCAACAGCATCTCTGCATTGTCTCCCTGTTTTATCGCCACAGTGCAGCGCTGAGCAGATTCCACCCCAGGGCAGACACAAAACCACAGGGCCACGGTTTCTAATTATACCCTCTATTCTCAGGGAAATGGTTTATTTATTAGCTCTTTGAGCTTCCCTTTCATTCATTCTCAGTCCCAGTCCCAGCAGCGAGGGGCTCTCGACAAGAGGAAATTTATTAGTTTTTCTCTGTTCTCCACCTTCCCTGCTCCGCGCTCTCCCACCCAGCCTCTCCCTCCCCTCCCCGCTCGGCATTACAGGCAGTCTCATCACTTTTAATTCAATAACTTGCAGTATAATTACTCCGTAATAACACCATTATCTTAACATTTACTCAGCAGCTGTGATCCCCTTACAGCGAGGCAAGGAGGGAGAGGAGAAGGGATTCTCCGGGGAGAAACGATGGGGAGAGACGCTTTCCTGCAGGAGAAAGACCCAAAAATAAACCCCAGCCGGAGATGGAGATGCTGCGGCAAGGAATAAGGGAGCGGGGCACGACGTAGCAGCCCTGCGTGCCCGCAGCCCTGCCCAAGCCCGTCCATTTTATCTCCCTTCCATCAGAATCTGGCAGGTTTTTGCATGCAGAGAGGAGAGAGACCGAAGGGACGCTGCGTACGCACGGCCCCGGGTCTGCAATGCCACGGAAGCCGTTTAAACAAACACTGCGCTTCATAACCTCCCCGAAAAAGCCCCGCTGTCGGGTAAGCAGCCTAAAAAAGGGGGGAGGCAAGAGCAAAAGGCCCACTGAAGGATCCGACCGCGCTCCGTGCTCTAGGAAACAGGACCATCTCCTGCAAAAGTCATCTATTTAAGTAGAAACACTAACCAGATGACGTAACACACTTACACATCAGCCCAGCTATCGCTTGCTACAAAGACTGGGTTTAATTTTCACTCCAGCAAGCCCTCAGAAAAAGGGTTCCCACATTTCACAAGAGCACGTTCGGTAAATAGGGTAAGAAATTTTTCTAAAGCCATAGACTAAAACTCAAATAACTTCTGCGGCAAATGAGGCGGGGAACAGTCCATTAAGTATCCGACGCGACCAGCTCCAAGCTCGCCTAGAAGGGCAGAATTTCAACCTGCAAGCCTTACCTGGCCCTTACAAAGAGCTCGGCTGTTGGCACCTTTTGCCTCCTTGCTGCGGTTTTATTTTCTATGCTATTTAAACAGACAAGCCCACTGCATATTTAAGCAGAAATGTTCCTACATGCACCATCGAAAGAGCAAGTTACTACAGCCCCTGCTTAAGCCAGCACGATTTTGCAGCCTCCAAGGTGAGGTCAGGTTCACGGAGACACCAGATCCCAAAATCCCACCCCAAACCCGGCACGAATACCAGCGTCAAAGAACCATTCCCACTATAATGTATCTGCTTCATTCGCGTGCCGCAGCAGAGGGGTAAACACAGTTTATTTTGATTGATTATCCATCATGTAATGCAGAGCTATAATTCCATCAAGCTATCAAAGCGATTCGGCAATTATATAAATCACAGGAGGAACGTGCGAAAGGATTGTCGTTAGAAACTCAAGATGGAATTTCCTCGTATTATATTGCTGCATATTGGCTGGTTTTTTAATAATACACAGTCAGATTATTTTGGTTTCAAATTTGCTTACATGCCTCTCTCCGATACCAATTCACTGGGTACCGCCGATGACAGATCGTATCAACATCAATAAGACATTTTATGCTACCTTCCACTCTACAGGAAATTTCCAAAGCAAACTAAGACCGAAATGCCGGCAGTGCCATGGAAATCACGCCCCGTGACATATAACCCAACCCCTTGGAAAGAGCTGACGCTCAATAACCCCCACCACGCGTAATTCACACGGACGAGGAGGCTTCCCACTTTCAGCTGGGATACGATAAAGGATGCTACAGGGAGCCCTTGATCCAGCGCAGGTTTCATTATTTATAACCTTATATAAACCCTTTACTACCGAATAGATCTTGCGTGCGGACATAATTATATGTGTATGCATCATGATAATTAAATCTACAAGAAAGTAAATAAGACGGTTTATGATGCATTATCCAGACGTTGTTATCGAGTTTTTACACCTATTTAGTTCAAATTTAGTAGGAATGACAACCCCAAGCTCTAGGACATTCCCAATGGAAGTGGCTGATTTTGGGGGTTTAACTCCTTTTCATTCCTTCCCCTTTCCTCTCCTACGTGACTGCAATCCCAAGGACTGGGGCAGAGGAAAGCATTGCAGAATGCCCTAAGGCTCATCCTCTTCCAGTCCAGAGAAGGAGCAAATCCCAAAATCTGGGCACCAAACTTGCAGCCTCACTGATGCTGGTGTCTGGCTCGACCCTATCTCCTAATCTCAGCTGCAGAGACCATCCCTGTCCGAGACAGCCCAGCTCCTGCGTTAGAAGAAAAATCATTACAAATGTGTAAGGGTTGATGGCAAAACTCTCCTCGCCTTCAACGAGAGCCGGTTTCATCTCAGCGCTCTGCTCTCCCAGCCCAGCAGGGAACTGCACAGGGGGAACACCACGGATTATTTGGTTGGTTGTGTTTTTTTGTTTTTTTTTTTTACTTTAAAGATAAAAATAAATCCAGCCACTCTGTTTGAATTGTGGGCCCCAAATCAGTATTTATAATCTCCCTCTTTGAGTTTTTTTAGGGGGAAAAAAGGAAAGAAAAAGCCATGCTGAGCTGTGGAGTGAAAAGCCACCCAAGATAAACCGAACAAGCATTAAACACTGTGCCATTAAGTGAGAAAAGACTAGAACTTTGATGTGACACTTGGCTGTTGGCTGGTACTATAAACTATCGCACACTAAAAAGGTTTGTTAAATGCTCCATAAACTTTAACGCATTACTGAAACACTTCGAACCAAGAATTTTATTTGGCTATCCACAAAACCGTCCTTCGTAACAGGCAAAGAACAGCAAACGCGTATTTTTCTCTAGAATTTACAGGCATGTTTGAATTTCTTGAGTTCAAAAGAGTGAAATTAATACAGGTAGATTTAAGAATTCCCCGAGAAGCAAGCACCCATGCCACGTCTGCTTGAGGAGGACAGCTGAAGCCTCAAACAGCCATCGAGTCTTTGGGGTTTACCCCTCCTCCAGGACCTTTACATTTTGAGAAACAACTGGCTCCCCGACACCAGGCAGTGCCAGGAGAGCAGCGAAGCACAAGAAGAGCTCTGCTAAATCGCAAGGAAAACGGCAGAGCGTGGAGTCCACGCTTCGTCTTTTCCTATGTATTTGCCTAGATTTGCATTGCCAAAGCCGTTCCAGGAGATCTAAACCAGGGTGCCAGCCAAGAAGCAAAACTAATCTTTACAAAAAAATCCCCAACTGCGTTAAAATTAATGCTCGTTCCTCACCACAAAGAAAACTGCGCCTTTCTCATGATTTTGCCGGGTTTCCCCCAAAGCAGGAGGGAAGACAATCAATCCCCAAAGGGGCAACGAGGTGCGAGGCACCACATCAGCCACCCACCCATCGCTTTCATCTCCATCAGAATTTCACACTGGACCCGAAACACTTTCCAAAGGAAATTTTTGTCCAATGAAACTTGCTGCAAAACCTAAAACCCACCAGCTGGCTTAAGCATCATTGGCTTTGCATAAAACCTAAAGCCACTTTTAACATGTCACTCATCTTCCCTATTAAGCCTAATGCAAACTGCGCGTCGCGTGGCTCCCCGCTGAGGGACAGGCACGGATTTGGATGAGTCGCCCAGAGGCAGAGAGGGACCCCAGTATCAAACCTACACCCTGCACCCCTGTGCTTGCACATGGAGACCACGGACGCAGGGCACAGAGGAGGGTACGGCCCCGTGTCCTCCCAGCCCAGCCCCGGACGGCCTCCCCAGCACACAGGCTGTAGCAATTTTCTACTGGTTTTATAGCGAGTAGTTACTCCAGCGCTGGCACAAGGGAGAAGCGGGGATAGAAATTCATTTTGAATCACAACTATACCTGGGGCTAAATCATTCGGATGGTGCGATTTACACATTCCCACCTCTCAGGGCAGTGCATAAAGCACAGCGTGGGCCCATCATTCATTGCAGGATATTGCTCTGGAACGCGCTGTCAAGCAAGTGTTTCATGGCACACGAGCGAGGCTCGCTGCGAGGAACCGGGCGCGCTCAACAAGTAGCACTCGGTGCTTCGTATGACGCTCCACCTTCGGCAAGAGAAATGGACTCCTGGTAATGGACTACAATTTCTTCCCCCTCCAGGAAGGCAAGCACTGCAACCATCAAACACGCCAGGCTGGAGGCAACGGTGATTCATCTCGTCCAGCTCACCATCGCCGGCAGCACCCAAAAGCAGGCGCTCCGGAGGAATTACCTGTCTGTGTGAAGTTTCTTCCTAGCTCCAAGCCATCACCGCTTGGCAGAGGACCTGAAGCGGGACTGGATCAGTCTGGTGGGCAGGGACCAGAGAGGAGCGTTTGTCTGTGGCATCCTGCAGCATCCAAGGCTCCAAATCCATTAACGCCGGAGAAATGGTGGCGAGTAAGCAAGTTTTCATTCCTCGACACGCACTCAATGCACTAGGTACAAGGCACGGATGGCACGAGAGCACTCCAAGGAGAACAGGACCCATAAGATATAATTAGGGGCTGGGGAGACTGGAGCCTTCCTGGCTACCAGTGCCCAACTCCAGCGGGAGCAAACCCACCCGGGAAGCCTGGAGCAGCCTGAACTTCTGCAAGGTCCCCTCCTGCGGGCAGACTGGGGGCTGCAGCCTTCGGCCCCGGCACGAACACCAGGTCCTGGTTAGTGAAATGATCCTCTGCATTCGAGCAGCTCCCATTTCGCAGAGCACCACAGCTGCTCACTTCCCGGCACGCATTTTTAAAGTGAGTTCTTCCCTCCTCTCCCCCTCCCCCAAGTTTTCTGCCTTTTGCTCCTAAAGTTCAAATAAATGCATTTTCAGGATGGCAGTTGTAATTTTATCCCTTAGTTTTAGTTTTTCTATTTTCACAGCAGTCTTTTAAGGCTTTCTGACTTCAGAAACCTTGCAGACACAAGACTTGCTACATTGCCATGGCCTTTAGCCATCACTTTGTTCAACACAGAGATGAAATCAAAATTCAAAAGGCAGTTCCATAGCCTTGACATTACGGCTACAGCAACACGAGGAACGACAAAGGATCCCCCGCTCCAAACCCTCCAACGCTCCTCAGGTCTCTCGCGTTTTGCAGTACCTTCCTTATCTCAGTCCCAAAGTTTCCTTCGTTACACTCGAATTTCCTGCTCCTGCCCGCCTCCAGTTTTCTCCGTTTCTGCTGGAAAGGGTGGAAAAATCACCCACAAGGGCTTATTTTACATCCCAAGCACAGAGCTCCCTGCCTGCCTGGGGCTGTACCTCTGCTGCACATGGCTCACGTCTGGCAGGAGGAAAGGAGCTGCGTGCGGAGCGGCTGTACGTCCCTCCCGCACAAAACAAATCCAGCCCTGAACAAAACCGACGTTTACAGCACACGCATGTGCACGTGTACCCCCAAAACATGAACCAAAGGCCCAAACGGGTCTCCCAGAGAGCCGACCTCCCCAAAGCAGCATTTCCAGGAGGCCAAGCCAGCAGACTTTAAATCTTCTGGGCAGTTTTCACACGTGGATTTGATCCTCAAACACGGCGCTGGTTGGAGATTGGATTTCACTGCGGCTATTCCTCGAGGTCTCCATTTCGGCCAGTTCCCGGTGACCCTCGCCGCTATGCAAACCCTCCCGCTCTTGCAGGCACACAAGGGACAGGGTATTTCCACCCACACACGGACGCTCACTGGCACAGAGCGCGCCGGGAACGGACCGTGTGATGCATCCCGGCGATATCCCCAGGAGCCTGGTCCTACCCCAAGAAAAACAGTAATTTTCCCCTTTCCAAGGCCAGAGCGTATTGAAATATCTGCCCTCAGGGGAGGCTTTTAAAAATCAGGATTTTCCTTCCTACTCCTTCACCCAAGGAGACCAGGGGCAGAAGATATCCCACATCCCCCTCCTCCTGATCCAGCGGCTCAGAAGCTGCTGATTCCCGGCACAGCCCATCTGGTGACCATGGGGAAGGACGGATGGACGGGGACATGCAACCTACCCAGATCCTGTAGCAGAGCATGGGGAGAGGCTGCCACTTGCTTCCTTAAGTAAAGGATAAAGTTTTAATTTAAGCTGATCTCTGGGGAGAGAAGGAGGTTATTGAATCCATAGGAAGCAGCAGGGAATGAACAGAGTGACCCCAAGGCCAGGCGCAAGCAACCAGGATTCCCAAGGGTTACAAAGCCGGGGGAACAGACCGGCACCAGATTTGCTGTGGATTTTTTTCATCCCTTGCTCCAGACGCACACGCATTTCCCTTGTGCTGCCTTACAGAGCAAACAAATGTCATTTCTTTGAGAAAACTGGAAAGACAATTTTCTTCCCAACCCTTCCACCTCTCCAAAACCCCCCTCCCTCTTTGCAGCTTGCAGAAAAGTGCCCCTAATCCCCAAATTCTCTCTTTACCTGCAGCAAAAGCTGAAACCCTACCCGTCCCCTCCCCCAGCCCTCCAACCGCGCTAATCCATCAAATTCCCTGGCCTTGCAGCCCACCCCAGCCCCGCCAGCAGCAATCCTGGCACCAGATGTCCACTGACAAAGGCAGCGCCAAGCATCAAAAAGCAGTCGCCCCATCACCCCTGTCCCGGCGCGGCCCCTGGGCAAAAAGCGAGTTCAAAGTGCAAGAACCCGCCTGGCGCGGCAGCCGAGCGTCCTTCTGCCGCTGGGCACCCTGGGCACCAGCGTGCCCGAGAGGGCCACATCCGTCCCCGGGGACACGGTGACAAAACTGAAACCGCATCTGAGCCCGCCAAGGGGTTGCAATTCCGCAAGACATCTGTGCTTTGTCCACACGACGGCTGAAGCAGCATTAGCAGCGACTTTGTCTAAATACGACTGTTGCAAACCTCTTCCCGGCATCCTCCTCACCGCCTGCCAGAAGGATTTTGCTAGCCAAACCACGCTCCAGATTAGCCATCTGGATTATCTGTATTTGCTAAACCCGACCGCAAGACTGGCCTTTAAGACAACCACACACCCATCTCCAGGGATTTGTTCATAGAAAGAAAAGTGGAGGGGGGGGAGGGATAATCTCCACATCCTCAGTAAGTTTTCAAATGCACTGATTTTTTTTACCCTTTCTTCCCTTTTTCTTCTGCTTGGGGGGGTTGGTACTATTGCTTCTGGTATTAGGGCATCCTACTTGCATCAGCCTCCTCTGTCAAGTCCCACTGGGCAGTTCACAGTATCAACCCTCATCCTTATTTCACAAATGCAATTTCAAGCTTTCCCACATTTCCCACAGAGAAACGGGAGAAGCAACGTGCCGGCAGGCACAGACCATCCCAACACCGCGCACAAGGGACAGGCTGTGCGTGCAAAACCCCTGCCTGAACCCCATCCCGAAAAAACCACAGTGTTAACAGAGCCAGCCCGAGAGCAAGAACCCAGCGCCCTGCCGAATGAGAGCAACGCCCCATTTCTACAAGTAATTATTTGCAACTCCCTGGTTGGCTTTTGAAACGGCTCCAGCTAATGGTTTCCCTGATCTGTATGGGCAGAATAGCTCTCCTCCCTCCCACGCCCCAAGCATCACGCCGCGGGGACAGCCCCTGCCCTCCCCAGCCACCCACACTCCCCCCTCCACCGCAGGCAGGGACTGTATGGGACAAATCCTCGCCAGGCTCAAGGTGCAGAGGCTTGGGGGAAATTTGAATTGTCATTTTCCCTATTACACCCAGGTTTAGTGCTGCTGTTACAGCATCGGTTTATTTATGGTATTACTTCTGTCATTACAACGATCCTACATAAATTCCACATCCCGATTTCGCAACAATCCTTGCTGCTATTATAATAATGATCCCATCTGAATGGCACAGGTGCCATTATCAGAAAATCTGTTTGTAATAGAGAATCAGCTGTAAAAAGAGGCATTACGCCCAAATGAACTATTTAAGAATTACTATAAACAGGGGGCTACCCTCGATTCCCTCCGCTGCAACACGCTGCCTCCTGCCTTATCGCAAACAGACAGCAAGTCGAAATGAGCAGGTAAGCCATAGAATCCTAGAATCGCTTTGGTTGGAAAAGCCCTTTAAGATCATCACATCCAACCGTTCCCCTAACCCTGCCATCCCACCACTAAACCCTGGCCCTAAGCACCTCATCTATCCTTCTTTTAAATACCTCCAGGGATGAGGACTCGACCCCTTCCCTGGGCAGCCCCTTCCAGTGCTTGACAGCCCTTTCGGTGAAGAAGATTTTCCCAATGTCCCATCCCGTGACTTGGGAACCGACGCTGAAACCGAGTGCCGCGTGGCTTCCTTGCCTGAACCAAACCTACCTCCACGTGGATTTTCATAGAGGATTTTTGCAACACGCTCACTAAGTGCTAATGAGAGCACTAATCAGTACACGGAGAAATTGAAACACACTGATACAACCCCCTTAAAAAGTTATCCGCAAGTTGAAAGGGCAGAACAGCTTCTTTAAAATCCCAAACTCACCCCAGCACGTAGGAGCTCATGCAAAATTAAGGCGGTCGTCACTTCGGAAATGACATACGACGCATGGGGAAAATAAAGGTGGTGTAGGGTTCAGTCTGATGGATCTCCATCCCTGCATCAGCCCCTGCACGTTCACAGCTGTAACATCTCCCAGGTGCCTCCAGATTCAGAAGGTTTTGCCTACCGCAACAGTTATTACTCCTACAAAATAATTCGGGAAGGGCAGCTACTCCTTCAAAGAGAGCTTCTAACAGATGTTTTCCCACCGTCAGCATTTGAACAAACACGGCGTCTCACACCTTCCACAGCCCCTCATTTTCCCAGTTCATTCTTCACTCCCGCAAACGCAGCATGAAATAAATTCAAATGTAACAAGATTACACTTCCCCAGTGCCACAGGACGCGCCGCAATCTCTGCCGAGTCCGACAGCAAAGCCTTGCGTGGGAATAAAATATACCTGGGGTTCAAAATCTCTTCAAACAGAGGGCAGAGGATGGCTCGGGGGGAGTGGTAATGGGATCGAGTGCCTTTCATCTCCAGGTGACTGGTTAGAAATTCAGCCCAGGTGAGCAGCATCTACAAAGTCCTGACTACACAAGGGCTGCACAGAAGCCAGCAGGAAACGCCGGAGTGGCTTCAGTCCAGCTCTTTGCGGACCGGTGTCAGACACCTTGTCAAGCCTACACCCGGCACCACGGGGCAGCCCCCGAAAAGGCACCAAAGGACGGGATCGCGCAGCCCCGATTTTCTCCTTCACACATAGCCAGGTGACGTGGGCACCGCTGCTCTTTTTTGGCCTGCGCCCACGCGCAGCAGACAGGGACGCTCGAGCAGAAATCAGAGATACCGGGTCTATTCCTGGCCTCGCTGCAGACCCGCCGCGGGAGCCTGGGCAAGCCTCGCTGCTGCTTCCGCCTCCTCTCTTTTTTGGCCGAACGACTCAACCCGTGGCACTTCAGCGCTTTTCACTGGTCGACCCTAAAACACTTTACAGAAAGGAGTTACGCATCGCTATTCCCATTTTACAGACAAGGAAGCTAGCAGATTGCCATTTCCCCAAGGCTGTTTTTCTGGCACGCTCCTTAGAGATTAAATCTAGTGAAATAGCTTCCCCGTACAAGAATCTGTACCCACAGGCCAGACTCAACAGCGAGGGTAAAGAGGGTGTTTGAAACTCGCTGTGATCAAGGTTAAGAAACATAATGAAACACCGTATCCTGCTTTTCCAGCTCTGCAGGGTAACGAGGGATTTCCTCGTATACCTGCTGCAACTGTCACCTTTGCAGGAATTTAGTACCCAATACTGAATTCACTCTCTGTCCGCACGCCGAACCTTCAGACGGTTTATTTTGGTACCTCCACCTCCCAAAAAAATGATACGCATCCCTTCCAAGTCAAAAGCATAATTGGGCCTTCTCTGGTTTCAAGGCCTTTGAAAAATCACTGCTTTGCCTTTTGGCTGCAGGAGGAGGCTGCAAAGCAGCCGGACGGCAGAGCAGGAGCCCGAACGCTCCCCCGCTCCCTCATTTCCACTCCGACCGGCAGACAGATTTGGAGCAAGCACCCGTACTTCTCCTGGAGGTGAGGTACCTCCTTCTGCACTAGGGATCAACGACACATTCCCAAGATGATAAAAGACACCTTCCCTTCTACTTGGCAGGTTCTTGGAGTAATAACACGAAAGGATGGCGAGCGTTACGGTTTTTACTCCAGGGCTGAAAAGCAAAAGAGGAAAAAGCACAACCCCGGAGCTGCCATGCTCCGCGCAGACTCCTCCTCCAGTGCAGCTCATTCCCTGCTGCAGGACCACCACATTAAGCCGGAGCTGCTGTCTGAGCCAACCTTACCATCTTCAAGCCCACATCTCAACACACTCCTCCACAAGAAGTGAGAGGGCGGCTTGGAAGGCACCAATCAACTCCAGGCGCCCGTGACGCTCGTTACGTTAGAGAAAACGCAAATCATGACGAAACTGTTAAAATAGCTCGATCAGTTCAAATGCATAATTTTCACTTCCTCCTTTTTGGTGGGGAAAAAAAAAAACCAAACCCGACCAACAAACACCCAACCAAGAGTTAAGTCTGTAAATAAATATTAGCCTTGTAAAATAGCAGGGCTGAGAGTCACCTCTGCAGCCAGAAAGAGACCAGCGGTGATTACAGACACGCAGCCCACAAACACCGAGCTGGTTATGAGAGGAGAAAAATTCCTGAGCGCAGGTGGTTTGTTATTCTCAGAAAGTCTCTTTTCAGCAGATGTTCCTCTGTTCTGCGTGTGGCAATCCCAGCGCGTTGGAATTTGTGATTTCTCCTCCGCTAAGTGACGTCTTCAGGAAAAGGGAATGAAACGATAGCAAGATGCAGCTATACAAAGCTCAGACTAGAGAATCCTCGTTTTTTTTAAGACAGGAACCATAATGTTAATGTTGGAAACCACTTTTCATATATAGTAATGACCAGCTTAATCTTTACATTTTTTCCTTAACTGCAGGAGAGCTCTCCGCCAACGAACAATATAAATTTAAATTTAATTTCAAATGTTCCTTTAACTGCCTCGAGTCAAACCAGCTGCTGCGAATGCAAAGTTAGAGCCCTGATGTAAAAGTTACCTGCAACATAAAAGTATTTTGCCCTTGCCAGAGCGAGAAAGAAATCATAAAGGGATAAAATATGGGCATTTCTCAGGGAAGTTCCAGCTACACAGTTCCCGTAACAAAATGGAGCAATTTTTTTTTTTTTCCTCTTATGCTGCTAAAATTACGTATTTTGGACAAATCTGCATTTCGAGCTAGAGAGTGGTATAATGGCTAGCGAGAAAGCCATATAAAACCCAAAAAGCGAGTTATATTTTAATCCTGGGAACCGAGCGCAGGAGTTGTGCAATGTTGAGAGTGAATCAATTTTGTACGTTACTCAAAAGTCAGCGTCCTGCCCCGAGCTGCAGAGAGCATCGTGCAGGCGACTGCTGCAGACCCGGGCTGCCTTTTATTTATGATAAATAAAAGGCATTTCCAGTATGGGAAAAAAAAAAACCCAACACGTAGTAAAAGGGGTAATTTGGAGAAAAGAGTGAGCTGGAGAGCCGGCCCTTTGTAGCGCAGGCGAGCGCTCCCCAGCATGAACTGGGGGTGCTGGTTTTACACTTTGCCTCTTCTTTTGCAGCAAAAACGCTCCCGTGGCCGCTGGCTGGAGGACAAAAAAGGGGGAGAAGGGGGGGGGGGATGTGTGTCC
>NW_009259329.1:1434728-1436067 GCF_000687185.1 Egretta garzetta
CGGGGCCCCCGGGGGGGGCCCCTTTGTGGCCCCCCCCCCCCCCCGGTCCTGCCATCACCCCAGCCTGGTCATTCAGGGCCTCCCTGGCCTTTTGGGGTCCGTGCCCCCTCAGGGGGTCCTTTGGGGTCCATCGCCCCATACTGGTCCCTGTTGGGTCGATCCCCCCGCAGGGGGCCCTTTGGGGTCCCCTCACACACAGCCCTGTCCCCACAGCTCTCTCAGTACTCCCCAAAAGCCGCCCTCGCCCTCCCATGCCAGGGGAGCACTGCTGCTCCCCCCAGCACCCCTGGCCACGCCACCATTAACTCATCCCCATGGGGCAGCTGCTCGCTGGCAGCGCTTGCCCCATGGGGAAACTGAGGCACGGCTGCCCGCGCCCCGTCCCCTCCAGCCAACTGCACCCACACTGCTCCCTCAGCAGATCCCATCCAAGCAGGAGCTGGGGCTCCCCCTGAGCCCCCCAAACCCCAGCCAGAGCACAAAAACCTGAACATGGGGCAGCTGTGAGTGGTCCCATGCCAGCCGAGCCCAGCCGAAAGGGAAGGGGTGCAGCAGGGATAACCCCCACCTTGAGATTTTTGGCAATACAAAGCCCAACACCACTCATCGGGTCCTTCCTACCTTGGGTCTGGCTCTAAGAGCAGATAAACTCCCACCTCCAAACAATTAAAAAAAAAAAAAAAAAAAAGATGAACCCCCAATAACAAAAGCCACCACCTTCTTCATTTATTTTTCATGGAGCTCCACAGATGGGCAAAGCTCTTGCAGCCATCTGTAAAGAGAGAAGGTAATTCCTAGCCTGAGGACTTTATAGTTTAAATAAGACATAATGCAGAGAGGACAGGGAAGAGAGGGGTGCGAGGGGGCACGCGACAAAAGGGGTTCTTCAGAGAGAGATGAGGATATCGCCATTGCCACAAATACGTCTTTGCATTGACCCTATATAGGATTTCAGAGCAGCTCTGTTATCTCTGGGCAGGAACAAAACACTCTGTACTTGCTCTTTTCCAAATCATACCAAGAAGCTGGAACCAAACAAAACCCCCAAACAAAAAAAAAAATAAAAATACTACAACAAAATTCCTTCTCTCCCCTTTCCTCTTGATTTTGCCTTTTTTTTCACACAGAGAGATATTTTGTGGTTTGGTTTTTTTTTTTTTTTTTTTTTTTGAAAGCTTGGGGTTGAAAATCCTGGGTCATTTGGGAATTCTCGGAGCCAGTGACCGTAGCGGGGCTGAGCACAGAGAGGCTCTTGGCAGGCCCCAGCACGGAGAGGGCTGCACTGGAGCATGTGCCTGGGAGAAGGAGGGGGGAACGCAGGGGGGCAAAGGAGGCCACA
>NW_009259329.1:1436096-1441673 GCF_000687185.1 Egretta garzetta
AAAAGTTAAAAAAAAAAAAAAAAAAAGCATCACCAAGGCCTGCCTGGCGTGCACGCCAGCTCGGGGGGCTGGGAGCGGGGGAGCGCAGGGAGGAGAAACGCTGGGTGGATGGAAGTGAGGATCCAGATTGAAAACAGATGGGATTTTTCTTGCCAACCTGACATCCGAGACCGCGGGAGGCGGGGTAAAACTTCCCCTTCGGAGAGGCTGGCAGCCAAGAGATATGGCGGGGGGGGGTGGGTGAAAAAAGTCCCAGTTTGGTTTAAAATCCCTTTTTGCTCCCTCTCGCTGGGGCTCCCTGGATGGCAGAGAGGAGCCCGCTGGAGCTGGGTTGTTTTTAATACTTTGAGAGGTTTGATTTTACCATTAAGTGTCTGATTCATCTGTTCCTGCCTGCTGGAGCTAAGCCCAGCCTGGCAGCTAATTCTTGCCCTAGGAGACATTTTAGGGGCATTTTGCACCCACGCGGATCCCTCTGCACACGCACACGATGGGAAACCCGCGTACGTGCACAGAAATAACCCCGCGCACAGCTTCGCCCTCCCGGCGTCGACCTGCGGCTAAACACCGGCCGCAACCTCCACCCAGGGACGAGCCGGGATGCGGCAAACCCATCCTCGAGTGTGGCTGCACAGATCCAGGCTTCCGCGTAAAGGAAGCGCTGGAGGACCTCACCCCTCCTGGTCCAGCCCCGGGCGCCGGAGCTGGAAGCCTCCAGCAGCCCAAGCTGCCCAGGTGCTAAGAAATCTGCAAACAAATGATGCAACAGCCCTGAAGTGACTTAGTGATTCACTCGGGAGCGAATTTGGGGCTGGTTTGGGGCAGGGCTGAGGCTGCTCCCGCTCTGGGTCGCACCTCCCGCTTCGTCCCTCCATCCCCGCACCCCACGCTTGGGTGTAAGAGGGACCGGTTGGTGCAAATGCCACGCGGTGCAGAGGGGTCCCCCGGTGACACGGGGCCACAGGGCATCCCCATGCCGAGCGCCACATTTTGGGATAAAGATCGCCTCTGGGATAAAGATGGCCACGGGACAGCAAAAGGCTCAGGGCGTGCACAAGCCCCTACCCAACGCGCACCAAGCAAATGGCAAAGGCGCCCCTCGGGCAGAGCACGGGCGTCCTCCCCAGCCTGGCAGGGACACGGGGGTCCGTGCCTCCCCCCCGGGATTTCACAGCTACTTTACAAACCAGAAACAAAAAGTTAATGGTGCGGGCTTGACCACATATTTTCCAGGGGCTCTGGGAGACCGACTCTCCGCAAGCCGGCTAACACACACTCTTTTCATTCAGAGCTTTAAATACCCAATTGTGTCTGTTTTCAGCACGCTCATTTTTAGCATTTTAATGATATGGTCCCCAGCTCTCGCCCTCCTTGGATTGGAAGAGGTCACACATTTCTCCTAACCCAAGTGTTTTTCCAGCAGGCAGGGGGTCCTGCAGAGGACAAAGCCGAAGCAGCCCCTCCGGCTGCCTGTTGGCTGCGAGCGCTGCACCTTCCGCTGCGGATCCTCAGCGCAGGCGCGGGATGGGCGCGCTGCCCTCGCCGGAGCATTTCGGGAAGGTGCACGATCCAGGCACGCTTCCCACAAAAGGTGGTGAGGAGCAGCACGCATCCCCACACCCTGGCACAGCCAAAACCTCGCTCACCATGACCAGCCCTGGAAGAAAGGGTTTGGGGTTTTCCCTTTGTCCCCTGTAGCTGGAGCTTTCCTCGGGCACTGCGGACAGGATTTTGCTTGGCTGCGCCGCTCTGCTTGCGGCTGGGCAGAAAACCCCATCTGCAAGCAGGACGTGGCACGCAGCGTGGGCACAGCGTCTGCTCCCAGCCCAGCTCCCCAGGGGATGCTCGGGCACCCTGGGTGCCTGCACCCACCTCACTTCCCCCCCATTCGTGCCCTTGGCCTGTGAGAGCAGCTCTGCTTTTTCCACTGGAAAGCTCCCAAAGAGGCTTCGGACATATTGGATGTCTGATGGGATTTTGGGTGCATCCCGATGTATCCCATCCCGGATAGGATTTCGGGTGCATGGCTGCAGAGCAGCACTGCTTGTGGCTGGAGGTTGGCGTTGGCTTGGGGGATGTCAGAGCCGCGAAGGTCTCTGCCAAGTCGCTGGTGCTGGGGGAGAGGCAGGATGGGGTGCTAGGGCTTGCTCCATCCTGTGGTCTGTTTTCTGGCTGGACCAGAGGAAATGGCCTCAAGTTGCACCAGGGGAGGTTTAGTTTGGATATTGGGAAAAATCTCTTCCCCTTGGGGCTGTCAGGCACTGGAAGGGGCTGCCCAGGGAAGGGGTCGAGTCCCCACCCCTGGGGGGATTTAACAGCCGGGCAGAGGCGGTGCTGAGGGACAGGATTTAGGGGTGGGATGGCAGGGGGAGGGGAACAGTTGGGCTGGGGGAGCTTAAAGGGCTTTTCCAACCTAAATGATTCTGTGATTCTATGTTAGAGCACAGCTCAAAGACTCCACCGGGAGCTACTGGGAGCCCCGAGACACAAAGGCACCATGGGACCCCCCCAAACCCCCACACCTGGAGCTGTCCCAGGAGCCCCCAGAGCCTCCCTGGACGTGGCACCGCACCGCGCCACCTCCCTGGCACAAAGCAGACTTAAACCAGTATGGCAACAGCCAATTTCAAATTTGCTGGCTGCAAAACCAACCTCAGCTTCACCACCACCTCTACAGCCGCTCGCTACGCTGCCCACAGCACCCATGCAGGGGTGCCAGCTCGGTGCTGGGTGCACGGGGGTCAGTTTGGCTCCGCATCGTGGGCAGCCATCACTGTGCTGACACAGCAAAGCTGCTTTGGGTCTGGGGTTAGCATCAGCATCTCCATCCAGCCCTGCTCCTAAATCCGGCGGAGCACCCCGAGCGCCCCGGTCATGCAAACCGCCGACAGAGCCAGGGAGGCAGCAGGAGACTCGCCGCTGCACCAAGAGAAACCAGAGGGGCAGATCCTGCGCCGCGTTACCTCCATCCCTTCGCAAACATCCACGTCTCCCCCCTTCCCCAAGCACACCCAGCCCTGCTGGCTTTTGCCCGTGCCGTGGTGACCCAGCTCTTGGCCCAGACCAGTCCCAAGCCATGTCCTTTCCTCTTGCCCCCCGCACCCCACATCAATATTCATCATTTCCCCCAACCCCTCTCCCCCAGCTCACCAAACACATCATGTCCATATTAACCATCCTGCACAGGGTACTCCAACATCAGCTGCTCAGTAGATATTTTTTTTTATTATTCCACCCAGTAATATCGAAATGATATTTATTAAATTTGCTCTCTAAGTCCCTCAATCTGCTCCATAATACAGTGAATCTGCGAGGTGGTTTCACTGATCCCGCCTCAATGAGACCAGATTAACGCAGATGATCCCGGCTTTGCGGCTCCCTCGTCCCGGGGAGGGTCAGAGGTTGTGCAGAAAGGCAAAACCCGCTGGCAGCGGCGGTGCGGCCGCGCCGGAGGAAATCACGTGGCTTCTGAAAATGATTTCCGAGGTTAATTCCAGGTGGGAAGGAGGGAGCACTCAGCGTGGACACGCAGCGACTTTTAAGTCTTCCAAAAACGCGATGGGCTGTTTATTTCGGCCTCTCTTGCTCTTATCTCTCTCCTTAAGCGCATTGATTGCACCTGCCCCCACCCTGCTCCCCAGCAAGCAGCCCATTAAATCTAAAGTTAGCTCCAGAAAGGTTCATCAGATCCATTATCTCTGCATTCAGCTAAATTATGAAAATCATTAAGATAAGGAGGCATGGAGCCTATTAGTTTCCTGGAGAGGATGCGTTACAATTTTTTCCCTTCTGCTTCCACATTTAATTACCTTAAGTTTCACAGTATTTAATTCCATTTATTAAACCTTTAATACATAAACTCAAAACAATAAAAACAAAACAACAACAACAAAACCACTGCTGGTCGCCTTTTGGAAGGGTGCAGGGCCAGGGTACAGAGCAGCATCTGCTCCCCCCCATCCCCTGCCCCGCTCGGGTCCCGGAGAGGCCCCGATCCTGCGGCTGCGCATGGACCCTTGCAGCTGAGCTTATGCCATTAATTAACAAATTAAGGATGTGGCCTGTGGTCCCTGCAAAGGGAAAGGGAGCAGCGCCAGCCCAGGGTTCTCCCGTGGCCTCCCCGAGCCAGGCTGGTCCCTGAGGCAGCTGCCGGGAGCTTTGCTACAACCCAAGGGGACGACACAAAAAGCAGCAGGGTTTTGTGAACTCTTTTTTTTTTTTTTTCCCCCTCAAACGGCAGGAGCACAGTTTAATCGGCAATGCCACCACACCCGGAGAGCCCCAGCGGGGACGGTACTCCCACAGGTATGCACCCAGGGATCCCTTGGCTTGGTTATTGGTGTTATTTTTTGGACAGATGCTATTTTAGGAAATTGATAGCAAGCCCACAGAAACAGCAACACCCCCCGCCACACTTCAAGCAAGGTCAAGCTGAAGCATTAGCGTCTCTCTGGCTGCATTTTGCCTTCCCAGAGATGCTATTTAGCAATCTTGGTTACTATTCGAGCAGCATCTAAAACCTCCCTTATCCTGTAACGCCGAACAAGCCGTAACCCTCGTGCCGGGCTGTCTCTTTGCCATCTAAACAGGACAGAGACCAAAGAGTAAAAACAAACCCAGAGGAAGAGCTTGGCGCAGGGGCACCCGCCATGCAACGCGTGGAGGGGAAGAAGATGCCAAGCCCAAGCCCAAGCCCAGCTGGTCCCCAAGCCCAGCTCACCGCGAGCACAGCACGAGGGCTGCAGATCCACGTCCCCATGAGCACGCAGACAACTGCGGTCCCATATACAGCATCCACGAACGCCTCCTTGCAGGAGATTTCGACGTTTGGACAAGTCACTCATTTCAGCAGCAAAACTTTTCCCCGAGAAGCTGCAGACAGCCACGGAGCGCCTTCCGAGCCGCTCATGGAGCCTTTTCTCCAGCGCTCGCAAGGCAGGGTTTGCAAACGCCGCTGCCTTCGGGGCCCGTCTCATCGCGCATCCCAACAGGGCCCCACGGCTCCAAGCAGAGAAGTTTTCTTCCCATCGACAACTTTTACAGGATTAAACCTCAAACTTGGCCTGCATCTTGCATTTGGTTTTTAAATCAGGAATTGCTCTGGAAAAGTAGCACCAGGAAGAAAAAAACAACTTGCTAAAGTGTTCCCCAGCAGCATATCCACATACTTTAATATAAAAAAGCTGTTGCTAATTTAAAAAACAAATGTTTAAGCAATCAAGCATGTTTATTTAATTTGTCCTTTCTGTGCCAGAGAAGGCCCGAGCCCCTCGCAGCGGCTGCCACACAGCGTTATCAAGTGTGTTCGTGGCAAGGTCCCCACGTGTTGGGGTGGGAGCAGCTTGGAGCCCCAACTTTTGGAGCAGAGATCAGCTCCTCCCAGCCCCCAAGAGAGGGTCCCTTGGGATAGTCCAGCCTCAGACACAGCACCCCGAGGTGAAAACGGACATCTAGAGCCTAAAGACAGGACTCGAGGTTCAACCCATGGCTTGCACCCAGCATGACCCAGATCATCTGTGAGGCCAGGCTGGGAGAGTTGGGGGTGTTCAGCCTGGAGAAGAGGAGGCTGCGGGCAGA
>NW_009259329.1:1441774-1447641 GCF_000687185.1 Egretta garzetta
CATTCCAGGCCAGGTTGGCCGGGGCTGTGAGCAACCTGATGTGGTTCAAGGTGTCCCTGCTCCTGCAGGGGGGTTGGGCTGGGTGACCTCTAGGGGTCCCTTCCCACCCAAAACATCCGATGATTCTATGATCTCTCTGTTCCTCCGAGAGCGGTGAAGTTTTAGTTCATTTGCCATCGCTGCAGACTGACGTTTTTCACATGTATTGCTCTGCTTGCAAAGAGGGTGCAGGATGCGCAGAGACAGGTACGGGGGAACCCAGAGTCCCAAAACGAACCCAGTTGGAAAGGGGCAGCTGCTGCCTCGCCACGGCGAGACACCACTGACCATGGGTCCTTTCCGTCCATGGGCTCCCAGGAGCCCAACACCAGCAGCTTAAAAATACAACCTGCACTGTATTTAAATGCTCTAAATGCAGATCAGCTCTAGGTTTAAACATTCACTGGTGATGCGACGGGACCCGTGAGCCATCCAGTAAGTGGGTTGGGAGCTTCATCCACCGCCGTGGAGCACACCTTCAGCTCAAGGGCCGCTTGGTACCACCTAATGGCCACATTCCCCAGTTAACGCCAGCCATGGAGCCTGCATTTCTTACAGCAACAGTAAACTCAAAAGGGACTTTCCCCTCCTCTTTCCCAAAGCCTCGCCAGCAGTGAGCTAAATCCAGATCTGCTCTTCACACCCACCCACGAGCCGGGGCAACCAGCAAAGGTTCATTAGCAGGAGGAGCCGTGTTCCTCTTGCTTTGAACATGAAAGCAGCCCGAAGGGGGGTATTTTGTGGGGGAGGAGAATATTCATCACAAAAAAAACACCCCAAAACATGGAGCAGCAAACGCCGCCTTTAGCCTCCCTGATGTCAAAAGGGCTCCTGTGGACAGCGTTAAGGATGGGGCATCACCCAAACCAGGGGGGGAGAAAGTTTTTTCTTCTCAAGTCACCTCTCAAAGAGGCCTCCATCCACTTGAGCGGTGGAATACGAGCATTCACCTGCTCAGCTTTCCCTCTGATCTCCCCACCGGCATATTCGGGGTTGGCTCTTACACTCACAGCAGTTTAACCTGCAGCTTACAGAGTTAATATTCCACCGAGGCAACGCGAGACACACACAGCGCTAAACCAGTACCCAAAGAGCCCCATTTCCCAGCTGGACAAAACCTCCATCTCACTTGACATGAGATCCTGCACCATTACCACCTTTGGCATGAAATATTCCCAAAATAAGTTGGCCAGGAGGAAAGTTTCGGGGAGACCCAATGGCAGCAGCTGTATGGCAGCCCCCAAAGCTGCAACGAGCTGCGCAAGGTCCCTGCTGCAAGGTTGCAGGAGTATTTTGGACACCAATGAACGCAGGGGCTGAGGAGGGGACATACGACACCGGGCGCCCACAGGGGTTTGCTCTGCAGCAACAAGACCTGGACATGAGGATGCTCCTTCAGCATTCCTACACCATTAACTCTACAACCAGGATGCTCCCATGATGCAGTGTTTTATTCTCAATGTCAGAAGCCAGTTTTTTGGTTAAACTTTGGAGGGCAACACAGAGTAGCCAATAGCCCTAAGGAGCCAGGTAATGTTGGTTGCTTCTTTGAGCGAGTTATCAGCAGCCCAAGGAAAACCTGGTCTTCTCAAGTTCACACTTGTCACGTGAAAACCTCATGGATTCACAATGAGTTGAGTCCTGGGCTCCTGATGAAGGATGGCTCTGCGCATGCCCATTTTACAGATGAGAAAGTTCAGGAATGAACTGGAAAAATGACGTTCCCTTGGTCTGCAGCAAAGCAGAGACTAGAACCTGTTCCCAACCATCCTTCCTCCAACAGCCACCACCACATACTGCGGTTCTCACTGGGCACATGCCGGGCACATTTTCTGCAAAGCCCTGAAAAGCATCCAAAGGCCCAAGCTCACCAAGAAATGAGCAATAACCACAGCACAGAGGCTCTGTGGATTACCCAGATTTCTCATGGGTCCCAAAACACCCAAAAGGACCCAATTCTCAGAGCACAAGCGAGTCCTCAAAGAGGTGGGAGAGCGCCATGCCACTCTTCCCAACACTGGAAAAGCTCAGACCCAGATCACAGATCAATATCTCCTTTCCCACCACAGCACTGTCACGAACAGCGATGCCTTGGAGAGGGAGCGGGAGCACAGGACCGTGAGCGAACCCATCATAAGCAGGAACTCAATTTTGCCCATCATTATCATTGGCTTTAACAAATAGCTTCTGGGGA
Organism: Egretta garzetta; assembly: GCF_000687185.1. Lineage (NCBI taxonomy): Eukaryota > Metazoa > Chordata > Aves > Pelecaniformes > Ardeidae > Egretta > Egretta garzetta. The sequence continues at coordinate 1,444,008 of NW_009259329.1, forward strand.
TGGCAGGTACTTTATTAATTTTTCCCCTGTGAAGCATGCAGGATGATTGAAGAAATCACTGGCCTGTTGATTTGTTTGCCTCCCTGGCCCAAAATAACTAGCTATTTATTTTTAAACAGCAGGATGCATCAAATCCTCAAATCGAGGCGATGGAGCCAGGAGGACGTGCCACACACATCCATGGCACCGGCGCCTGGGCAGAAGGTTTCAGCTCCTTTCTCCACATTGGGAAAAAGCCAGGCCCAAGCCTCCCACTCGCACTTCAGACATGAGAAAACTGAATAAAGGGATTTTCCACCCCATAGGGTTTCTTCTGGCAGCCACATTCCTGGTGACCTTGCTGGACTCGTTGCCCACCGTGCCCAAGCTTTGGTCTGCGTGAAGCCCAGGGAGGGTTTGGCCACCACAGCCTCAAATACAGCCCCTGGCCTTGGACTTTGCTATGCATCCCTGATGGCAGGGCAGTGGGGATCTTCTGGCTGATGCTAGGACAGAACAAACTGCAAGGTACATGTTGGGAAGCAAATAATCTTGGAAGGTGCTTCTCTCTCTAACAGTTCTTCTGCAAAAGCACAGGCTCACGGCACCTTGCCAAGTCCTCCAACACCTAAGCAAGATGTTTGCCACATCCCTGAGCCCTCCGGGGTCAGTCAGCACAGGCACCCATGTCCCCACTGGAGCTGCAGTCCGTCTCCTGTCCCAGAGGCTGCAGTTGCTCATGCAGGAGGACTCAGGATTCACGTTTTGCCATCCCATGGGATTGCTTCGGGAGCACAGGAAACACCCAAAGCAGCAGCTGATGCGACCCAAAGAACAGGGTTAATCAGCCCTCCTGAGGAAAGGCCATGGGGACTGCCAGCAGGGCATTTTGGGGGTGCCCTCCCCGGGGGGCTGGGTGGGTGGCTGGGAGCATCCGGTCCAACGACATCCGCGGGACACGACATCTCCTTCACAGCTCTGCTTCGTAAAAACATCCTTGGGGTTCAGGGGAATCTCAAGTCACTCAATCCCACATGAAATTACACGAGGCAGCTTCAACATCCCCATCCCGTAGGCCCCTACAAATGACCTTCTTTTTTTGTGGTTGGTTTTTTTTTTTTTTTTTAAGCACCATCTCCATTCTTTGTGGTTACCAAGAGTGTTTTCCATATGAGCAGCACTGGAGACTCTTCCAGAGCCTGCAGCCATCCCACACCAGAGCCTGCTGAGCAGCCAAGCAAGACCTGCAAAACCCCAACGCAGGCTGCAAGCTGCCACCAGGACCACGTGGGCAGTAATGGATCCACTGAGGGACTCCCAACAAAACCACTGCCGGGGAAAGGCGAGGCTGAGAAAGACGGCGCGGACAGAGGGAGCTGCAGCAGTGACGTGCCATGGCCGAGGGGACGCGGGGACGGAGAGCGAGAACAGCCAGCTCCAGTGCTGCCAGCACCGCCAGGATGGTGCGGGGTCCCCAAAGTCCTGGAGCAGCAGCGGCTGCCGCAGAGCTGGCTCTCCCCACACACGCCCACCCACCCGCTTCACAGACAGCCTTTTCCGTTTGTTTTCTTTCTTTTTTAATTAATTTAAGAAAAAAAGGGGAGGGAAGCAACTTTGCAATTCCCCAGGGACCCAGGACTCCTCGTGCCCATCCCCAGAGCAGGGTTAAACTGCATTAAGTCTCAACAGAGCCTGAAAGCAGAGGAAATGACCTCCCCCTGCACGCACGCTTCCTCCCGCTCCCTGGGGATGGCAGAAGGGACCCGAGGGTGCATCTTCTACCTGCCCTACGCATGCACCATAAATAACGTCACACGCAGCACGCTATTTAAAAGCAGGTCCTGTGCAACTGTCCGCTGCATGTCGGGTCACGCCGGGCAGCAGCACGGGCTGGTGCCTGCCTCCCCCTTGGCAAATGAGGCCCCTGCTCCGTGCAAACACAACGGGCTCGTGCCCAGGGCTGTGCACGCCGAGCCTGGCGGCTCCGTGTGGCTGCAAAAGCGGCGCTGCCCTATCCAAGCACGCCCGGGCGTGGGCTGCGGTTCGTGCGGTGGAGTCGTTGGCACTGATCTTGCTTTGCCACCGCAGCGTGCTGGGGTAAATCGTCATACGGTGGCATCACCTGATTGATGGAGGTAGGTAAAGACTTTGCTTTCCTGGCTTGAGAGAGAGAAAGAGCAATTGCCACCTCGGCCAGGCTGGGTTACGCATAGCTCAGCTGTCTGTGCCTGATGCAAGGACCCAGGTCTCTCTTCCAAAGAGACCTCCAGAAATGCACTGCTGAAAACACAGAAAATATTACGCACTGCTGCCTAACACCACTCCCTCCTCCTCCTCACGTCCCAGCCACGCTTTCCCTCCCCTTCCCACCCTGTCCCATCAGCCACCGGCTGCAGAGGGGCCCCTGCCAGCTGACAGACGAAGCTTCAGGTTAACAAATCCAATTTGTCGGACACAAAAAGCCAAAGCATTTCAGTTCTGCTGGCTTTTTCTTTATGAAATTGCTCAGACATTCAAGACGTGAAATGTCACTGTGTCACTTGGTGGCAGCTGAGGGCACGGAGCTGGAAAGGTTGGGAGAAGCTCTCTGAGGGCTCCCCCTGCTCAGCTTGGAGGGAAGGGGGACGGGGCAGATGGGGCCACTGTCACCGCTGGACAAGGGGGCCACCAGCCCACACCTCCCCTAGCTGCAAGCCCAGTGCTCCCAGTCCCACAAGCTCTCAGCGGAGCGCAGAGGGATGTTAACAACCAGTGCTAGAGCACGAGCACCCACTCGTGATGGCCAACGAGCCTCTTCTGCTCACATTGGCTCCAAACTCTCCACCACACTCCCCTTGACTCAGGAGCCAGACCGAACCATCACATCTCCCTGAGCTTCCCCAGCCTGCTCTGACCACCCCGGGGGAACAGAGGGCTCATTCTGCTCCTGCACTCATCCAAGGCAAAAAAAAAGCACAGCCACAATGCTTAGCCGAGCCTTTGCACCCAAAAATCAACATGCACGATGGCAGATCTGCCCCAACAGCCCAGAAAGAGCCGTGCTGCTGCTGCCCCACAACAGGGCAGAAAATCTGCTGCAAATCCCTCCCCAGAGAAGGGCAGGAGTTTGCACCCCTAAAGGGTTCGGTTGTGGGGCAGCACTTGCTCAGAGCCTGCCAGCAACACCCCAAGCAGCTCCCCCTGCCCCAGCGCAGGCAATGAACGCTTCTCGGGTGCCTTGCAGCCCCCGGGACGCTGCTCCCTTTTACTGCAAACAGCAAAAGCAAAGGGAACAAAACCAAAGGGTTTTTCCTCGGGCCACTCAGGGCATCTGCCATTCGGGCAGGACACAGCAGCAGCGGCACCGCAGAGCCCGTCTGTATCCCACCAGGAGCGGGGAAAGCTCTGGCACGCGCTGGTGAACCCCGCAACGGCGCTTTACCAAAATCTCCCGCGAGCTGGGTGTCGGAGCAGGGATGTCCGGAAGGGTTTCTGCTGAGTTATCCTGCAAGCAGTGCTCTGGGCATTCCGCCTCCAAACCAGAGGGACCCAAAAGCTGCGTCAGCACAGCAGGAGCCGGTCGCGGACACCACGGGCAGACAGGGCTGCGTTCCCCGCCGGGTCACGCCACAGGGCAGGGATCAAGAGCTGCAGCGCCCGGGCAGCCCTCCAGCCG
>NW_009259329.1:1448261-1449120 GCF_000687185.1 Egretta garzetta
GGGCCCCCCCCCAGCCGGGAGGGAACCTGAGGCCCCCCCCCCGCTCACGGGTGAATTTACTGCTGGGAACATACAGTTACAGACCGGCCGATGCCGGAGGCGAGGCAGAACAGGACACCCAGCGGCGCAGGGCCCAGCTATGCAAGTCATGAAAGCGCCTGAAAACGAAAAGGGTTGGTGTCCGTCTGTCTCCAGGGTCGGAGCCACCGAGCCCACTGCCAGCAGCGTTGCTGCAGACATGGCTCCAGTTGCACGTTTAATTGCAGGAGGCTGGGGAGAAGATAAGCTGCTACGTGTTTCTGTGCCTCAGCCCCAGCCTTATCTCAGGCTGGAGCCTCCCCGTGTGTTGCAAGGCTGATGCTGGCCCGCACAAGGCACCTCTGCTCATGGGCATCTGCAGCATCTCCCATCCCTCCTGCCAGCCTGCGCACGGGGCGTTACGGGGATGTCGCACTGTTGGGCAAAGCCTCAGGCTCTGGGCAATGACCAAAGCACGACGACGCAATGCAACGCGGGAGCCCACACCGGGATTCCAAAGTCCTGTCCCCAAAATGACAAACCCCCATCCCAGAGTGTGGCAGGTACCAGGTGGGAGGGCAAAGGCTGTTTCCCACGCCAGCCCACCACGCTCCCCGGCTGGTTCCTGGTCCCAGCAGCAGGAAGGGACCAAGAATTTGCGGAGCAGGGATGCTGCTTTGGTTTGCCTTTGGGGCACATGGAAAAACAGAAAGCAAGAGAAGCATTGCCAGGAGGGCCTGACCCAGGCAGCGGTGAGCGGCCAGAGCCCAGGAGCGGAGGGCAGGGAGACACATCTTTGGTCAACCTCAGCTGAGCAGCGGCTGCCCGCACCATGCCCAGT
>NW_009259329.1:1449251-1450569 GCF_000687185.1 Egretta garzetta
GTCTCCCCCCCCCCCCCGCCGGGCCGCACGGGCTGTTCCTGCACCCGGCGTCCCTTCCACCGCCTTCTTCCCAGCGGCGTCCCCCACGCACCCGTCTGCTGCCGCCTGCTCCGTCCGCCCCTGCACTGAGTGCTCCCGGCTCATCCCACCCCCCCCTGCTCCCAAGCTTTCCCAAGAGCCCCAAACCTTCCCCAGAACGTGGGTTTGCCCGGTTGTGCCAAAGCACACTTTGCAAGACTCAGCGGCAAGCAAGAGTGCGCTCGTGGCATCGGGCGAGGGCAAGGGCAAGCACGGCGAGGGGCACCTCTGTCCCACGCTCTCCTACCCCTGCTACCCAAATCCAGAGGCCGTGACTGCAAGAGAAGCCACAGGATGCACGTACGGACAGGAAGGGATGGACAGACAGGACTCCATTTGATGCCAGTGCTTTCAGCGCTGCCTCGACGGAGGGCACTGAGAAAGCAGCACAGCCATCTTGTGACTTAAAAAAGCCCAAGTCCGGCAATTATTTACATAGACAAGATTTCAGGATATGGGTTTGGGGTTTTTTTCCCCTCCCCCTTAAAAGACTAATCAGAAAAAAAGTGATTTTAAAATAAAGCGACTTCCAAAGAAAAATCAAGCTGAAAGCCTTGCTTTAATTTTATTCTGAAGATTAAAGCGTGCCGCAGAACGTTCTGGGGGCCCAACAAGAATCCAGCATCACAAGCTCCTCTGATATTTCCTAGCAAAACCCCTAACCGAGTCAGCTGTAAACCCTCCCCATGGGAAGGTTCAGAGAAAGGCTCTCCAGGGCAAGCACCCTGCCTTGAGAGAATCATAGAATCGTTTGGGTTGGAAAAGACCTTTAAGATCATCACATCCAACCGTTAACCTAGCACTGCCATCCCACCACCAAACCACAGAATCATAGAATCACAGAATGTTTTGGGTTGGAAGGGACCCCTAGAGGTCACCCAGCCCAACCCCCCTGCAGGAGCAGGGACACCTTGAACCACATCAGGTTGCTCACAGCCCTGGACAACTTGGCCTGGAATGTTCCCAGGGATGGGGCCTCCACCACCTCTCTGGGCAACCCCTGCCAGGGTTTCACCACCCTCACTGGAAAGAATTTCTTCCTTAGATCCAGTCTAAACCTACCCTGGTTTAGTTTAAAGCCATCACCCCTTGTCCTGTCCCAGCTGGCCCTACTAAAAAGCTTGTCCCCCCCTTTCCTCTGGGCCCCCTTGAAGCCCTGACCGGCCGCACTCAGCTCTGCCCGCAGCCTTCTCTTCTCCAGGCTGAACACCCCCAACTCTCCCAGCCTGGCCTCATAGGA
>NW_009259329.1:1450788-1453378 GCF_000687185.1 Egretta garzetta
CTCTCCCAGCCTGGCCTCAGAGCAGAGGGGCTCCAGCCCTCGGATCATTTTTGTAGCCCTCATGTCCCTAAGCACCTCATCTCTCCTTCTTTTAAATACCTCCAGGGCTGGGGACTCGACCCCTTCCCTGGGCAGCCCATTCCAGAGCCTGACAGCCCTTGCAGGGAAGGAATTGTTCCCAATGTCCAACCCAACCCTGCCCTGGCACAACTGCAGACCATTCCCCCTCGTCCCATCACCCATTGCCAGGGAGAAGAGGCCGACCCCCACCTCGCTCCCTGCTCCTGTCAGGCAGTTTTAGGGGGCGATAAGGGCTCCCCTCGGCCTCCTCTGCTCCAGAGAGCGTCTGTCCTGCAGGTGTCAGGACAGGGAATGAAAAATTGAGGCACAGAGAAGGGGTGAGACTCACTGGAAGACATTGGAAAAAGCCAAGGGTAAGCCAAGAACAAAGCATTGGGCTGGGAGATCCAGTTACGAGCCAACGCAGCCTAACCACAGCCTGGCTCTGGGGGGGGTTTAAAGTGAAATACAAGGCTACATGCCCCACGGGCTGCAGCAGCCAGGCCAGCGCTGGGGACGGTGACACCGGGGCATGGACCCCCCTGGGGACAGCCCTCTGCCCTGCCACAAAGTGTTTTGCAGAAAGGCTCTGGGCAAGAGCTGCAGCGCTTCTCCCGTCTTCCCATCCCACCCACCCGCGCTCAGCAGGGGCTGCTCTGGCGGCACGGAGTGCTGGAGCACACGGCAAGCTCACCCCTTCGAGGGGGGCACCCAAAGGCAGTGCCTGCACCCCCCGCTTCACCCGTCCTGTCCACCAGCTCCCCTCGACACAGAGCAGAGACCCAAACTGCATCCCCCATCCTCAATGAGGGGGGGCAGCCCAGTAACTAAAGCATGGTCCCAGGTCAGTCCTCGTCCGCAGCTCTGTACACACACCTACAGCCAGGAAGACCCCCTGCCAGCCACAAATGTGTTCATCTCCTCCTCACCCAGCCCCAAACCCAGCCCCTTCCCAGGCAGATCGCACGCCGGAGCCCCATGGCACCCAAATGAGCCCCCAAACCCCACAGGGCATGCTCCCCAAGGCCGCCGGGAGGAGAAGCCTTAGCTGCGAGGACCACTTAATATTTTATGCTCCTTATACTCCTAAGAAACACTTTAGTTCCTCCCTCCTCTTCCTCTTTTCGAAGCAGCCTTACGCCTGTTCTCAGGTCAGCACATCTGGGGGCTGCTGTCCCCCATGCCACCCCCACCGGGAGGAGAAGCACAGGGACGCCCGTGCCCCCCACACCGCTGGGGCAGCTGTAGCCCAGGGATTTTCAAGCTGCTTTGCGGATGGAGAGGTGGGTGGATAAAGCACTGAAGCTGCAGTCCTGCTGCCTGCAGCTCGGGAGCAGATGCCGAGAGGTCTGTAGTCACTCTCAAAACCCAGACGGCCTCACCAGGATCCCCTTTTGGGGACCAGCGGCAAAGCCTTTAGGGCATGGGGTCTGGGAGCAGCCCTGGGGGCCAGAACCATCACCGGTGCTCCCACCCCACAGCGCCAGACAGGCTTCTGCAGGTCAGGCTACTAAAATTGAGGCTCCGAAAGGCGATGGAGGCTGCCGGCAGCTGGAGCATCCTCCTCATCCTTCCCTGAGGAAGCAGGATAACATCAGACGGACACACAGCAACGGTGGCTTGTCCTCAGACCTCGCCACCACCTCTTGCCCTGCAACCCAGCTCCGCTCGGGTCCACTGCCATGCTCAGCCTTTGAGGATGCCAAGTTGAGCTTTGGGCTCCTGGAAAAAAGAAATCTTCTTACCAGCATGGTGCAACAAGTCCTCCCGGAAAGGAATCAGCAGTGAACTTGCTCGTCCGCCCTCCTCGGGGCTCCAAGCAGGGCAGGGGCCCACACAGCAGTCGGGCAGTGTCCAGCGACTCCGGAAAGGAATCAGCAGTGAACTTGCTCGGCCGCCCTCCTCGGGGCTCCGCATGGGTCTCGAAGCAGGGCCAGGGCCCACACAGCAGTCGGGCAGTGTCCAGCGACTCCAAATTCAGGAGGACTTTCCTCCTCTTCCCGACAAGTTCTGCAGCAGGAGACAAACAGGCTGCAAGATTCAGGGTCTGGACGCCGGAGGGGAACAGAGGTGACAGGAAATCCCAAACCAGAGGAAAATTCAGCTCGTTCTGGGTCAAATGCGGAGGAGGAAGCGGAGGCAGAAGCAGAGGTGCAGAGAGCAATGCCCTTCCCAGGGGAGCAATGCCCTTCCCAGAAGGGCAGCCCAAGCAATCAAGTCTGTACAAAGCTTCCGAGGACTCACAACGCTTCGATTCTGATGCCAAAGGTCAAAACCCCGGAGATGATCAGTAGCCGGCTCCCCAAAACTTCTGGGGTCTTTCCCAAAAAAGGGGCTCAGAGGACGATTAGCCAACAGCTCTCCCTGCTGAAGCGGGGCAGTCCCCATGGCACACGAGACCAGCAGCCTCCAGCTCCCACTGCTGCACAGATGAAAAAAAAAAAATCCACGCCGAGCGCAGACACCACCTTCGCTTTGGAGCAGGGGGCCGAGGCTGGCAGCCACGCCAGGGGGCATCGATCCCCCCACC
>NW_009259329.1:1453590-1455701 GCF_000687185.1 Egretta garzetta
TTGGCCCCCGAGCTCCCCAAATCAGTCTGCCCTCCCCAGGATCATGCTGCTGATGGTGGAACCGCTCCCAGGACTTGTGCTGGGTCCTGCCCGCTCCCATACTCGCTCTGGGCACCGCAGGCAGGAGGGTAGAACAGCTCAGCTGAGCCACGCACGGCGCGGCACGTGCTTTGCCGCACGTGGGGCCATCGCCACCCCGGCACCCCACGAGAGCCGGCGTAGAGCTGCGTCCCCTCCGGCCGAAACAACAGAGACAGCCCAGGTCATGCCGCTGCCGGCCGGGAGAGCGGCAGGGATTTTCCCCTGGCAGGGTGGCAGAGGCAGCCCAGCCCCCCGCTGCGGGGGGGGGCAAGCCGCATTGGGGTGCTGCCCAACACCCCCAGCCGCAGGTGGGACAGGGCCAGCGTTTAGGGTCCCGTCAGAAATCCCTCGGCAAGAAAACACTGTCAGGAACTAACAGGGACACCAGGTTACATCCAAACCACCACCATCTTAGAGCCCTGAACAGAAACAGCCGCATACAAATACCACCAATATACTTTGGAAAACCAGATTGGCTTCTTGCTTTATTTTTCAGCCAGACCAGCGATTCTCCGCACACGGACAGGGGTGGGAGTGCAGGAACACATCCCCGAGACACCCTCTCCCCGCTCCAAAAAGGTATTCATTATCCCCAGGCAGCTTCTGGCAGGGCGGAGAGATTGCTCTCCGATTAGAGATGTTTATCAGTAAGCTATAACGAAGGTGGGACACTGATGCCGTGCTGAATATTATATTTCAGGAAAATTTAAATGAAATGATCCATCATGCCCAGCAGAAGATCAGCAACACCTTCTGCCAAGCACCCGCACCGAGCCAAGCGGCTCCTCGACCGAGGCTCCGCTTCGGAGACCTCCAGTCACCTTGGCTCGCCGCTCCGGAGGAAAACCAGTGGCAACAGATAAAGAGAGGCACTTCGTATTTCCAAGCGCGCACAGCAAAGCAGCAAAGCTAACGGCTCGCTTGCAAGAGAGCTTGCAGCCCTTCCCGGCGCGGCAGCGAGATATCCCCCCCCCCCTTGCACAGGCTCCGCCGAGCATCGGGACAACCTGCGTTTGGTTTACTCCAGCGAGTTCGGGTCCCGGCGTTCAGCACACCCAGAAATAGAGCGCTCTCGGAAACAGGACATCATTCGTGCAGGATGCAGAGGGGAAGGGTTACCGAGCGGCTTTTCCCTTAAGTGAAATATTGCCGCTGGCTCAATGGAAGCAGGAGGTTCGTCCCCCCTGGGAGGAAGCTATCAGAAACCACTCTCCCTCCGAGCACGACCAGCCCACGTTTTGCTCTCTCTGTTGCGTTCTGCAATCAGGCAAAACGCTGGCAGAGCGCAAGACAAGATTAAAAAGCAAGAGCGGGTGCAGCGGCACGCAGGGCAGGGACACCAAAACCGCTACAAGCTGCTGCAATCCAGACTCGAATGCATTACACATTCATCTGAATTTTAAATACAGAGCATTATGACTGGCATCCTCACAACTGCCACAGCAGCCCCGGCACTACGGCTTTTATGGTAATTCACAGGGAGTTACCCACAAGGCACTGCAGAGATTTTCTTGGCAGCCATCCTAAACTAATTTTTATAGGTTAGTGTACAGTTATACATAAACGTTTAAGAAAAAATAAAATGGCGACTCGGAGGGAAGGAGCCGATCGGGAGGTTTCTGCGCCACTTCACTCACGGCATGCGATGGCCCAGTGCAAAATGCCACAGGGCTGAGGTCCGGGCCACCGCCGGTCAACCCATTCGAGGGCAAACCCCACGCACCGGCTGCCACAACGCCCAGCCCTCTGCATCACTCCCACACCAGTGCCTCTGGGATTCCGGAGCATCCCTCTGCCCTTTGCAGGCTGTTCATAGAATCATCGAATGTTTTGGGTTGGAAGGGACCCCTAGAGGTCACCCAGCCCAACCCCCCTGCAGGAGCAGGGACACCTTGAACCACATCAGGTTGCTCACAGCCCCGGCCAACCTGGCCTGGAATGTTCCCAGGGATGGGGCCTCCACCCCCTCTCTGGGCAACCCCTGCCAGGGTTTCACCACCCTCACTGGAAAGAATTTCTTCCTTAGATCC
>NW_009259329.1:1455844-1456278 GCF_000687185.1 Egretta garzetta
AGGTGCCTGCCTGCGGGTACGGGTGCCTGGGCTGTGGTGCTCAGCCCCTGTCCCCCAGTTCGCCTGGGGGGGGTCGGGTGCACCAGCCAGCTGCCTGGAGGGGACAGGAGCAATCCCAGGGGACAAGGATTTGTCGGTGGAATCCACAGCATCCTGAGAACCGCCTTCCACGTGCTTTGACACTGAAGCCTTCCCACCACCATCCCTGCCCGCCCAGGGCCACCCCTCCACCCGGGACATGTCCCCTCCTGCTGGGAGGGAAGGACGGTTTGGCCCCCACCTGCCTACTCCACCTCGGAGCTCTCGGCGGGATGCGGCTCTGCCCACCACCTTTGCTTTCCCCACATCCTGAGCCGCGCCGGTCGGGGGTGACATGGGAACTTCACGTGGCGACTGGAAACTGCTGCTCAGCTTCCGACTCCCCTTCGCAGCCG
>NW_009259329.1:1456303-1459055 GCF_000687185.1 Egretta garzetta
CGACGGCAACGCGCGGTAAACAAAGGAAAAAAGCAGTGGGAGGGAAACCTGGATTGGTGCGAGCCAGAAGCAGCACCCATCTACATTTCACAGGAGCCAGAGCCAACACTTGATGATATCAGAGCTGAAGATGAGTTTAAAAAAAAAAAAATAAATCCCCAGTTCCTGCAGATTTTACATGCGCGCACACACACGTGCACTTGCAGCATGGCCAGCAGGTAGCCTGTCCACCTCTGCCACCTCCACGAAACCAAAATGGAGGGAAGCACGATCAAGACTTTTAAAAAAGAGAAGAACCTTTTGGGTTTATATCACCCGTGGAATTACTAGCAAGACTGATTTGGATACAGGGACACCACGTAGAAGCAAACAATTAAGTAACAGCTTGGAATGCGAGATGAGATAGGACCCAAGCTCCACAGAGAGACAATATGCCGAATTTCAGACGAGGCTGCTATTTGCCCCGAGATGAGATGACGGCGTTTTGGGAAGCCACGCAGACACCAGCGCACCATGCCCTCCCTCTCCTTCCCACTATCGGTGATCCAGCTGGGTGGTTGCAAGCAAGAGACATGGAGAGCGCTTTGCCTCCAGCCTCGCACCGCCTGCGCCCAGAGCGCGTGGTTCCCCTCCGGAGCTCTGCATCGCATCATCTGTTTGTTGCCTACAAACGGGAGTAAAACAGGGGGAAAAAAAAAAAACCCCAAAAGCAGCATTATGCAAAGTTCAGGCATTTCTGAAGTATAGGATCTGGCATCCCTCAACTCGTTCCTCAATCGGGCACGTAAACCCACCTCCTCCCAGGACCACGGCAGCAAGCGCCGAAGAGACCAAAACATTCCTAAAGTCTGAGCAGACCAGTTTACCTGTTGTGCTCTTAAACTGGCTAACTGGGAGAAACTCAAAAGCGGGACATCAGATGCATTCCCAGCCCCACGCACCTGCGGATCACATCCAAGATGCCCCAAGACCAAAGCAGAGAGACAGCAGCGGGAGAGGCAGGACACCCCCCCAGGCGTCGTGCTCCCTTGCGGACAGACTCACACACAAATGCTTCGCTACTCAAACCCCACCGGGCTTAAAAATCCCCCTGGAGAGAGAGGGACCCTCCTTGCAAACCACCTGCAGGACCCACCATGCATCGCAAATCACGGCTGCAGCCAGCCCAGCTGCGATCCGAATCCGCTGCCTGCCAAGGCGCTGCCCTCCATCCTCCCCCCCCCCGAATCGCACCGTTAAAAGCCACTTGACCTTCAAGTTTCCTCCTCCATTAGGACATCCCCGCAAAGATGGGGACATCCCAGATGCTTGTGAGGTCACAGCCAAACCGCAACCCTCTGGTCTGATGTGAGCCAGCACCCTATAGAGCCAGCACCCTATAGAGCCAGCACCTACAAAACGATGCTGGAAACAAGGAAATCAGCTACTGCTTTGCAAAAACAGCCCTGACACCACGGCAGGAGTGGAGACCACCAGGAGCTGGGCAGAAACGGACGCAGGCTTCCTACCCTAAACCATCCCACAGCCCCGATTTAATCTGATTTATGCAAATGTTAAACCAATTTAGGTGTGCATATTGTATGAGTCGCCTGGCCCAGTTTAATTTGATAGGTTTTAAACCTGTTTAGACAAACGAAGATCTGCTTTCTGATCTAGAACAGCTCTTAATTGTGCAAACGTTGCCAGGGAACTGGAGCACGGACGTTATTACAGATCCTGTTCGTACGACGACAGCAAACTGCAACGGCCTGAGCTCTGCTAACGTATGGAAGAGGGCGATGCTAAAAATCGCGTCTCCCTGGGCTGGCCATGTCCATGCAGCAGGGCTCCAAAACCCCGCTTTGCTGTGCCTGGAGCTGTGCAAAGGCCATCTCCAAAGCTTTCCAAACCCAAGATGCATGAGCCCAGGTGAGTCAAGTAGCCCAGGGCTGCAGCAGAGGCTGGCTGGATCGGGGCATGGCAAAGCCTCGCTTTTCCAGGGCAGGGGACAGGAGTCCGTGACGGGGCCAGCAAGTCCCAGGAATAGGGAGAAGTCTCAGCGTTGGGTCACAGAGCATCCCCATCCCCGTGAGCTGGGCCATCGTCACCCTCATCACCACCTCTTTGTCTCCGGAGACAGAGCAGAGCATCCCTAACCGCCTCTGAAGAACCTCCTTTAAAAAGCTCAGGCGGGCGTGCAAGCCCGTGCCGCCCTCCTTGCACCCGCATGTGCTCCCTCCCCACACCTGGGACACCCCCGTGGGGACACACGTCGCCAGCCACGCCTGCCCGCGGGAACCGGTGGGAGGATGGGAGCCAAGCGGCTTCATGGATTAAAAAAAATAATAAATAAAGTGGAAAGAAAGTCACGCCTCCCAACCAGCTCCTTCTCGACTGATGTCAAGAGGGCAACGCAGGCTGAAAATTACTTTTTTGGATGATGCTGGGGCTGCCCGGAGCTGTGGCCGTCTGCGGAGGGCTCTGCGCGCAGGACACACGGCTCTGCAAGGGCTCGTTCAGATGAGCAGCAAATAATCCGCCAGCGCAGGCAGCTATGGCAATGGGAACGCCAGGCTCGATAAATTACTAAACCAAGACAACAATACCCAAGCTAGGGGGAAAAAAAAAAAAAAAAAAATCCAAGAGAATTACATTGGATCAGACCCAGAAGTCTGGAGTGTTTGCGGGTTGAAGGATGGAGGGGAGGGGAAGAAAAAAAAGACAATTTCCAGTTCGCTGATGTCAAAGAAAAAAAAAAAAAAAAAGGAAAAAA
>NW_009259329.1:1459390-1462228 GCF_000687185.1 Egretta garzetta
CCCAAGCCCAGGGGGCCCGACCCCGCTCCCACCGCCCCCCCGTGCTAGCGGCAGGAAGCGAAGACCTTCACGGATGGAGGGAGCGGGGCCAGGGGAAGGGATTATTTCAAGTAGAACATCAGGCACGTTTTTCACGCTATGGAAGCAACGCTATTTCACCAAAGTCATTTGCAGATTTTCCTTTTTTTGGGGGGGGGAGGGGGAGAGAGTCATGAATAATACGCGCTTTCTTATCAACTCACATAAGGAGAATTTAAAGCTCAAAGTTCAGCGGCTGTGGATTAAAGTCCTTAGCAGCACCTTAACGCGAGTGAACAACCTCTCTCCTTACCATGCGCTCGCACTGCCCACACTGACTCGGCTTAGACCCGGCTTTGCTTTATCCCGGCATCCTACACTGGCAATTTTATCTCTGCAACGCAAAAGAAAAACTGGTTTAGTTGGGAAGAGAAAGGGTTCAACTGCAATCCATAGGCGGTGGCAGGCCACGGGCAGCATCTCGCATCCGTCACGACGAACTCGCCACCCACACAGCCTCACACGCCACGTGCAAAAGCGGATGAAGAGCTCAGCGCGCGTTCACTACCTCGAGTCGCTCTGCACGAGGCGGGCAGCATCCCCCCCCCGCTCCGGGTTCAAGCCTGTTGACCCACGGGGGGGCACAGCCATGCGGAGGGCATCCATCCCGACCCGTTGCCAGCCCGGCTGCTGGGCTCTATTTTGAGACCTCAAAGCAGCATCTGGCATGGGAATCTCCCACCTTGACAGCTTCGAGGTCTCCAAATACGGCCCGAGCCCTCTGTGCAAGCACGGCAGGCTGGAGCTGTTCCTATGCTATGAAGACCCACAAACATCCCCCCCACACCTCCAGCCTCAGTTTCCCCAACATGTGGCCACTCCTCGGACATCCCACCTGGCTGGACCTCAGGTGGCTCTTCCCCCTCATTCCCACCTTCTCCTCCCCTCAAAGCAGCAGCAGAATTAAGGCTCTAACAAGAATCCACCCTCCTGGAGAAAAGCAAAGGCACGTTTTTCCTCTTCTCCTCAGGCACCACGTCACACCAGTTACGCTTTAGCACCCAGAGAAAAGGCAGAGCAAACCTGCTCCCCTCGGGGCGCCAGGGAGGAGGCACCCCAGGAAGATGCTGCGTTTATCAACCCACATTTATAAACCCTGGGGAGCACCAGGGGGACAGAGACCCAGGGGACACGAAGGACCTGGACACGAAGGACCTGACCCCATCCCACCAGCAAGGCCGGGTGCCAGAAGACATCTAGGAGGTGAGGACCTCCTGCCCCCCGTCACCTCCACCGCCCCACGCCCAAGCAGCTCTGCTGTGGGGGACCCCTCTGCCCCCCGTGGGCTGCCCCCCGCGTTACTCGGTGGCACCGCTTCAGCTGGAAGCTCCTCTCGCATTACTCAAAGCATTTATGACTTTTTCCCATTTGAAATATGGGCCCTCACCACGCACAGGAAGGAGGAGGAGAGTGCCAGCAAACTCGTTAATTTAGAAGTCAATCTGGCAGGGAACAATTAACAGCTTTCCCCCCGTCGGGTTGGCAGGAGGAGGGGTACCTTCCCCCCGGGGAGGGCAGGAGGGCCCCTGCGTCGGCACGCATCCTGCCCCGCCGGACCCAGCCACCCTCGTGCTCAGCACCCAAATGCAACTTTATTTTCCCCCATATCAGGAGCTCTGGCAGCCCGAGGGGACGAACAGCCTCGTCCCCTGCAGCAGGACCCCCCTTCAGGTCACGCCACCCGCTCCCCTAGCCCGGCACAGGTACACACCCCCCAAAACATGCTTTATATAGGAGGGGGAAAAAAAAAAAATTATATATATATAGATATATTGGATGAGGTTACAGTGGGGGCAAGATAAAAAGGCATCTGGAGAATCCATCAGAGCCATCTATTGAAATAATTATATATATAGATATATATATATATAAATCCATAATATTTTGCTGCTCGGGACACAGGTCCCTGCCCGAGCGGAGCTGCGAGGCAGCGCTGACAGCCCGGGAGCTGCGGGCAGGAGCAGAAGCGTGAGTGCCCGCGGGGAACATCCCCTGCAAATTTAGCAGGGGGTTTGGCCGGGGAGAGGACGGGGGGGATGCTCCAGGCGCGTGCCCGCTCGCCCCCATGGGGTCTCCTGGCTCAGGGGAAGGGCTGGAACCACCCCCCCACACTCCCCGCAACCAGAGGCAGCGCTGACAGCCCGGGAGCTGCGGGCAGGAGCAGAAGCGTGAGTGCCCGCGGGGAACATCCCCTGCAAATTTAGCAGGGGGTTTGGCCGGGGAGAGGACGGGGGGGATGCTCCAGGCGCGTGCCCGCTCGCCCCCATGGGGTCTCCTGGCTCAGGGGAAGGGCTGGAACCACCCCCCCACACTCCCCGCAACCAAAACTGCTTTTTCCTCCCAATTGCAACGAGCGCTTTTGCAAAAGCAAAGCCTCCCGGGACTGAGAGACAGCAAATTCCCAAAGAGCGGAGACATCCCCCACCCCGGGAGGGTGCAGCACCCACCGGGAGGCACCACCCGTCCCCGCAGAGCCCAACACCCCTCCGGTGGGTGTCACCTCTTCACCAGCATTTTTTTTTCCCACCCCCTTATCCCACATCTACACCATTTGCTGCCCTGGGAGGGACTGGAATGGGATCCTCCCGGTGAAACACAAACACCGTTAATCATTACTCTTATTTGGGGAATTTTTTCCGCCCTTGATGTGACAAGTTCAGCTGGGGAACACCAGGGCTCCAGGGGAGCGCTCGCCTGCCGCAGGATGGCCCCAGGGCTCAGGATTTCAGCCCAAATCCCTGCGGGCGGATGGAAAACGGC
>NW_009259329.1:1463944-1470868 GCF_000687185.1 Egretta garzetta
CCAATGCATTTCCCACCCTCAGCGCCGTTCCCATTCCGGGCGTATTTGGGACTTCCCATTTATTCGCCGTCGTCGATGCATTCCCGGTATTTAACGCCCTTCCCTCCATACGTGACCGATGCTCAGCCGCACCTCACCGGCGGCACCGCGCTCCCTGCCTCCCTTGCTCAGCGAATCCCTCACGCTCCGCCTGCTCCGCGCGGTGGACGCGTTGTGGTCGCCCTGCTGCGCCTATCTGCCGTGCTTAATGCACGGCCAGCAGCCACTACATTACCTTTATTCAATATATTTCCTATATTGAATCCTCACGTGTAATACATTCATCGTATTTGGCGTCTCACACCATCAGGATATTCCTCATATTCGATAAACTCCTCATGTTTAATGTATTCCCCATATTTAATTTATTCCTCATATTTAATATATTCCCTGTATTTAATATATTCCCCATATTCAATATATTCCTCATATTCAATATATGTCACATATTTAATATATTCCTCATATTTGTTATATTTAATATACTCCCCTTATTTGATATACTCCTCATATTCACTTCCCCATATTCAATATATTCTTCATATTCAATATATGTCCCATATTTAATATATTCCTCATATTCAATATATTTGCCATATTTAATGTATTCCCCATATATAATATATTCCTCATATTCAATATATTCCCCGTATTTAATATATTCCCCATATTTAATATATTCCTCATATTCAATATATTCCCCGTATTTAACATATTCCCCATATTTAACATATTCCCCATATTTAATATATTCCTCATATTCAATATATTTGCCATATTTAACATATTCCCCATATTTAATATATTCCCCATATTTAACATATTCCCCATATTTAATATATTCCTCATATTCAATATATTCCCCGTATTTAACATATTCCCCATATTTAATATCTGCCTCATCCTCAGTATTGCCCCCCATTTAATGTATTTCCCACACTCGGTGCCTTTCCCACACCTCCCGGTGCCGTTTCCCACCGGGTCCGCAAAGCGGGAGACCATCGGCCATGGGAGGGCTTGGCTTCCGCAGGCGGAGGAGTGGGGCTGGGGAAATGCTCTGGGACGGAAGCACCTTTCAAACAGGAAAAAAAAAAAAAGAAAAGGGGGAGGGGGGAAGAAAAAGGAAAAAGGGAAAAAGAAAAAAAAGGAAGAAAAAAAAAAAAAGAGAATTTAAAAAATAATTTTCCTTTTCGGAAGCTGCTGGGGCCCAAATCCAACCCTGGCGGAGCAGCCGGGTGCTCTCGCTCGGAGGGCAAACACCCACTCCCCCATCTGCTGCTCCGTGAACTTTCCTTGATCCCCTCGTGCGCCTCCTAATACTGACCAAATGTCAGCCGAACGCCGAGTTTTAACTGTTCCGGGGAAATCCGGCAGAAAAATGTCATTATTTCTTTTCCGGGAGCTGAGAGGGGCCGCTCTGCCGCGCAGCCTCGGGCACGGGCAGCGATTCGGGATTTTGCTCGTTTTTCCACGTGATAAGAACCACTTGTTGCTCAGCCGAGAGGTTGACGTTGCTACGGCCTTGGAAACAAATTGTGGGCATTAAACCGGCTCCATTTTCCCGGACACACCAGTAAAACGCCGTCGGCTCCCAGTGCCACCCTCAGAGCTGTGGGCGGAGGTGCCACGCGAGCCGGGAGGGTGTGGGGCAGCCCTGCGTCCCCTCTGCCACAGGGAGGTGCCTGGAACTGGATGGGGAACCTAAAATTGATTTTAAAATTACTTTTCCTTTGTGAGAAAGGGCAATTCCCAGTTATAGGAGACCCTAGAGAGCCATGGGGGTCCATAGGAGCCCATAGAGGTCCATAGGAGCCCATAAAGACCCATAGGGGCCCACATAGACCCATAGGGGCCCACATAGACCTGTGGGGGTCTGTAGGAGCCCATACAGATGCATAGGGGTGAGTAAGAGCCCATAGGATCCCATAGGGGTCTGTAGTAGCCCATGGGGACATATATGACCCATCGGCGCCTGTAGGGTCCCATGGTGGTCCACAGGAACCCACAGAGACCCGCAGGAGTCCATAGGAGCCCACAGAGACCTGTAGGGGTCCATAGGAGCCCATACAGATGCATAGCATTCCATAGCAGCCCATAGGGTCCCGTAGGGATCTATAGGAGTCCACAGAGACCCACAGAGATCCATAGCAGTCCATGGGGACCCACAGAGACCCATAAGGAGTCCATAGGAGTCCATAAGGACCCATAGGGACCCACAGGACCAGCTACAAGGTGCCCACCATGCTGCTGCGGGGTCCTGCCCCACCTTCTCATCTCCCAGAAGAGTCCCAGGCTCTGCCCCGGACAACCCTGCCCGTCCTTTCCTGTGGCGTCTCCTATGAAATGGAGATCGAGCGCTGATTTGCTTCCGCATCCGGAAAATATCCGCTCTCACCAGCAGCCCAACTCCTTTCCAAACGGCTGCGGAGCCTGGTGGCAACCATGACATCACCACGGCTCCCGCATCCTATCTGCTACATCTATGTTCTTAATGGATGTATGAGCCTTTCCAGTAATTTCCTCATTTGTCACGCAATCAGATCCTTGGATCAGACACGGGAGAAATGCAAATATCAATTATTAACCATCCCATCCTGGTCTTGCTCGACTGGATTATTTATTAATTTATTAATTTGTTTTATTTATTTATTTTTGTAGGAAGGAATGGATTCATTTGCAGTTCAACTCTCCGACGTATTTTTAATGAGGGTGCTCACATTTCTGGATGAGCTGTATTTCTGAAGGGAGAGTGGTTTGATCACCGGAGCGATCGATGCATCCATGTTTATTTTATGTCTGAGAGAGAGTCGTGAAGGAAAACATCCAATAAGTGTGTGTGGGGGGGTTAAATCCTGTGCGTAGAGGGCCGCTACCCCATGGCTGAAAATCTCAGTGGCCAAATTTGCTGCTGTACAGTCATTTATAGCCCTTCAAAGCGTTGGCATGAAATGGAGAGGTGGCCAGGAAATCTCTGACAGAATATTTTTCCATCTGCAAATACTTCTTTTTTTTTTTCTATTTGAGAGCGAAGCGTTTCGTATAAACGTGTCGCCTTAGGCAGAAATGGCTTTGGAAATGAAAATAATAGCCAAAAAAAAATTCGGAGGAGGGTGAAACTCAGCTGCTTTCTTTTTGGCTTCCCATTTGGAAATGGTTTCCCACACAAAGTTTTCGAAGTTCCTGGTGTATGCACAGCCTGAAAAGTCAGGCTGGGGCTGCGACACGTTCCCGGCATTTCCGCATCCACGCTCTCATGACATTTTCACCGGTGCCAGTTTTGCAGGAGGTAATCCCCATCTTTCCCCCTGCCCCGGCCCTCCCCCCGAATCCCAAATTTGGCTTAAAACTCAGGAAACCGGGAGCATTCTCCTCTCAGCCAGGCTGTTTATTTGCTTTCTGGAGTTTTATTGAAGCTCTGCAAGTTGCATTTTGCAAGCTGTCTTCCTCCTGAAAGCGAGCAAGCTGCGCCTCTTCCTTAATCATCTGCTTTTGTTTGCTCGAAGGAAAATACCAAATATCTCATGACTTGCCATAAAGCTGTGAATGACTGCGGGGATGCGCAATTGCTGGGTGTCCTCATGACTAAGGGCTGAGTTTTCAGGTGCACGTGGAGCCTGCGGAGATGGGCCCCCAAATCCTGCTTGGTGGTTTGGTTTTTGGTTTGTTTTTTTTTTTTTTATCGGTTGATCTGCTAAAGCGTATGACACCTCCTCACGAGCCCAGCGGTGGTTGGAGCGGAGAAAGCTTCTGCGCTGCTCCTGCAGCGTGAAATAAGCACATCTTAACGCCATCTTGTCATCGTGCTCTACCAAGACGATGTGATCTGGCCCCTACAGGGGCATTTGCAGGGGGGGTTGGACTAGATGACCCCTAGGGGTCCCTTCCAACCCCAAACATCCTATGATTCTATGATTTTGTGGGTCCCTGCAAAGCGTAGCAAGACCTTTTGAAGGTGAGAGCATGCCTTGTCCTGCAAACCCAACACCCACATCCAAAGGCATCACCTAAGGGAATGAAACATTTGGGCTTGACCTTGGGGCTTGTGGTGGAGCCAACTTTGTTCCCAAACTTCTTTTCCAACCCATTTTTGTTTCCGCTGGCTTTTAATTCCTCTAAAAGCTGGGGTGGAAAGTGAATCTGCTCCAGCAGCTCTAGCTGCCGTGCCCAGACATGGTCACTGGTGGGTTGTGAAAAAAGCTATTGATCTCCCCCTTGACGGCATTTGAATTCAGTTCTTAAATTAAAGCTGGTAAAACAACAAGTTAAAGAACAAGCTCGGCACGCGATCGATGCCGGCTTGTTGCCAGTTGAAAGGGCAGGCGCCGATCCATTAACCCCACCCGCCGGGAAAGGAGCCCATGCCGCAACCCCGAGCCGAGCGCGGTAACCGCCACTATCGCCTCTGGCAGATGCCGGATGGCTACGTACCTGCGGCCTTGGGTAGAGGTGCTAGTGGACAACCGAGCCTGCAGTTTCATCAGATTTTCCATTTAATTTCCATCTTCTTCCAACCAGAGCAGATCAGCAGTTTCACCAGTCACCGGAGAGTTTTGGCAGGTCAGCTGCGGGGAATGACCAACCCCGCCCCTGGATTTCCAGAGCCTTATGCCCTCCTGGGGAAAGTCTCATCAGTGGCGGAGAAATCACTCCAAAAAACTCATCCCAGGCTCTTCTCAAGGCAGAAACTCGTCTCCAGCTCTAACTCAAAGAGGGGTTCTCCATTGCTGCCGTCCCACCAGAACGCGGCTCCTGCGCAGCATCTGTGTCAGGACGGCGAGGCTTATGGAGCAGTGGGAAGGGATAAAATGGAGCCCAGCGCTGCCATCAGGAGGTTTTGCTCTGGCTTTGTGCTCTCTCCTTGCTCCCAAGTTCTCCAGGGAAAGCCGGTGAGGAATAAATTCCTCTATAATCACAGTGATGGGGCGTGCTCACGTGAATCCGACCTGCATGGGGCTGCACGCCGGCCCCAGCCTCAGCCCCCACGCTGCCCAAATGCAAGGCAGCTGCCGAGGTTGGTAAGGAAAAAGGAAAACCCTCTCCCGTGGTAAGCGAACAGAGCCAGGGGATGCGCTGCGAGGCTCAGCCCCCTGCTGAGGCTCCAGCAAAGCCACCCCTGCTCAGAGGCTCCCCAAAAACCACGTGTCCATGAGGCACATGAAAAAGCTCCCTGGGCTGCAGGAGCGTGTTTGAGGCACCATTTGTGAGCTGGGGTCATTTGCAATGGAGGCAAATACCTTCCAGCAAGGTTTTTTGGGGGTGTGATGGTGCCTGGGGGCTGTGGGGCAGCAGCTTGGGCCGGAGCAGTGCAGGGATGCACCCACTGCCATCCCCAGACTGGTTTCCAGCAGCGTTGCTGGTGCCTGGGGATCTCATTTGGGGTTAGAAGACGGGCACGCGTCGAACACGTAAGACACGCTTTGGCACCGTCTGCTCCTGCAGAACAATAGTTACTCTTCATGTTAGTTCAGTTACAGATCAAATAATCTGAAAAATTCACAAGTGGCTGCGGATACAAATTAACTTAACAAAACATTTTGAAAACGTCGCAGTACTGGGGAGAATACAAATGTGGCACGCGCTGGCGGGAGAGAAAAGCCAAGTGTCTGTACCGGAGTCCTCCACATCAACATTTTCCCCGCGTCAGATAACACAGAAAGCAGCTAAAGCTGGATGAAATATAATAATAACGTGGTCCAAGATGGAGCGATGCCATATGGAAGCCCAGGGAAGTTTTTCCCCGCTCTTTGCTCCGCTGATGTTTTTCAGCTGTGTCATTGGTACTTTGCTTTATCAAGAACATTATGGGCCGAATTCTGTCTTTGCAGTGAAAAACGCCAGGCTGAATTCTGCTCCCTACTGCACCAAAGTCATTGGTGTTGCAGGAAGGTAAAGGACAGAGGGATTTGGCTTGTGGTCACCGTTTCGTAACTGCAGAACAAAAGCTATAAAATCTTGATGAATCTTTTTAGCTTCCAAGCCTAAAAACAGTTCTTTGTGCTCCAGCCTGGCTCGGTGGAAATGCGGGTGCTTTGCATCAAGGCAGCGGCATCCTCGTGCCTGGTGCTGATAGCAACCTGTTACACGCAGAAAGCAATCTGGTGGGGAAATAAAGCCGTCGGCTGATTCCCTCTGGTTTCATTTCCAGGAGGGACATTTCCAGCTCAGCTGCTCGGCGGGGCTGGAGTTCACCCTCTGCTCCCCGGTCCCTAAATTGAGATGGGTTTTGGTGTGGGGAGAGGAGCCCGTGGGATAAATATGGAATGGGCTAAATAAGGAAAAGCTGTGTGGGATGCTGCGAACAGCCTCGCCGTGAATGTAACCCACTCCATATGTAAGGTCCAAACTCACACCCACACTGGGGTTTGGCTTTCCCCACCACGAGCCAAAGCTGACGTGAAACCGCACCGCGGCGGGCGCCCTCCCAGGATGACTTCCCAAACACCGGCCGGCCCCCGTGGGAGCCATGAGGGAGGAGGGGAGAAGCAATGGCAGGAATTTCCCCTCCTTGCTTGCAAACAAATTTGCCTTTTGCAGTGGTGTATTGGGTTTCTGTGGCAAGGTCTTGGTAGTGGGGGGGCTACAGGGGTGGCTTCTGTGAGAAGCTGCCAGAAGTTTTCCCTGTGTCTGCCGCTGGCCAAGGCCAAGCCAATCAGTGATGGTGGAAGTGCCTCTGTGATAACATATTTAAGAAGGAAAAAAAACCTGCTGTGGCTCAGTAGCCAGAGAGAGAAGTGAGAGGATGCGAGAGAAAACAGCCCTGCAGCCCCCCAGGCCAGTGCAGCAGGAGGGCAGGAGGTGCTCCAGGCGCCAGAGCAGAGATTCCCCTGCAGCCCCTGGTGCAGCCCATGGTGGGGAAGGCTGTGCCTCCGCACCCCGGGGGGGCCC
>NW_009259329.1:1471298-1473797 GCF_000687185.1 Egretta garzetta
ACTGGGAGTGAAGTTGAGCCCAGAAAGAAGGGAGGGGTGGGGGGAAGGTTTTTAATATCTAGCAGTTTTTCTCCTCTCCTTCTCTGATTTTGATTGATAATAAACTAATTCTTTTTTTCAAGTTGAGTCTGTTTTGCCCATGATGCTAACTGATAAAATGGTCTCTCCCTGTCCTTATCTCGAACCACGAGCCTTTGGATTTACTTTTTCTCTCCTCTGTCTGGTTAGAGCAGAGTGATAGAACAGCTTTGGTGGGCCCCTGGCGTCCAGCCAGGCTCAAGCCACCACAAGTGGAAAAGGTGGGTGGGTGCTGGTGGGTCTGCGAGAAGGTGGCACATGGTGGCTGAGCTGGGCGCAGCCACCAGCATGCAGGTGCCCTGGGCACCGGCGCCGTTAGCCAGGCACAAGAGTTTCTTGAAGGCAAAGCAATTGCGCATCGCCCGGCGAGGATGCAGCGAGTGGGCTGCAGGGGTGCCTTGGGGTGTCTTCTCCTGCCCCCAGGGGCCTCCCGCTCTCCATCCATTAGTTATCACCTCTTCTTCTTCCACCTCCAGCTGCTAAACCAGGCTTTATCCTCACCTTCTTGCTTCCCTTGGGCTTGCTCCCATGCCACGCTCGCCTCTTCCAGCCCAGTGCAGAAGGATCCCTGCAGCCAGGGCTGAGCCCCCGTCAGCCCTGCATCCGCCTTTCCCCACTGCACCCCGAAGTCTCACTCAGCAGCAGTGGCCCCCATCCCACCTTCCCCATGCTCGGGGTCACCCACGGAGCCGCCAAGACAAAAAAACCCCGCTTTGGGCAGGGCAGCATGAACAGGAGCCCCCGCATTATTGCTATTGCCGTTATTATAATCGCTCCTCCCCGGCCAGAGCAGGCAGGAGGAGCTTTTTGTCTGAATGAAATGAGAACAAAACTGGTTGGAACGGTGCAGTGAGATTAGTCATTCGTTATTTCACCTTCTTTGGGAGCTGCTGCTAATTGAGAGGCTTCAGCAGTGCTGTCACCTGGAAGCTGACTCACTCCAGCCCCGGGCACTCGGACCCCCCGGAGCCGGTGGGGCCGTGTTTATGGGTGTCACTCAGCCCATCTCCACTTTCCGTTTTGTCCTCATGGGCCCTGGAAGCTGAAAGGGGGGGGAGGTAGAAGAGACAAATGGGCTCGTAAACTCCAATGGGCCATGGCAGAACATCGCGGTGTGGCAAGACACAGCCCAGGGCTGCCGAGCTGGAGGAACGCGCGGGGAGGAGAGGGAATCCCTCTCTGCTCTCCTCGCTGGGGTGGCTGAGGGTCTGGCCCCGAGGGCTGTCGTTAACCCGCCGCCCCGCTTTCCTCAGCCGGGGAATTCTGGCTGATTGATGCCCGGTATTTATACAGCCCTCATTACCATAGCAGCCTGTATCCCAGGAGGAGGGCGATGCCGTCACACCGGGTGCCTGCGTAGAGCCCTCCATCCCGGCTGCTTTGCCGGCTTTGCCGTTTCCGTGTGTTGCTGCTGGCAGAGAGCAAAGCCGCGGTTTGCAGCGGGCGAGCGTAGCAGGAGAGGTCCTGCTGTTTTGGCTCTGCTCCCAGCTGCGCCAGCTGGCACCCATTGCCAGGTCCTGCACCCACTGAGCCAGCCTCAGCCCCAGCATTGGCCCCGCCATGGGAAAGTGGCAACGGGATGGCAAAGCATCCCACGGCGCTCCTGGGGCCAGAGCACTTCTCACGGACACCAGGGAGTGACTGCAGGCTGCTATCACCGTAGCAAGGACCAGAGAGAGCTCAGGAGTCATGGGAGAGGCATCAGGAGGAAAAGCTCATGTGCAACGCCAGGCTCAGGCACTGAGGCCAGGGTGGTGTCACCTCCCAAGAGGTGGCAGCTGGCTGAGACCATCTATGGGCACGAGCAAGTGATGCTTCCCCATCACCATCTCTGGTACCCCTGGTCCAGCAAAGCTCCCTGATGAAGCCGGTGCCCCTTTACGGAAAACTCCATCAGAAGGAAATGCAAAATGATGGCAATTCTGCAGTCTGAAATACGTGTGGGTGTGTGCATATATGTCCTGGAGGACCTAACAGGGGAATGACCCCTCCGGCATGAGCCGATGGGTAAAAAAATCTGGATCTGTCCCTCAGGATGGCTCTTTGCAGGTCTGTGCCCTCCTGGAGTGTGCGATGGTGTTGGGAAATTGCTGTGCTTGGGCAGGGAGAGGAGCTTTTGTTTGGACTGGATTAAATTATCCAGAATATAAAATAGGGAACAGTCTACCAAGGCTGTATGAAACGTGCCGTGTGGGACGCCAATGAGCAAATGAGGTCTTGATGCTCTGCCTGCCCTTGAGGAGGAAGAGAAAAAGTTGTATTCCTTCCTCCCTTCCTCCCTTCCTCCCTTCCTCCCTCCCTCCCTTCCTCCCTCCCTTCCTTCCTCCCTCCCTTCCTTCCTCCCTTCTTTCCTTTCTCCCTTCCTTCCTTCCTTCCTTCCTTCCTCCCTCCCTTCCTCCCTTCCTTCCTCTCTCCCTCCCT
>NW_009259329.1:1474748-1476447 GCF_000687185.1 Egretta garzetta
ACACGGCTGCTGCCGGCACAAGCCCTGGGAACAGGCCAGGCCCGGCCACACCGTGCAGCTCAGCCAAGGCTTCCCCATCCTGGAGGAAGCTCCCACATCCCAGGGACCCGCAGGATGAGAGACTGGACCAACCCCTTCGCAAACATCTCTTTTTCTGATTTCATTTCTCCCCCACGTGGGTCCCCAAAGCTTCACTCGCTCACGGGGGAAGCGGAGTTTAAATGGGAATTTCTGGCTGTTGTTTGCGTGCCAGCGCGGGCGGGCAGGCAGGCGAGGCGGCTTGCAGGGATGCTTCCCTCTCCTTTTGCTCTCTCATTGGGCAGCTATATTTAGGCCACTTTCTAATTTTCTGTGCTTAATTAATGAGCTGAAGTTTTCACTCACAGACACTCAAACAGCTTGGGAAGTTCAGCCTGGTCACTGGGCAGGAAAAAAAAAACCCTCTTTCTTCTCTGCAAGCGCTGGGAAGTGACCTGCAGACAACCCCGGGGACGCATCTCCGTGGGCTCGCTGGGACGCGCCAGCCCCGGCCCTCGGGCACGCCGTGCCCAACACGGGCTGGCACGCACGATGCCGCACGGCTATGGGCCACGGCAGCACACACAGCACCTACCTACCTCCCGACGTGTGTTCCCAGCATCCCAGAATGGGAAAAGGTTGGAAGGGCCCTCCGGAGATCCCCCAGCCCAACCCCCCTGCCCAAGCAGGCTCACCCAGAGCAGGGGGCACAGGACAGCGTCCAGGCAGGGGTTGAAGATCTCCAGAGAAGGAGACTCCACAGCCCCCCTGGGCAGCCTGGGCCAGGGCTCGGGCACCCTCACAGTCAAGAAGTTCTTCCTCCCATTCAACTGGAACCTCTTCTGCTTCAGTTGTTTCCCATGGCCCCTTGGCCTGGTGCTGGGCACCACTGGGAAGAGTCTGGCTCCGTCCTCGTGACCCCCACCCTTGAGATATTTGTAGGTGTTGATGAGGTCCCCTCTCAGCCTTCTCTTCTCCAGGCTGAACAAGCCCAGCTCTCTCAGTTCATGGCATCCGTTCGGGTACCAGTCACACCAGTACAGGGATGTGCTGTCATGGGCAGATGTCACCCTCTCGCTGGCATCTGCAGAGGTTTCACTCACTTTCGTTCTCTATCCCAAATGGGGTTCGGATGCATCCCGGCTCCCCGCTCCCGGCGCTGGGTACCAGCAGTCCCACTCCGCCCTGACACGCAGCCCGTGAGCACTGCTCTAATCATGTAAAAGGGTTTCAGAGGGCGGACGGCTGTAAATCTTTCAAGTTTTAAGCCCCTTTCCAGCTTCGGGTTGCCACCTGGCTGCTTGCCAAATGGCTTGGCTGATTTTCCTAGGGACGTGCCAGACGCTCTTGCAGCAACTCCGAAGGCGTGTTGGCCGGTTGTCCCTATTACCTGGGCGGCTTTTAAACATTTAACGAGGGTGCTATTATAACCCACTGCCACATGCATCGGGTGCTCACAGAGGTGGGCGCACATCCCAACTCATCTCCGCGGTCATCGAGCCAGCCCAGGACTGGGGAGTCGGACCAGAGCCCTCCCTGCCCCATACCCTGGGATTTGGGTTTTTTTTTCCCCACTGCATTTTATAAAATCATAGAATCACAGAATCGTTTAGGTTGGAAAAGCCCCTTAAGATCATCAAGCCCAACCGTTCCCCTAACCCTGCCATCCCACCCCCAAACC
>NW_009259329.1:1476694-1478981 GCF_000687185.1 Egretta garzetta
CCCAACCCTGACCCCAGCAGTCGAGGGGCGGCCTCCCCAGTGCCCAGCACAGGGGCACGGTCCCTGCCCTGCTCCTGCTGGCCACACCACTCCTGATACAAGCCAGGATGCCGCTGGCCCTCTTGGCCACCTGGGCACACTTTGCCTTGCAGGATCTGCGGGGTTGATGCCGCCGAGCCCCTGCCTGCTCCCCACCTGCTGAGCTCTGCCCCACGCTTGTCCAGATGTGTTAGGGCTGAGCTCCCGTCTGCCAGATGTGCCCCCACACCCCTCCGCACCCCCGTCTCGCCAGGCATGCCACAGTGGAGGGGAGCCGTGGGTCCTGCCCCTCGCACCCCGCATCACCCACCCACCCCGGGACAGCTTTAGCGTCCTGGTGTAAAGCTCAGGACCTGCACACGGGAGGAAAGGGGCAGCCACGGAACTGCTGGAGCCGGGGGGCTGGAGGGTGACCCCCATGGGGGAAATGTTCCTCCAGGGGGAAACTGAGCGGAGAAAGCAGGAAATAAGATCTGGGAGTGTTTTGGTTTTGGGGTTTTTTTTTGCAGTAGCCTCCTTCCCTGGTGTTATCTAGCAACAAACTGCATTTTCAGCTCACTTCCCTCTGGCCCCCACCAGGACTGCATCCTTCTCCGGCCCCGCCGTGGGCATTTACCCCAGCACAAGGCGGGCGCAGGGAGAGCCTTGAGGCCTCCCTTGCTCTTCGCCAGCTGC
Source organism: Egretta garzetta (assembly GCF_000687185.1). NCBI lineage: Eukaryota > Metazoa > Chordata > Aves > Pelecaniformes > Ardeidae > Egretta > Egretta garzetta. The sequence continues at coordinate 1,477,409 of NW_009259329.1, forward strand.
CCCACAGCCCTCGCCCAGCAACGACTCTTGCACTGGTCCCAGTTTGCTCATGGAGACCTCTTGGCCCTGTTTCCCGCATCCCTAAGGAACCGGGTGCAGGGCATCAGGGCTAAAAAATAGAGGAGAGAGGAGAAGCAGCTGGAAAGAAGGTGTTCGCGGCGTGACAAGGCTTAATGCCACCGATCTCCCCAGCTCCTTGCGTAAAGAAGCTTACTCCGCTTCACTTCCCCCAGGACCAGCACCACCTTAAAATAGATCTAGCTTAAAATAACACCTTGCTTAACCCCAGGCAGATGTGTAGGGTTTCTTTTCCAGCAATAAGGAGGGGTTTTTTCAAGGGGAAGCTCTGCAGCTAGAAATAGGGGTGCGGGAGAGAGGAGGGATGGCCACCGGAGCAACAAAGCTGTGCCCCGAAGCCTGCGGTCGGGTGGCCCTGCCTGCGGGACGGGCAGAGGCTGCAGCCACCCGGCCTCTTTTGGGCCGAAATCAGGCAAAATTGTGGGCAAAAATGGCATTTCTGGCACGGGAGGTGCTATAGCAACTGGGCGAAGGTGCTTGGAAGCAGCCGAGAGGGGAAATAAATAAAATAAAAGCATTGGTGGGAAGCAGAGCGATGGTAAAAGGGGGAGCGGACACGGCGATGCCCGGGTGCAGGGTGGGAGCGTGGGGCTGAAGCACCCGGGGGCCGTTTCTCTCGAGCAGCTTTTGCATTTCGGTTCCAAAGAGCGGCTGCGGTGCACGGGGGAGAAGCAACAGGTCCGACCCCTCCGGCCACCCCGGCACTGTGCGCCCATGAGCTCCTTCTTGTCCCCCTTCCCCTGCCGCAGCAGTGGGTGCCATCACCCCCTCGGCCCCCAGCACCATCCAGCCTTGCGTAGCACCCATGTTTTTGGGGCTGTCCCTCCTCCCCGCCCAACTTGTAATTCAAAAAAGAAGCTGGAATCGCTTTCTTACTGCTTAAAGCTTTGAATTTGCCGGCGCTGGTGCATCCCTCGCTGGTGGGTGCCATGACGTGCCGGGAAGCACTGGGGCCCCATCCCGGGCACCCTCCTCAGCAGGAGGGACAAATCCTGCACACTGGGAGCTACAGCAGAGCTTGAACACCTGCACCCTGGAATGGAGCCACTGGACACCCTGGCCATGGGAAAAAACCCACCTTTTTATTAGAGCTTTCTCCGTATTACATTTGATTTTATTTTCCCCTTCCCCTCCCAGCCCTTCCCTCGCTGCCATGTTGTGGCAGGATTAATTTGAGATAAAGTTACCCCGAGTGACGGCCTTTGCTTTTGTGTTCTCCTTGTCTATTTTCTGCCTCACTAAACCTAGAAAAACTCCAGAGAAATTCTCCGGCTTCCAGCCTTGCCAGGGGGCCCCGGCTCAGCCGACACTCATCTGCTGTCTCCGCGTTCAACCACGGGAAAAAAAAAAAAAAAAATCAACCCAACCTTCTGACAAGGGTTATTTTTATTTCTAATGAAAAGCGAAGCCTGCTGTGCACAGGTGGAGCGGGACGGCTGACAGGCGCCGAGGTGCGCACATCAAAATGATTGAGGGCTCGCATTTCCCAGGGGAG
>NW_009259329.1:1479735-1481450 GCF_000687185.1 Egretta garzetta
GACCAACCCCCCCAGGGCCTTTTCCGCCGGGCAGCTTTCCAGCCGCTCTGCCCCACGCCTGGAGCGCTGCCTGGGGTTGTTGTGACCAAAGTGCAGGACCCGGCCCTTGGCCTTGTTGACCCTCATACCGTTGACCTCAGCCCATGGATCCAGCCTGGCCAGCAGGTGCAAGGTGCATGAGGGTAACCCAAGAGCCAGGGCTTGGTGCCTCCTGCCAGATGCAGGACCTGGCTGTCACCGCAGCGGGGTCCACAGTGGGCTTTCCCCCTGGATACAAGGATGTATCAGATGTCCAGGTTGGCCCTGGTGGGGTTTAGGCAGGGGATGGTGGCACGGGCTGAACCTGAGCTGCTGCCGGCACGCTCACCGGGCTCCCATCCCGCCCGTTCAGCCCCTTATTGAGCTCCATTATTACTTCTTTAACATTTGCTTCCAGACTCGCAGTAATTATTTCTCCAGCAGGGTGGAGGTTATTGGGATAACTGCTCCTGGTGTTAGCTCAGATTAGTCTGGGATGGAGGAAGGCAGAGAGAAGCCGTTGCTCAGAAGACAGCGTGGTTATGAGTTGGAAAGGGCGGCTTGGGGGAGAAGGCAGGGGAAGTTCCACAGTTCCCGGTGGCTGCACGGGGCTGCTGGAGGGGACGGTCCCGCTCCTTCCCGGGAGGGTGGGCTGACGGGGAGGTCAGAGCTTGTCTGTGCCGCACAGACCCGGAGAGCAAAACCCCCTTTGCAAGGCTGCGATGCTCACCCGCTCCATGGGTTCAGACGCTCCAGCATGCAACGCTTCTCCCTGCCAGCCCTTGACTCCTCCGAGCCGAGCTCCGGCTTTCTTTTGCACCCCAGGAAGGTTTTCCCAGCTCAGTCCGGATTTACACCACCATGCTGCTGAGCAGCCCTGGCGTGGGAGCCGGAGCGTGTTTGTTGACACTCTCCCGCCTCCGAGCTGCATTATGCAGCTCCAGTAAATGCCCTTTCCATCTTGCTCTGATCATTAGCCGAGAGTATTCCGCTCCAGAGCTTTGCTATAATGAAAGGCACTGAACTTCGGGATCTCAATTAACTATAGCAAATGCTCTAGATCCTCGAAAAAGACTGTGCTCAAATTATATTGCAATAATAATATGTACGTCCATTTACTCCTCTGGAGCAGAGCGGGCATGCGCCATGTATCTCAATTTTGCTTCTCTCGCATGTCGTTAGCGTCGTACGTACATCTCTTTCCTGCCCAATGCACAGAGCCATTCCTAATTCCCGGGCTCCTCTGCCACCTCACGGAACAAAATCGAACCCTGATGCCGCAGGGCGCGCCACCTCTGCCTAGTAAATAAATTCCAGCTCTTAACGAACAATACCAAGTCATTATAATTAATAAACAGACAAGGGTGCCTGGTCCTTTGGCTGCTAATTCCGTTATTTGCCAAGCTGTCGCTCTGGCAGTTCCACTCCTTGCAGCTGGGAGGTCACACTGCAGGTCTGGGGGTCATTTGGGGAGCAGGGGGGGAGAAGAAGCGGGATCTGCAGCCTTTAAATAAGCAAATGTTTCTTGTGGCACAGCAAGGAAGGCAGCAGTGATCATAGAATCATAGAATCATCTAGGTTGGAAAAGACCTTTGAGATCATCAAGTCCAACCTTTAACCTAACCCTGCCATCCCACCACTAAACCCTGGCCCTCAGCACCTCATCTCTCCTTCTTTTAAATCCCCCCAGGGATGGG
>NW_009259329.1:1481889-1487581 GCF_000687185.1 Egretta garzetta
CATACCCATATCTATTTAAATCTATGTTTATTTTGCCCGTAGCTGTGTAAAGGTGGGGGATCGCGCCTTCGTGCGATGGGATGCCTCCTGCATGCGATGGGATGCCACCTGCGTGTGATGGGAAGCCGCCTGCGTGTGATGGGATGCCGCCTGCGTGAGCGGGGCCGGCAGAGACGCGCTGGTGCCGTTACCCAGCTCGGCCGCTGAACGCTGCTGCCTTCCCAATCTCGCCCAGCCTGCAGGAGCCTAATAAAACAACTCCACATGTTACAAAATCAATTTCCTCTCTATTAATTTGGGTCTCTTAAGATTTATCATCGTCTTTCATCACCAGATCAAAAGCAATTGGCAAAGTCTCAAATAACCTTTTAATTCTGAGCCGAGAGCCAAGATCCAGATACACGGAGCTGTGTCCTCATGGGGGGGGGGCACTGCCTGAACAGGATGGGGTCCAGCACCTCAATTCCAGCCTGGGGCACAGCCCAGCCTGGCCGCATCCATACCTGTGGTGAGTCTCAGCCTGGCTCTTGGTTGGAGCTGGGCGGCGGTTCGGGATGGAATTAATTACAGTTCTTCCTCTGCCTTCAATCGAAACCCGCACTTTGATATTTATGTTCCCAGTTGTGGGCTGTGGACTTGATTCATTAAGATTTGCATAGTAATTGTTTTCTTCTAACGATCTGGGAGGATGGCACCGTGGGGAGACGTGTCCTGCACGTGCATGCGGGTGGGCTGGAGCACATTGCTGGGCAGCATCGCCACCCCCCAGGCATCACGCCTCTGACTGGGGCCAAACTTGGGCCAAACTTGGGCCAAAATGGGCCTGACCGCAGGCCAACAGCTTCTGCATCCCCTTCCCACCGCTCTGTGACCTGTCCAGATGGTCTGAAGTTGTGCCAGGGCAGGGTGAGGTTGGCCATGGGGAACAATTCCTTCCCCTTGGGGCTGTCAGGGGCTGGAAGGGGCTGCCCAGGGAAGGGGTCGAGTCCCCAGCCCTGGGGGGATTTAACAGCCGGGCAGAGGCGGTGCTGAGGGCCAGGGTTTGGGGGTGGGATGGCAGGGGTAGGGGAGCGGTTGGGCTTGATGATCTTAAAGGTCTTTTCCAACCTAGACAATTCTATAATTCTGTTCTATGATTCTATGAGGATCGGGTCCACCTGCATCTGCCACAAGCGCCTGGAGGGAGCAGGGTGCTCCTGGCATTGCTGTGGAAGGGACCTGCAGCTATATTTTCATTTGCAGAAGTGTTTTTTCATGTTAAAACTCAATTTTTCCGCTGGACAGCCCTAATTCCCGCCTGTTTCCTGAATTGCACATTGGGTTTTGAGGGACAAAACCAGCCTGAACTGATCAAAACTTCCGTTCTGGTGCTTAGAAAGAAAAACTGCCTGTTCCTCCAGCTTGAGTTGAGAATGAATTCATGTGCAAAGGGGCATAAAAGGCAGGAACCAGTTCAAAACGACGGAAATACCTGATGTTACGGAAAGCCTTGGCCAGCACTGCCCTTTCCCCTCCGCCTGGCTCCCTAACCTGTGCAAAACCTCCATTTCCCATGAGTTCACAGAATCCCAGAATCCCAGCATGGCAGGGGTTGGAAGGGCCCTCCGGAGATCCCCCAGTCCCACCCCCCTGCCCAAGCAGGCTCACCCAGAGCAGGGGGCACAGGACAGCGTCCAGGCGGGGGTTGAAGATCTCCAGAGAAGGAGACTCCACAGCCCCCCTGGGCAGCCTGGGCCAGGGCTCGGGCACCCTCCCAGTCAAGAAGTTCTTCCTCACGTTCAACTGGAACCTCTTATGCTTCAGGTTGTGCCCATGGCCCCTTGTCCTGGTGCTGGGCACCACTGGGAAGAGTCTGGCTCTTCTTCAGGCTGAACAAGCCCAACTCTCTCAGCCTTTCCTCGTAGGGGAGGTGCTCCAGTCCCTTTATCATCCTAGTTGCTCTCCTCTGGACTCTTTCTAGGAGTTCCTCATCTTTCTTGAACTGGGGAGCCCAGAACTGGACACAGTACTCCAGGTGGGGTCTCACCAGGGCAGAGTAGAGGGGGAGGAGAACCTCCCTTGCCCTGCTGGCCACGCTCCTCTTCATGCACCCCAGGATGCCATTGGCCTTCTTGGCAACCAGGGCACCCTGCTGGCTCATGGTCAGCTTGTCGTCCACACCAGTTGACGTTAAATGTTTGGCTCTGGACTGGGATGAGGGATCTGGGAGAAGAAAATTCTCTTGCTGGGGTAGTGAGGGGAAAATAATAATAATAAAGAAGAAGAAAAATCTCGTTTCCTTGCTCAAAAGCAACCCCTGAGTCTCTGTGCCTGTCGTGAGAGCCTGGGGAGCTGCCGCTGCCTCCCGGGAGCAGCGCAGGGCCGACGCGAAGCGCCTGGCTCCCGTCCCAGATTTGATGTCTTGGCTTCCCCCCGCCCTTCTCCCGCTCCTCATTACATTTGTATATTTGATGATCATTTAACATTCACACAGCAGCCAGGTCTCAGCGGAGAGCAGCGCCTCGGCGGCACGGAGCTCTGCAGCTCGATCACCAAACGGCCGATTTCTGTCCCAAAATGTGGTCGGCTTCTCCTGACCGCGGCAAAGGCGATTTGGGCTGGCCCAGCCACGTCTCTTCAATCGTCCATGAAGATCTCATTGCGCTCAGCCCTCCGAAGCGAGATGTGATAGGTGCTGCTTACCCGCTCTCTGATCTCGGCTGCGTTCTTTTTATTTATTTTCTTTTCTATTTTTTTTAAGAGAAGGGTTGAGTCTCACTGGGAGCCTGACAGAGTGACTGCAATTCATCCCTCCCTACCGAGCCCGGCCCCACCACCCCACTTCAGCCCTCTCCATTTCCAAGTCAGGAAAAGCAGAGAGAAAAACTTTGCAAAAAAACCAAAGCAGAGAAAACCCCCGAGAGCCCTCCGGGCTCCGGACAGAGAAGGATGTGATGCACATCCCCACCCACTCGGGGCAAACGGGCGGACTCGGGCACCGCGGGGGCCAAATGCTCCTGGAATTTGTCATTTTTGCTCTTTTGCTTTGCTGGGTGCTGAGCGAGGTGCGGAGCGGCTGCGGCTGGGGGTGCGGGTCCGTTTTTCTGCCTGCACCTCATGTGCAAAGCATTAGAAAAACAGATTCCCCTTTGGCCTTTGGAAAAGACACTTATTTGGGGGGTTTTATTATTTTTTTTATGCTTGACCCAGGCAGCACACAGTGACGTGACCACGGAGAGGGGAGCGGAGACCATGAACCAAAGAGATCTCCCAGGGCTTGATCAAGGAAGGAGCTGCTGCTATAAATGCACCTGGGGTCATAACTCACATCCACACAGACCCTAAAAATGATCACTTTTTTGCTCCTGATTTCCCAGGAAAAGGGCTGGCTGTGCTCGCGCTGTTCCCACCACTCCTCGGGTGCGGAGGGGAGAAAACTCCAATGAGTTACTGGACCAAAAGCTATCAGCCCCGAAGCGTCCGTAGCATCGGGATCGCGATCCCCAGCCCTGCCACAACCCCCAGCACTTTGGGAAACACAAACCAACACCAGGGCATGATTTATGGGGAGAAGCAGCCAATATCTGTATCGAGCTGCCCTTGCCGTCAATGCCTCTCGCCGGTGCTGCCGCCTCTGTAATTAAAAGAGTTGCATGGCTGGGGGGTGGGAGGGGGTGGGGAGAAACTGGGGCTGCCAGGGGAAGCACAGCAAACTGGAGAGGTGGAAATATGTTGTTTCCACAGCTTTTCGTGTCCTCTGAAGCCTGGGGTAATGAGCACACATCAAGGTAAAAGCAAGGGGAAAAAGGGGTGCCTGGGGTTGCGTTGAGTGTCTAATTTAAGGGCTGTCAGGGGCTGGAAGGGGCTGCCCAGGGAAGGGGTCGAGTCCCCAGCCCTGGGGGGATTTAACAGCCGGGCAGAGGCGGTGCTGAGGGCCAGGGTTTGGGGGTGGGATGGCAGGGGTAGGGGAACAGTTGGGATTGATGATCTTAAAGGGCTTTTCCAACCCAAACGATTCTGTGATTCTATGATTCTAATTCCTACGTGCTATGGGGGAGGGAAAGCCAAGTTTGGGCGGAGGAGGTGGTGGCCTGAGCATCCCTCATCGTGCTGCAAACAGCAGCCAGGCAGCCCACGTAGAGCAAGCCGGAGGAGCTCCCATCTTTCTGAGAGCGGCCACATGATTGGGACTGCTGGGATGGGGTTTAGGGTGGATGCTGGTGGACACAGAATCCTAGAATCCTAGAATCACTTTGGTTGGAAAAGCCCTTTAAGATCATCAAGTCCAACCTTTAACCTAACCCTGCCATCCCACCACTAAACCCTGGCCCTAAGCACCTCATCTCTCCTTCTTTAAATACCTCCAGCTGGAATAGTTTGCGTTGGAAGGGACCTTTAAAGGTCACCTAGTCCAGTAATGGAGCAGGGACGTCTTCAACTCCATCAGGTTGCTCGCTGTCGATGTGGTTCTCCGGGTTCCCTGGCTGGATGTGCGGGTTCTGCCACGGGCATCCTCCTTGGGGATGGAGAGGACAGCGGTGGGGCAGACACATCCATCTGCTGGGTGCACGCCTGTGGACACCTGTAAGCTCCAGGTTGTGTGGAGACCGAGCAAAGCGCTGCCCGGGACTGGGAGGATGAAAAGAAGCTGCGAGCAAGGAGGCTGGAAGTAAATGACTGCACAGCTCAGAACTGACAAGACGACACCATTTAAATCCGAAGCAAAGGTTAATGATATCCTGACAGTGCCGGAGGATTCGCAGCTTCTCCTCCTCGCACATCCAGAGTGGGAAATTGCAGCTGAGTGACAGCCCCGAGAGCTGGAGATAGCAGGGATGGGGTTGGGCTGGGACATAAAATATACTGGGGACAGCGCAGTATTTCAGCTGACAAACAGAAAGGTTACGCCTGGGTGACAGATGTGGATTTGTGTACTTTTGTGACGGAAGGGGAGCAATTGTGTTGGCTTGGCAGGTTGGATGGCAATCGTTTTGAAGGTGTGTGCCTCCTCCTTTGGGGCAGGGCACGTAGAAAGGGTCAGAGCCCAGCTCTGCGTTGGAGAAGGAGCTGCAGAAGAAAGATGATGGTGGTGATGATGATGATGATGATGATGATGATGGTGATGATGATGATAATAAGAGTAAGAAGAAAGAATAGGAATAGGAATAGGAATAGGAATAGGAATAGGAATAGGAATAAGAATAGGAATAAGAATAAGAACAGGAATAGGAATAAGAATAAGAGTAAGAGTAAGAATAAGAGTAAGAATAAGAATAAGAACAAGAATAAGAGTAAGAATAAGAATAAGAATAAGAGTAAGAATAAGAGTAAGAATAAGAATAAGAATAAAGAATAAGAACAAGAACAAGAATAAGAATAAAAGTGGGGTTTTTTCCTCATCTCTGCACAGGGGTTTCCTAACAGGGGGAAAATCCAACAGGCTGCTAAGGAATTCCTGGGTACCAGCTCAGCCGTGGTAGCTGCCAGGTGGTGCCTTTTCCCAAAGTGGTCTGTCTTCCTTTTGCTGACCCTGGAAGCGGCTCACGAATCGCCCAGGAGCCACTGGGGCCATCGGGGCCGCGTTTTGGGGCAGGCACCGGGGCAGCCATCAGCTGCAAACCAGAGCAACGGCCCAGAGCCAGGCTGAGCAGGGCGGGCGCCCAACGGTGCTCCCCGTGCCGGCAGCACCAGACCTCAGCTCACAACCTAGGGG
>NW_009259329.1:1487635-1491108 GCF_000687185.1 Egretta garzetta
CACCAGCCCTTCCCAGACCCCTGCCTGCTTTTCCCCAGGCAGGCTCCTGCTCTCCTTCCACCCTCATTAGAGGCACGCACCAAGAGCTTTGCAGCTTCTTAAGCAATTCCCAACCAGCATCCCACGGGACCCAAAGCAGAAATGCCTCTTCTTTGAAGGGCCCACACCAAAGCCTATATCCGAGCTTTGAACCCACCGTATGTCGTCGCCCAGAATAATTCATGTTAAACTTCTGCTTGCAGCAGTGCAGGGACCAGAGCTCCCAGTGCTCCTTGCCGGAGAGGAGGAAAGAGAGTGAGAGCCTCTCCGGCGTGGTTGTGGGGTGCTCATAGGTCTGCGGAGCCCCTGGGGAGCGGCACTGCTCATGGGGGGTAATAGAATAAGAGTCTGATGGGTCCTGAGACCCTGGAAAAGAGCCGCATGGGACCCATCCTGCACTTGGGAAGCAGCAGGCTGGGAGCAGCTGCTGTCCCTGCCCTCGACAGTATCGTGCGTGCGTATTTATGATCACAAAACCGATGCTTAAAAAAGTTGAGTGCAAATTTAGAGGGAAAACAAAACTAGGGCTTTGAGCAAACACCTCATCCATGCTTTATGTTCCTTGGGAGCAAAGGAGCACATTATTTCTCCTCCTCCTTCCACTTTAGAAATAAAAGCAAATAGGGAGCGAAGGCGATGGGATTTTGGTTGTGATTTAGGGACGGGCTGGTCCCACCTTGCAGGGGAGGAGGAGGAAGGTGGAGATGGGGCAGAGCTCTGCAAGCAAAGGTGCAAGATGGACATTTATTAAGGCAGAAATCACATCCCGCTTCGGCATTTAGGAACCGAGAGTCGCAAAATGTTGGGGGATGCCCCAAGCCAGCAAGTCGCCCGCTCCCCCGCCCCCCCCAGCCAGGACCGGCACCCAGAGGTGCTGCGGGAGCCCAGCCTTCATCCCCCTCACTGCGAAGGCGCAAAAGGAGCTCAGAAAGTCCAAAGTAAGGGATGAAGCGTACATCTGCATGGTGCATTTCTCCTAAAACCGTCATTTTGGCAGATAAAAATACACTGGCAGAGCTGTACCAAGTGCCTTCCGTCAGTCGTTGGGACTGGGGGAAAAAAATAAAAAAGCAGCAGAAGCAGAGGAAGAGGAATTCAATATTTCTATTTGTTCTTATCCAAATAAATTGAGATGTATTTGTGGAAGTGTCAGAGAAGCCCGCAGGAATGAAACTATAAAATAACACAGCTGCTTCATGAGTCTATGACAGACAGCATAGATTAATGTACCGGCGTTTTTATGGTCTGTTAACAACTGATATGGGTTTTAAATATATTATCTCCCATTGTATTGTCTGTCATTTTAAAAACTGCTCATGTCTATTGTGTTTGCTTTTAAGAGGTGCTTATGGAACAATCAGCCAGTCGCTTCCCGATCTCGCCTCTTCTCTCCTTTCCAGATACATCATTGTCTCACCCTCTTTCTCTCTTTTTTTTCCCCTAGATAGGTTTTCCCCAGCACTTTCATGGGCAATTTATTCCAAAACCTATTGAGGCCCCCTCATGTTCCTTAATTCCAGGAGCTTTAAAAAGCTTTTCCAGCTTCACACCTGGTTATTTTTGAAAAGTGGGTGAGCTTGGGGGGAGGGGTCAAGCTGGAGTGGTGATGGGGACAGAGCGGCTGGAGAGGCGGGGAGGTGGGAGCTGAGCACTGGAGCTACCCTGGGCTGCATGAGTCTATGACAGACAGCATAGATTAATGTACCGGCGTTTTTATGGTCTGTTAACAACTGATATGGGTTTTAAATATATTATCTCCCATTGTATTGTCTGTCATTTTAAAAACTGCTCATGTCTATTGTGTTTGCTTTTAAGAGGTGCTTATGGAACAATCAGCCAGTCGCTTCCCGATCTCGCCTCTTCTCTCCTTTCCAGATACATCATTGTCTCACCCTCTTTCTCTCTTTTTTTTCCCCTAGATAGGTTTTCCCCAGCACTTTCATGGGCAATTTATTCCAAAACCTATTGAGGCCCCCTCATGTTCCTTAATTCCAGGAGCTTTAAAAAGCTTTTCCAGCTTCACACCTGGTTATTTTTGAAAAGTGGGTGAGCTTGGGGGGAGGGGTCAAGCTGGAGTGGTGATGGGGACAGAGCGGCTGGAGAGGCGGGGAGGTGGGAGCTGAGCACTGGCGCTACCCTGGGCTGCGGCGTGGCCGTATCCAGGCCTCCGGGTTTCTGCTCCGCTGAGCGTGGGGGAGAGAAAAGGAGCGGGAGGTGAGGGCTGGGCTGGGGGAACTGGAGGACGGATTGTCCTGAATGTGCTTAGGAGGTCGCGTAGGGTTTTGAGATGTGGTGAGAGCCCTGTGTTGGCTCGGAGTTTGACAGCAGAGCAAAATTTGGGTTTTCTTTTTGGTTGGGAATAGGGGAGAGCAGGACCATGGGAGATGGGACTCCTAGATGCCCCAGGAGGGAGGATTTCAAGCCAGATCCACCTCAAATCTCTCCGTTCATCCAAGAAATGCTCCCAGGCAGAAGTTCCCCAGGACTTTGCTTTTCCCACCTCCTCTTGGCATCTCACCCCATCCATATCACATCTTGCAATGGAAGAGCTGTGACCGCCTCCGCTGCGCCTGGCTGGGCTCCCCATCATCAGCAGCATCGTCCATCACTGCTAACGGCCCCCCCAGCCCACCCCAGACCTCGCACCGCTCCTCGCGTGGGAGATGCAATGAGATCGATGACTGCAGATGGCTCTGGCACAGATGGAGCCAGGAGGAAACATCTGGACCATCTCGCTGGCATCTGGCATGGAGCAGCGCTTCCAGCCAAGCATGGGCACATCAGCAGATGAAAACACTGCCCACTGCTAGCTTCTGACTGGTACCACTGTCCCCCCAGCCCCGGGGGCCATCCTCACACCCATGGGACAGCATCAGGAGCAGAGGTTCTCAAGCCCTACGCTGGCTCTTCCCCATCCTTCGTCTTCAGCCCACACAGCCCTAAAAATGTCCTTTTCCTCCCCCTTGCACCCCTTAACACCAGGCAGCCCCAAACCAGCCATGGGGCTCATGTGGGAGCCTTGCGGGGAGGGAGTGAGGGGTGGTAATGGCTGTGTGTTTGCGTACATAATTTTCTCGAAAGGCTCGAATTGCGATGTTGGAAATTACATTAGATTGCAAGAACAAAGATGCCCTTTTGATGCTCTGTAGCAGCACTGGAGATAATGAAAGGAGAGGAATCTTGATAAGGATGAAAGATAGCTTCCTTTGTCTTCCCCTGGCTGATAAAGTGCTGCCCAGATGAAGAGAATTTAGAATAAAAAGCACGACAAAAGTAAAACAAAATAAACACGGGCCCGGCATCACTCTAACAAGACGAAATTACGGTGTGGAAAGGAGACAAACAGGACAATAAAGAGAAGCACTCAAGGTACCAAGGAGAAGGACAGCCCGGATTTGAGATGGGAGAGGAGAAGCTGGGAGCAACTACAAGGG
>NW_009259329.1:1491137-1499449 GCF_000687185.1 Egretta garzetta
ATTTGAACCCGCAGCAACGGGAGCAGCCCCTTAATGCCACGGAGAAGATGGGATTGAGGAGAAAGCGATGCCAGGGCCACCTCCTCGGCACGTGTCAGCCCTGGGTGGGAAGGGGAAGGCGCAGATTTTTTCTATACCCGCTGCCATTAATTGGGGTTAAAAGCGCTGTGCCTGGCTGCAGAGCTGGAAGGGCTTTTGCAGGGCGGCGGAGCAGCGCACCGGAGGCAGCTGGGTCCTGTGGGAAGTGGTGGCCAAGGAGCTCTTGGGCAGGGGACGCTGTGTGGCCCTGTTTGCACCAGGGTCCGAGCCCTGTGCCAAGCCCCTGGGCTGGCTCTGTGCTCTGCTCTGAGGCTCACTGCAGGTTTTGAGCTGCCCTTGACGCGCCGTTTGGGCCCCGGCTGTGCCCGGCCACCGCTGGACCAGCTCAACGCAGTGCTCAGCTCCACCAGCTCCGAGGGATGCAGCGTGCAGTCCGCTCTGCGTTGCCATGGCAACCAGGGATGCAAAATTGCTGCTTAAAACCCCAAACAAACAAATCCTCCATGCCATGAAACCCAAAGCAGCCTTCTCACCTTGTTCCCCCCAGCCTGTTTTTTTTCTCTTGGGATCTGATCAGGAGCCGGTGCTGCCTGCTGCCACCCTCGGTGTAAATAACTGCGGCGTCCCGGATGCCTCCCTGTGTCCGTCTTCCCAGGCCATATCTCAAGCAAGTACTGTTTTGAGTATATTTATCAAAATAGATAATTTTTCCCTCTGTGTTTTGCACCTTCGTCAGTGCAGAGGTGGCAGCAGTCGGCCGCTGAGCCGCCCAGCGGTTTGCTCTTTGCCTCAATAGCTTGAGAGGGGAAAAATAATCCCAAGAAAGGTGTGGAAGGGCCACATACACCAAGACTGAGCCATTCCCGTCCACGTCCCCGCCGCAGCTGTAGCAGCAGGGAATGACGCTCCATCCCTGAGCCCTTTTTGAGGGTTTCAGGCTGTCCTCGAGTGTCCACGTGAGCGATGCCCCCCCGGAGCGTGCAGACGTGTGTGCATGCCTTCAGGATCCTCGGACCCTGCACGCAAGGTGTTGCTCGGGTCAGGGACGTGCCTGGGGCCATCTAGCAGCATGTGGCCGTTAGATGCCACGGGTTTTGGATGTCTGCTGTGCTTTGCTGAGGGTCTGGCCCGAATCCAGTGTTTATATACATGGTGACTTCTTGGCTGCGTGAAAATTGGGATTTATTTTCTAGCAAGGGAAATATTTGCCTTTTCGCCTTTTGACTGGTTGGGTCAAAGCCCCCAGTTCAGCCAAAGCCAGACTGTGTGGCTGCTGTCATCTCACCGCACCCAGCCAGGATCCAACCTCCCAGCAAAACCCAACTGTACGAGGCTTCAGGGCAGCACTGGAAGCTGGAGCAAGAGAGATTAAACTTGTATAAGTTTCTCTCTTGGGAATGATGGCAATCCCTATGAAAGAAATCCTGAGAGACGCTCATAATATTTAATGGGGATAAAAAACAATGGGTGTCCATCAAAATGATAATGTAGGGACCGCAGCACATCTGTGGGAAATGCATCTACAGAAGGGCTGGAGGATCTGTAAGATTTAATTACATCTATCGGACTACCTAAAATCCTGGTTCAGTGACGTGAATGCAGAGAGCTTGCATTTAATTGAATGCATCTTTGGAAACGAAGGTGGCACGGTGACAAAGTGAGCACAGGAGCCAGAGCATCCATCAGCCTGGAAGGGGGATACCTTGTGGCTGAAGGACTCTGCGGATTTTGGGCAGCTTTTAGGGAAAGGCTTCCATGATGCCACCCGGACTCATCCCATCTCAGTTTTGATGGTGGGAGGGTGATTTCCCCAAGCCAGATGCCTCCCCTGGGGTGAGATGGGCTGCTCCAGAGCATCCTCTGACAGCAAAGGAGCCAAGATGTCACTTTGGGGGGCAAATGGGGCAGCGTTGGGACAGCGCTTTGGGATGTGTCGGCTTGGCCTGAAATTCTTGCTCAGCTGTGTAGTGCTGGGCAGGTCTTCTTGGGGTGGGGAGACATCAGGGTGACTGGGGGATAGCAACACTGTAGAGGAAGGGTGCGATAAATACCTTCACAGGCAACTTAAGAAGATGAGTTCTGAGGAGATTATAGTTTAATCATTTGATTTCCCAGATAAATGTTAACACTGGAACACCATTCATTTTATTTTCTCCAAATACCTGCAGTGTTTCCAACCAGGCAGGATTTAAATCTGTCCTTATCCAGGTCTGAAATCTGCTTTAGGTCCTTTCCTGCCTGGATCAAAAGCAAATGGATGTGATGGTGGCTGGTAGCTCAGGGAGTTCCCAAACCAGCCCTCAATCTCTGGATCCCTGTGTGAAATGGTTGGGTTGGAGGACAGCAGATCAACCAATGCCTATATTGACTTCCAAGAGCTGCTTTCTGATGGGTCTTCACATCTCACTGGTAGCTCGGGAGAGCCCAAAGCAGCTCTCGATCTCCAGGATCCATGTGTGAACCAGTTGGGCTGGGGGACAGTGAGTTGACTAAGGTCCATGGTGATTTCCAAGAGCTGCTTTCTACTGGGTCTCCAAGCCTCAGGAGTGCAGAAGGGGGGGGTGGTTGACTGCACCCCAAGTTTCTCTGCGTCAAACACCGTGCACCGGGAGGCCTGTGGGTGTCCTTGTTGCTCCTGCTGATGCCACTGGCATCTACCCCAAATTTTGTCCCATGGAGAGGACAACACACAGGTGTCACCCTGAGGGATCAGCACCACGGGGAAGCCCTCTCCCTCTTCCTTCTGTCCAACACACACACACGGTTACAAAAACCTTCACAAATCCTTACAAAGCCAAAGCAAAGTGAGCAGCAAAATGATGAGCACGCCAGAGAGAAATCCTGAAGAGAGGGGAGTGAAAACTGCTCCTGGAGAGAAGTGGTGCCTCTTGTCCCCTCCTCACTGTCCTGGTTTCAGCTGGGATAGAGTTAATTTTCTTGCTAGTAGCTAGCATAGTGCTGTGGTTTGGATTTAGTACCAGAAGAATGTTGATAACACACTGATGGTTTTAGTTGTTGTGGAGCAGTGCTCAGACTACTCAAGGACTTTTTGAGCTTCTCCTGCTCGGCCAGGGGCATAACAAGCTGGGAGTACAGCCTGCTAGGGCAACTGACCCCAACTGACCAAAGAGCTGTTCCAGACCATAGAACATCATGCTCGGGGTAGTTGGTCAGTCAGTCGGTCGCGGGGAGAGTGATCATGGCTCAGGGAGTGATCATGGCTCGGGACAGGCTGAGCATCGGTCGGCGGGTGGTGAGCAATTGCGTTGTGCATCATTCGTTTTGTACATTCTGTATATTCCCTTACCATTCTCATTATTACTATTATTATTATTTTCTCTTATTAAACTGTCTCTATCTCAGCCCATGGCTCTAACCTTTTTTTTTCCTTCCCGATTCTCTCCCCCATCCCACTGAGGGAGCAAGCGGCTGAGTGGTGCTGAGTTGCCAGCCGGGGTTAAACCACAACACTCACCCAGCCCCACGCTCCTAGCACGGCTAATGGGGTTTATCCCAAGCATCAGGTGGGGAATGAAATTATTGAAACCTTTCCGCAATGATATTTTCAGACTTGTCTTTCTGAAGTCCCCCATGTGCTAGAAAGCAGAGAAAAATACAGGGGGTATAAACAGCTGAAACTGTCTAAACAAGCCCAAACAGATTGGGAACTCAAATCTTGCAAACCGTATGCAGCTTCACGCTTCAAATCACCTTAAGTATTTGCAGTGCGCACCAGGATCGCCTTTCTATCATAATTAAATATGTCTGTCTCCAAGCAAAGGGAGGAGAGCTTAGGGGAGTTGTCACCATCCTTAATCTCAGCTGCCATTCCTCAGCAGCGCTGTCAGGGCAGCGGCAAAATGGGTTTTTTTGGGGAAAAAAAAGTGTCTTCCAGGCTAGACTTTGAGAAACGTCACGTGTCTTTGCATTCTGCTTTGTTAAAAGCAAGGTGGATCCAGGCTGGAGAAGAGCAAGGGGGTGTTAGGGCAGGAGGGGTATCTTGCAAAGTTGGGGTTCAACAGGTTGAGTTGGACTTGTGGGCATTTTGGGTGCTAAGGAGGAGAAAAAGGGATGGGAATGTGTGAACACGGGGTATCGAGCCCGGTCCTGACCCAGCCCTGGCCCAGGCTGCCCAGGGGGGCTGTGGAGTCTCCTTCTCTGGAGATATTCAAAGCCCACCTGGACAAAGTCCTGTGTAACGTGTTCTAGGAGAACCTGCAGGAGGGTTGGACTAGATGATCTCCGGAGGTCCCTTCCAACCTTTACCATTCTGTGATTCTGTGACAGCCCTCGTGTCTGGTCTGGGGGAAGGATCCGACCTTATCCACCTGCCAGGGGATAGAGAGGGGAGCTGGGGGCTGTCTTGGTGACCGATCGGTCGTGGCCCTTGGAAAGAGGAGCTCCCCGAATCCTCGTACCCAGCTGGCCCCATCCTGGGGCAGGGTGCCCCATCCCCAAGCAAGCATCCATGACCTGACCATGTTAAAGCCTCCGCCTCTCCTCTGTGGGTGTAGATGCCCTCATCGGGGGAGGACGCCTCCACGCGCAGCATTGCCATTGATAAAAACGGGGCCGCTTTTGTGCGAAAATGCCACTGTGATTCCACCGAATGGGAAATCGATGGGAGTCCGATATTAATTAACCATGTCTGCGGTGGGGGCAACCAATTAAATAAAACTGAATGAAGCTTTTCAACGTGCAGCTGGGGTGAGATTCACCTCGGCGTCAGATGCCTCCATCTCCGTTTCCTTACCCCATGCTCCTCCATCAATTCCTCCCTCTCGCAGCTCCTGTTTCTCCCCTCTATCCCAGCTGCACTGGGAGATGCCGGCAAGACTTTCCGGGGAGGGATGGACCAGAGGGCCCCACCATGAGCTGCTGAAGGTCAGACCGACTGCTGCTTTCCAATGGGGCGGCCTCCAGAGAGTAAACAATAATTAACCTTAAATTAAAACTGGTTGTAATCTTTGATTACCCGCCTGGTTGTGCGATGTGCCAAAGCCCATTTTGTTTCTGGTTTCCTTGGAGATACCACCCGGTCTCTCCACCCCCTTCCAGCTCTGCTCCGGCTTTTTTTAAAGCAGGTTTAAAAACAGCTATTAGGAGAGCTTGTTAATCATCCCACCAGGCTGCTCTGGTCAGTTAATCATGGCAAGCTGCAAAGATGCTGCAAATGCTTTCAGTGGATGTAATTGCCCCCCACACCCCATCACCCCGTTCCTTCCCACCGCTGCGTCACCCTTTCCTTTTGAGCAAGAGCTTCTCCTCTACCCAAGTTGAGAAATTTGGATGCACGCTGCTGCTTGCTTTTTTTTTTTTTATTTTGGCTTCCCTGGCGGTGACACCTCCCCGGAGCCGGGGAAGGGCTGTGCCTCCACCGAGCCCCGATTTACATCGCAGCTCAACAGCAGCGGCGCTCGCACCGCTGGGCTGTGCAGCAGGGATTTGGGAGCCTGGGGCCGGAAACGGCGGGGCTCGAGCCAGGATAAGGCGTCACGGGGGCCTTGGGTGCCATTAATAGCAGGTTACAACGGCAGCCGCCTCCTTTCTCTAACATCACGGGAACTTCTTTTTTACTCATCCATGCCCCGTATTTCAGATGTGCTGTCAGCTGCGCTTCAGCAACCTTCTCACTGAGAAAATAAGTAGATGGTGGTGAAGCTGGAGATAACGTACGCATTCCTGGGCTGGCTTCATCGCGGGGGCATCCTCCTCCTCCTCCCTGGAGCTCCTCCAGCTTCCTGCTGCCGTAGGTGGAGGCAGGTTTGGCCTCCAAGGCCTCAAATTTGTAAATCAGCTCAGCACGTTATTTTTTTCCAAGTTAAGCATTTGCTTAAACACATTCCCGTACAAGGCCAGAGCATCGGGCTGGTGCCTTAATAAATAGCCCCATCGAGCCGAGAGGTGCGGCGTTGCCTCGTGCACGGCTGGTGTGAATCAGGAGTGGGACCGGTGGGGATGGACCCCCAAAATCCCTGGCCCCTTGGCGGGTGTCGCAAGCTGCTCTGCCCTCATCCATCCCATTTAGCGGAGTTTGAACTGGGCGACCCACCTGCGTGGGTGTTAATTGTGGCTCTGGCTGCTACTGCTGAAATAAAAAAGGGGACAATTCTGCCGGTTGACAATAATTGTTCTCCTAATTACAGCAATGACATTTACTGGAAAGCCACTGCAATCCCATTACCTCCTTATGCTAAATTCTGCGACTTTAAAATTATATTCCCTGTCGCCTTCCCCCGGTACGAAGCCCTCTGGATACAGGCGCAACGCAGTCCTGGGGTGCCCCGCAGGAGAGCCCCTATTCATTTGGGGTTGGCTCCTTATTTGGGGGAGGAGGCATTGACTTTCTTTTTTGCATTTCTTACCCTGCATTTCTCAGCCTGGATGGGGGATCCTGGAGGATGCAGCCGTCTGAGGGGGTGCCAGCACCCAAACACTGCCACCTCAGAATGAAGCCATCGCATTAACCCATTGCCCCCCCAGAATAACGGGGGACACCAGCTAACGCGCAGAGGGAGTTTTACAGAGATATCTCTCTTTCTGTATTGCAGGTAGCCCGCTTGAGCCTGTGCATCCTCATTCTCCCCCATAAACAAGCAGAAGATGCCTGTGAATAATTAATTTTTAAGACCCTTAATATTTTATAAATGGTTGTAATGAGCCGATGTTCTGTTTTGTTTAGCTGTTTATGTGTCGTTAAGCTGGGAGGCCGTGAACAAGATACTTTAATTTAATGTGTTTCCCTCAGAAATATCTTTTAATAAATAAAGCACTATAGTTCTTCTCTGGAGAGCCAGAGTTTGGTTAAGCCAGATAAATGATGATGATGATGTCTTTCAAGAGCTTCTTCTTTACCTCCCTCCTCTTTGCATGCTTCACACTGAACCAGCTCAAGGTGATTATTTAAAAGGGGGAACCCCCTAATTTTCAGGATTGGGAAAGCCAAAGCAGGGTCATGCACAATGCCAGAGCCGTGCCCCAAAGCTGGACTTTCCTCCCAGGCCATTACCCACCACCATGGTCACATCCCAAATGGAGCAAGGGAAGGGTTGAAATTCAGGCGCAAAGCCACTGCAGAGCAGCAGGTCCCTTCCCTCTGCGATGTGGAGAAGTCAAAGAGGTTGGCCCATCTCCAAGGGAGAGAGCAGCAGAAGCACCATCTCCTCTTTGAATTATTTTCCTCAAAAAAAAAAAAAAAAAAAAAAAAAGGATAAAAAGCATCTTTCTCTCTCCAGGACAACTGCTGGGAGGTGATAATTTTTCTTGGAGAAACTGAGGCTCCCTTGTAAAACTTATGGAGAAATAAGGTCATTTGTCAATGCAAGTCATTCTCTTCCGTACATAAAAAACATGGCAAGCGCAGCTTTTGTAAAATCTAAATTGAAAGTAAATAGCAAGCAGGCAGTTCTTGGTGATAAAACCTCCCATTCTGTAGATTTCTGGTACAATATTTATTTTATCCTCTTTATAACTACAAGGGCTGTCTCTGTGTGTTATTAAAGTAATGCATTTACTTAACCTGCACTTAAATTCCCTCCCAACCTTCCCTGATTGTACATCTCACTGCTACATGTTCCCAGCCTGCCGGTCTCAGCTGGACAATTATATTAACTGCTTCTATTTGCAATTACTATGAATCATAAAGCAAGTCTGAATGGATTGTTTTTCTTTATTGAAAATGTTTAAACTTAATGCATCGCAAATGTCACAGCCATGGGGCTGCTCCTCCGCTCTTCGGGAAGCGCCTGGCTGCGTTCGGCTGATGATGATGGAGCATTACGGGTGAAGTTTGCCTATCTCTTCCCCTCCTCCCCCCCCCAACACACTGCACAAAAAAATCAGCACAGGCAATTCCCCTGATATCTCTACGAGACCAGGGGCTGGGAGGTGATAAAGGCATCGAGCCCCATCCCAAAATGCCCACAGATGCTGGCAATGAGCTGAATTGCAGAGGAGATTTGAGCCTGGGCTCGTCCTACCTCTCTACCCTCAGCCTGCCTGCGAGGTGCAATATTGTGCTGCAGAGATGTTCTCCAGGGAAGTTTGGAGAACGCCTGGGACGAGCACAAGGTCACGGGCTGCAGCCACAGGAGCACCCCTGCTGCTTCCTATCAGCTTCTCCAGGTGCTCCTAAGCTCTACAATCTCATTTGGCGTTTCCCCTCCCTGTCCCCCCCTAAGGCACTCCACCCTGAGTTGGTAGGACAAAGTTTTGGAGGTCTCTGAAGCTCCTGGCTATCTTTGGTGTCTCTTGGCGCAGAGGCAGGGGAGGAC
>NW_009259329.1:1499486-1501690 GCF_000687185.1 Egretta garzetta
AATTGGATGATGTCCCACAAAGCACTCTCATTCCCGCAACTCATCTTGCAGCCTTCAGCTGTGCTTTGGGTTTTTTTTTAAGTCCAGCCAGGACAAATTCTCCTTGTCCTGTGGGTCCAGGGTGGTTGATGTCCCTGGGTTACACTGGTCTAACTGGTGTAAGAAAATGAAGGTGACCTAAACCCATGGAAAATTGGGGGGAAAATAAAAAAGGGCATTTCTGGTAATGGCAAGGCAGGGAGAGCTGCAGGGCTGGAGAGTCGAGCTTGGAGATGGGCAGGTTGTGCCAGTCCCAGTGACTGACAAGGAGCTGGGCTTGGAGAACAGGCTGCATTAGATGACTACATTTGATTTCTTAATTAATATGTTTTAAATGTCACTGCAGGGTGGTTTGTGCCAGTTAGCTGAGAGAGCCGATGAATTGAGTACAGATGGGCCTGACCCAAATCCTGGCATCCCACATCTCCCGGAAGATTTGGATTTGGCTGGGACCCGTGTCTAACTTGCTCTGTCACCGTTGTCTTTTTGATTTGTGGAGCCCAAACCACGAGGCTGATGATCCAGCTGTGGAAAAAAGCTTTGCTCCCTTGGGATGGCTGCTCTTGGGCATGGGGCTGGGATGCACAGAGGATGTGGGTCCCCTCCAGCCCGTGGCCCCTGGGTGCTCTCCCTTCATGGAGGAGCACGTGGGAAGCCCTGGGATGAGCTGAAGAGCTTTGCAAACCCTTTGTGGCCTGGAGAAGGCTTCAAGGTTTTGTTTTTCTGCATTGAGGATCTGCATTTCTGACACTGTGCAAGCCCAAGGTGGAACGGCGCCAGGTCTGAGCATCGCCAGCGCGGTGGGTAGAGCCGCTTGCTCTGAGCTCACTCTTGCTGGTGCCATAAACTGGGAGCCACTCCAAGGATGTGGGAGAGGCTGGGCAGTGGCGAGCTGGTTCAGGATGAAGCAAGGCTGGCTGAAAGCCAAAACGAATCCAATTTTCCTTCCACCCCGAGAAAGATATTTGCGGCATGAAGTTCAGACTGGGCTCCGTGTTTTGGTTCAGCTCCCTCTGTTTTAGTCTTGGTATCATCAAAGTCTCCTTAATAAGATTTGTATCTCCGACACATTCATTTTCAGCATGTTGTTAATGCATCCAAAATGGCAGCGTCCTACATCCCATAATAGTTGCATTTTTGAAGAATTATATGGGGGTTTTTTTTGGTTTTAAATGACTTTTCAGGTTCAGGCAGAGCAAGATAACGGTATAGATGAAATCAATAGCATGCAGAACCGATAGAAAATTACCCAGGCTTAATAAACTTCACGCATGGCTTCCTATTGCAGCTGTATATCAAAAAGAAAACAAATACAGACGCTGTTCCGGAGAGCCGGCGAGGAGAAGTGGGTGCTGTTTGAAATAAGATGGTTATTAAAAGGGTTACAGATGATGCGGCTTTTATCTTTTTCAGGTGGTTTGGTTTCCTCCTATGCTCTTATTGCATTCCTGATGGCTGTGGTTTGTATCTAGGGCTCTTCTTTCCCCAGAAAGTCCCACACGAAATTGCTGCGGTTCCAATAACTGGTTCCTCCCCTTACGGCTGGGCTCTGCTCAGATGTACGGTCCCTGGGCCCAGCCCAGCTCTTGGGTATTAAAGGCAATTTGGGGGAGATTAGTGTTAATATCCACCCAAAAAGTTGAGCGGCCGTCTCCTGTCGGCAGCCGCGGCATCCTCCACGTGGGGCGACAGCGGCAGAATCAGATCCCTCACCCCCTTCCCCGGGGAGACGTGGGAGAGATCAACATACTGAAGCAATTAAAAAATAATAATCACAGACCAGCAGCAAAGGAAAAAAGCATAAAAAGTGGGACTAATTTTATGACAAGAAATGAGGCTGTAAAACCAGGAGCAATTAGACCACAAAGGCAATTACGGCGTTTTCAAAAGGCTCAGTGAAATTTATTTACTTTTTTTTTTTTTTTTTTTCCTGGGAGGCTTTTGGGGAAAGGGGACTTTTCCCCCTCCCCCAAGTGCTGACAGGGACCTGGCACTGGGAGTTTCCTTTTTACCTCCAGATCTTAACTCTGTTTCTGGAGTTCAATTTTTTGGAGGGAAAAAAAAAAAAAAGAGTGGAGCAGCTTAGAATCACAGAACCGTTTAGGTTGGCAAAGCCCTTTAAGCTCCCTCAGCCCAACTGTTCCCCTACCCCTGCCATCCCACCC
>NW_009259329.1:1501880-1504420 GCF_000687185.1 Egretta garzetta
CTCCCCAGCAGCCTGGGGCTCCAGACCCCTCCCCAGCTCCGCTGCCCTTCTCTGGACACGCTCCAGCCCCCCCAGGTCCTTCGGGGAGGGAGGGGCCCAACCCTGACCCCAGCACTCGAGGGGTGGCCCCCCCAGTGCCCAGCACAGGGGCACGCTCCCTGCCCTGCTCCTGCTGGCCACACCACTCCTGATACAAGCCAGGGTGCCGCTGGCCCTCTTGGCCACCTGGGCACCCTGCTGGCTCCTCTCTAGCCCCGTCTTGACCAACCCCCCCAGGGCCTTTTCTGCTGGGCAGCTTTCCAGCCGCTCTGCCCCACGCCTGGAACGCTGCCTGGGGTTGTTGTGACCAAAGTGCAGGGCACGGCCCTTGGCCTTGTTGACCCTCATACCGTTGGCCTCAGCCCATGGATCCAGCCTGGCCAGGTCCCTCTGCAGAGCCTTCCTACCCTCAATCAGATCAACACTCCCACCCAGTTTGGTGTCAGCTTGTGAAGGTTTTGGTTGCCCACTCTTCCCGACACCTCCCCAGCAGAGATTTTGAGTGGTTCTCCTCCTTACAAGGGAGGATCCCCCTTACAAGGGGGGTCAGGGAAGAAATGCATCCAGAGGGAAGTGTGATGGAGGGGGAAAATCCCTGTGGGTCCCCAGATCGTGGCTTGATACCACTTTCTTTTGCACTGCGTGGGTTTGGGAGCCAAGGTGTTGGGCTGAGGCTGAGGACACCTGGATTTAAACCCTGGAGCTTCAAAAAGGAATGTCCTGCGATGCAGCTGGGAAAGGGAACTTTCCTCTTGGAGGTCTCTGCATCGACCGTACCTGCAAGCCATGTCCTTGAGCATCCCATCGTTTATTTTGGGCATCACGTTGCCTATGTTACAGCACCTAAAGTGCATCTCTGGATCTCACCCTAAATCCTGGAAAACTCAATAAGTGCTCGCCCGTTATGATGATGAGTTGCCTATAACTCTCTCTAAATACGTATCTATATATATCTCCATATTCACTTAAAGGATGAAGCCAGCCGACTTGAATATTTATTGCTGTATTATTTATGCTGTGTGTTGCCGTAGCCCTGAGGGGGAGCAGGACCCCGAGCGTGGCAGCGGGGTTTCACAGTCCTTAGCCCTCAATTCTCTTCCGCAGCCTGCGACTGACTTGTGGGAGCCTCCAAATGACTTGGTCTGGCCCCAGATCTCCCTCTTCAGCTGTGTTAAATGGGGCCACTTAAATGCAGCTTGCAGGCAAGTGGACGGAGTGCCCTTGCTCCCAGTGAGGCCAGTAAGGGAAACTGGGGAAAACCCGGTTTCCATGCGTTTTAGTGCCTCGCTGAGATTTTATTTTTTTTTTTTCTAGGATTGCAACTTTATTCAACTTGAAAAATACCTTGAAAAACTTGAAAATACCCCATGCTTTGCTTTCCTCCTCTGCAAAATGGGTTGAGCCCTGCGGAGCAGGAAGACCTGGCTGGCAGCATCCGCAGGGCCCCCACATCGCTGCTTTATTACCCTGGTAATGTCCCCTTCCATCTCGGTCAGCAAATTGCAGTGACTCTTAATGGCAAAGAGGCAACATAAAATCACCTTGTTTATTACTGTTAAAACCTGCCCTCTGCAGCACAAACCTGATGTACTGACTTTGGCAGTTGTCCTGCCCGGTACCTCTCCCTGCTAATAAAGATGCTGAGGTTGAAAATGAAACTCCAATTAAGCAAGCTGGGGATGCTGGAGGAGATGATCTCCTGGGTGGACACACAAGGGTGGGTGCCTCTATTTCAGGTTCATCAATGAGATATTTTGTAAAGAAAAATTCCCCTAAATTTCCAGCTGAGAGCTGAGGCTCAAACCCTTGCTCGCAGCCAGCAAAGAACCTGCTCCGTTTCTTGATGCCCAACCTAAATTTGTCTGAATCTCTCCTGATTTCTCCGGATGATTTCCTGGTTCATAACTAGAAGGAAATTAGGTTTTGAAGAGCCCGTAGCCTGGGATTTATTCTGTTCTTGTTCTCTTTGAATCAGGATCCATCAATAGTCATGGTGTGTCACAGGGTATCTAAATTACAACGCACCATTTCAGCTGCCTAATTGGATGAATGAATTTTAGAGAAAATTAATGAATGGTGAAGAGCTTTTCTTTTTTTTTTTTTTTTTTTCCCTTCCCCTCTTCTCTCCCCTCCTCCCCATGCAAATTTCTGGCGATGTAAATCAATTGTCTGCGCTTGAAATTCATGAAGCGTTGAGGGGATCCCCACAGCTTTCCCAGCTCCCTCGTGGCTGCCTTGGGAGCTGATGGATAAACACAGCCAGCCAAAAATGTTGATTTGCTGGAATAGTTTTGCAAATGGTTCGTTGGTGTGTTTTCCCTCCTCTGTATCCAGCCTGGAGAAGGCGGGTCCATCACCTCCCCCGGGACCCAGCATCGGCCTGAGGATGGGAGCCATGGTGGGGTGCATGGAGCCATGGTGGGGTACAGGGAGCAATGGTGGGGTTCATGGAGCCATGGTGGGGTGCATGGAGCAATGTTGGGGTTCATGGAGCCATGGTG
>NW_009259329.1:1504537-1506562 GCF_000687185.1 Egretta garzetta
AGCACAGGGAGCGATGGTGGGTTGCAGGGAGCCATGGTGGGGTGCATGGAGCCATGGTGGGGTGCATGGAGCTCTTGTGCTCAGCTCATTGCTTCGGGCTTTTACTTGGTATAAAGTAAGAGAGTGAGTATATAAAGTAATATGTATAATGTATGTGATATATCTATAAAAAATATAAAAAGTAATATACCAAGTATATAAAGTAATATAATATAAAGTAAATACATCTGTATATGAGTGTATACATATATACAAATATATCTACTTATATACGTAAGTATATAAGTAAATACATATATATGGGGTTGGAACTAATGATCTCTTAGGTCCCTTCCAACCCAAGCCACCCTATGACTCTTTCTCTCTATATATATTTGTAAAAATAAATAAGCTATGGGCTTTTGCTCCATCCGTGAGGAGTTAATGTCGTGTTGCCTTAGGGCTGCTGACCTGCCCTGGGACTTCTTTAGCTGCAGAGGGAGAGCAGGGGGCTCTGGATGCTCAGCGCCGCTGCCGTGGGGGTGGGCATGGATTATTTTTGGAGTTTTCTTCAGGGGACATTTTCTCCTTCATTTATTTTATCCTCTCTCCTGGAGAGAGGGAGACGGCCTGGAAGGAAAGAGAAAATGGGATGGGAATGGGGAAAAGAGGGCAGGTACGGCCGGTGCTGGGGAGAGGGGTGTGGGAAGCTGACCTATTTCTCTAGTTCTATATGTATTTATACACAGGGCCAGGTGTACTTATTTCCTCTCGGATTTAACGAAGGAAAGACGAACAGGACCCAGATAACTGACCTGGTTTAAACCACTTGGCAGGATTTAAAGAGAAAAAAAAGAAGTCCCTTTGGATTTAAGAAACTTCGGCTGAAGTTTCACTACTTGCAGCACATTTGAACCTCACCAGGTAACTTCATTTGGTTTCCTTAATGAAGGCTGCGCAGCGGGGTTAATTCTGCTTTCTATGTAAAAAGATTAAGTAGTAGTTGGGTAAAACACTTCATCACTGAAGTGATTTTCAGGATGTACTCACTCCGAAGGCACAGATGTAATACCTGCTTTTAAATTCAATTAGCTCTGACTCAGTTGTGTTGCCTGAATACATTACCACAGCTTGAGACAGTCGGTGTTATTCTTTAAAGCTAAAAAAAAAAAAATGAGGGGAAAAAAAAAAAAAAAAAACAAAACAACAAAACCCCAACAAAACCGAAGCGCCAAAAATGAAAATAAACCCAAATCCCACCACCACCCCCCAAAAAAAAAAAAAATTTTAAAAAAAAAAAAAATTAAAAATGAAGAAAAAAGGGCGCATAAAGCGTTTGAAGGCCAAATGGGCTCATCAAATATGAATCCACAGCTCAGTCTTGGAATGGCAAAAGACGATGAATAAGCACCAGTCGAAAGTTATTGCCTTTACAAGTTTTTCCATGAAACTGTCCCTCTTCCAACACAAAGTTATGTAGCAGGGGAAAATTACCCAACTGACCGCAGTTTATTTTGGTTTCTAATTTTTTTTTCCTATGAGTGTTTTAATAGTATGATATAGCTGAAATCACTTTGAAAAGATTAAATCTGTCATGAAAGTTTACCAAATTCAAGCTTAAGCAGAGGAATAAAAGCGTCGCTGCTACCAATTCTGCTTCACCAAAAAACTTTTGCTTAAAAAGCATAGTTTGGGAAAAAAAAAAGCAACCAAGCCCCAAAATCTTCCATGTGCAGCAAGAAAGGAAAATGTGTCACTTTAAATACTGGAAATGAACACGAACGTGCCAATAAACTGCCTTTTGCTGGTACTTGTCCATCTGCTGCTTGCCATGTGTCTCCGCTCGCAGCAGGACGATGCCCTGCCCCAGGGGCTTTCCTGCAGGAACCAGACTCCCATTGGCATTCCACCGCTTTTTCGGGGCTGCCTTGTTTCAGGCTCTGCATCAGACGCTGGGGAAAACCCTGGTACGGCTCTTACAAAAAAGCTTAAATTATGTATGTCCAGCCTCTCCTTTTCTTTTATTTTTTTGGCAGGTGCCTCGGC
>NW_009259329.1:1515434-1537659 GCF_000687185.1 Egretta garzetta
ACCACTGGTGGGGTCTATGGAGCCATGGTGGGGTACAGGGAGCAATGGTGGGTTGCAGGGAGCCATGGTGGGGTTCATGGAGCCATGGTGGAGCACAGGGAGCCATGGTGGAGCACAGGGAGCGATGGTGGGTTACAGGGAGCCATGGTGGGGTGCATGGAGCCATGGTGGAGCACAGGGAGCGATGGTGGGTTACAGGGAGCCATGGTGGGTTACAGGGAGCCATGGTGGGGTGCATGGAGCCATGGTGGGGTGCATGGAGCTCTTGTGCTCAGCTCATTGCTTCGGGCTTTTACTTGGTATAAAGTAAGAGAGTGAGTATATAAAGTAATATGTATAATGTATGTGATATATCTATAAAAAATATAAAAAGTAATATACCAAGTATATAAAGTAATATAATATAAAGTAAATACATCTGTATATGAGTGTATACATATATACAAATATATCTACTTATATACGTAAGTATATAAGTAAATACATATATATGGGGTTGGAACTAATGATCTCTTAGGTCCCTTCCAACCCAAGCCACCCTATGACTCTTTCTCTCTATATATATTTGTAAAAATAAATAAGCTATGGGCTTTTGCTCCATCCGTGAGGAGTTAATGTCGTGTTGCCTTAGGGCTGCTGACCTGCCCTGGGACTTCTTTAGCTGCAGAGGGAGAGCAGGGGGCTCTGGATGCTCAGCGCCGCTGCCGTGGGGGTGGGCATGGATTATTTTTGGAGTTTTCTTCAGGGGACATTTTCTCCTTCATTTATTTTATCCTCTCTCCTGGAGAGAGGGAGACGGCCTGGAAGGAAAGAGAAAATGGGATGGGAATGGGGAAAAGAGGGCAGGTACGGCCGGTGCTGGGGAGAGGGGTGTGGGAAGCTGACCTATTTCTCTAGTTCTATATGTATTTATACACAGGGCCAGGTGTACTTATTTCCTCTCGGATTTAACGAAGGAAAGACGAACAGGACCCAGATAACTGACCTGGTTTAAACCACTTGGCAGGATTTAAAGAGAAAAAAAAGAAGTCCCTTTGGATTTAAGAAACTTCGGCTGAAGTTTCACTACTTGCAGCACATTTGAACCTCACCAGGTAACTTCATTTGGTTTCCTTAATGAAGGCTGCGCAGCGGGGTTAATTCTGCTTTCTATGTAAAAAGATTAAGTAGTAGTTGGGTAAAACACTTCATCACTGAAGTGATTTTCAGGATGTACTCACTCCGAAGGCACAGATGTAATACCTGCTTTTAAATTCAATTAGCTCTGACTCAGTTGTGTTGCCTGAATACATTACCACAGCTTGAGACAGTCGGTGTTATTCTTTAAAGCTAAAAAAAAAAAAATGAGGGGAAAAAAAAAAAAAAAGAAAAACCCTTATTTGGAGATTTCCCTAAATGTGTTTTAATTCCCTCAATATGTCACGTGCCTTAACAGCTCCTGACACTCCCAGCCTAGGCTTCCCCCTTCCCCAGCAGTGATTCCCCACGCCGGCACGGAGCCATGGGGGGCTCTGGGGTCCCAAAGAGGGAGTGGATGTGGCCATGGTCAGATCTCTATTTCATGGCTTTTTTTTCCCCTCTTTTTTGGCACCCTCATGCCCTGAAAGCTCTGCTCTTTGGGGGGTTTCCCTCTGAGGCTGCTGCCGACCTGCCCCGTGCCCCAGAGCAGGTCCCTGCCTCTCCCACTACCTGTTTATTAAATTTTTATACGACATCAGAGGGAAAGGCTATTGGAAAGCTAAATTAATTACCGCTTGTAAAACACTTTGAGATCCAAGGATGAAAGGCGCAATAGAAATGCAATTTATTTTATAATTATTGAGACAACCCTGAAAGACAACGAGGCTCCTGTTGGCGTGGGATATTTTATTTTAATTAAATCTGGGGCCGTGATGGTACGTTGCCACACAACGATGGGCAGGAACCTGTCTGTCCAGCAAAGCATTGCACTGGTGGTTGGCACTGGGGCTTGGGGCTGCTAAACTGGGTGGGCTGGGCCGTGGCAGCCTAGAGGGGTGCGTGGGGAAGGGATTTTTGCAGTGGGTAGAAAGTGGGGGCTGAACCCCATGTTTTCCTGCAAAGCAAGGAGGAGCTGGTGGGGGAACCTGCTCCTCCCTTTGGGATGGGAGTAGGCAGAGCCTTCACATGCTTCAACATCGCTGAAGTTGAAGAAAAAGGCCAATTCATAGCAATTTATGAATTTCAAAAAAAAAAAAAAGAAAAGTGTATTTTAAGATTATTCAAGCATTCCCGAACATCTGGCTTTTGTTGGCTTTTCCCAACACATCCGCTTATCGTTTGCCTGTTTCTCTCGGCTATAAACCATCTGGTTTATTTTTGAAGGGAACGCACTTGTGCTCGGGCTGCCGTGTGCTCCAGGTCTCTGCTCCCAAATATTTCTCCAGGGATTTAAATGGTTTTCAGGGACCCCTCAACCTCCTTCTCCTCCTTCCATCCACCCATGGCCACCACGGCTGGGTTGCTCTGTGCACAGTGGGTTTGGCTCTGAGGGGGTAGAAAGTTAATACCTGCCCTAATAAAACCAGAGCTCAGCCTGCTCTGGCAAATTAAATACCCTCACCCAGACGGTAGTTAAAAAAATTAACTTTTAAAATTTAATTTTAAAAATGCCCCTGAAATGGCCCATTCTCTGGGCTGGGGAGCCCTGCTGTGCTTCACTGTGGGGTGTCCATCGGTGGCTCTGAGCTCAATTTATGCTCATTTTTGAGTTCCTGCAGGGTCAGGGGAGCCCAAGGAGCATGAAGAGCTTTGGTGCTGCTCTTGAGGACTTGCACTGGCTCCTCTGGATCAGCCATTTCCCCACTGCGCCAGCACACAACATTCTTCGTCTCACAGCTAAATGTGGTTTTGCAGCAATGACCCTACAAGACCCTGGAGAATCCACACACAACACAGGTGAGGCTTTAAAAAAAAAAAAATTTAAATTAAGAAGTCACCAAGGCTGTAAAAACCTTCTGGATGGGGCTTGCAGCTTCTCACACCCACGGCAAATCCACCGTGAATCCAGGCCAGCACTGGGAGTCTCCGTTGGCTGGTGGACACATCCCTGCGGTGTCTCTGTGGAAGGATGAGTTGGGGCTGTCCTGAGGCTTTGGGCAGTGATGGGGGTGGCCTCCTGGAGATGTCACAGGTCTACTTTTTCTCAAAATGGGTGGATATGCAGACCACAATAAGCAAAACGGGATTTGAGACAAGAAACCAGGGCAGACCCTTGCTCTCCAGCAAGACCAGCAGTGGCCATGCTTTGGCCTAGGATTCATCCCAAAGTCAACACATTAGAGGATCATCTTGCCCAAAGTACCTTTACACAGGGGACACTCAATAAAGTCGAGCCCGTTGCCTTGCTGTGTGTGAAGCTATTGCCACAAATCGGCTGAAATGGGGTTTTTGAAGCACCTGCTGCTCTTGGACACCAATGCCTGAGATGGATCCTGGTCCTGCTCAGTTCCCCAGGTGCCAAAGAGGAGCTGAAATCACCAAACCGAAGGATTGCTCCCTAAAATGCCATCTCCAGGATTCATTTCTGAAGGGCTCCTGCCAGCTCCTTGCACGCTGTCCTGCCCGTGTGCAGAGGCGACTTCTCCTCCCGGTTTTCACTACAATGCTGGGATCAAAATGCTGCTCTGCAAACACCCCGAGACAGCCCGGACCCCAAAGAGAGAGGCAAGGCAAAAGATGAGAGAAGCAAAAGCTTATTTGATTGCTGAGGAACTTGAGGAACGGAGAAATTACGTGACGTGCCCGAGATCATAGAGAAAACCTTTAGCAGAGACGGGAACCGCAGTTGGATTTTCATCTCTTAATCTAAATTTGTTTCTACAGCCAGGCTGGGTTTCTCCTCCTGGGTCCAAACCTCTTGAAGAACTCCAGGTCTGTCTTGATGGAGCGAGATACAGTCGGGCTTTTTGAAATCACTTCCTCCCATCATCACTTAACTTCTCCAAGCTCTTTTCTGCCAGAGACAGCAGGATCTCTGGCTGCTGCGTCTTGGCTGGAGGAATTCTGATTAAAACTATTTTAATAGCATGTTATTTTTGAAAGCCTTATGGGCTCCGCACGCTGCATACCAGATCAGAGCAAGGGCAGGGCTTCCTGCAGCGAAAAAGGGGCGCGCGGAGGCTGGAGAGAGACTCTCCGTAAATCCAGCCAGAAGTGCCGCTTCTCCTAATGAGTCTCCCCGGGTTTTCTGACTCTGAGAATCCTACAGCACTAATGACGGAGCGAGAGACCCTGGTAGCTGTGCTTATCTTAGCAGCAGGCACATTGGCTCATTGATTTAATGCAGCTTTGCTCCATAGATTTTTTATTTGTAGCCAGCGCAGGTCAGTCGGGGAGGGGGAGGACACAAGGCAGCAAAGCCGTCCTGGTTGGGGGAGGTTGGTGGGAGACACGGCTGAGCATGGGGCTGATGATGTCTGGGAGAGGCCAGGAGCCACAGGGATGGAGGCTGGTGGCACCATCAGCCCCACAGGTGATGGTAAATCCCATCTGCAGTGACATGTCGGTGGGGCTCAGCCGCTGCTGTGTCCCTACCTGTGGGGACCCCCTGCTCATCCGAGGGGTCACGTCTGCCGTGGGGGCAGCTTCAGGCCCTGGATGCAATTAGCAGCTCCTGCTTGGAGCTGCGTGAAGGATTCAAGGACAAACATGGATGTTTCTTGTGCCTGAGCCCATGGCCAGAGGGGTGCAGGGGACGGTTTCAGCTCTGGCTTTTATTCCCCATCATTTTTGGTTGTTTTCTTGCTCCTTAGGGATCCTCCAAGCTGCCTGGCTTGGTGCTCACAAGATGCTCCTATAGCAGCACCCACCTGCCCGTCACTTCGTGGGCTTTGGCTGGGCGAGGCTTGGTGGCAATGCAAGGTTTTTTCCTGTGCCTAACTTGCTTTTAGAGCCTTGGGCTAGAATTTTCCTGAAGGAGCCTCTAATGGTGGTTGCTTTGGTCTTGGCAGAGGCACCCCTTGGCTTCAGTGCTTCAGGAGGGATGCGCGTGCTCCGTCCTGCGTAGAGCGATGCGATGGACCTGGCTCCCCCCCAGCCTCAGCAGGCAAGGGGAGAAGAGCAAATGTCTGGGGTCTGCTGCTGCAAACGCAGGTGATGGCGAGCCCCCAAGCAGGGGTGCTGGGTCAGGAACCCCCCAGTCCCACCCTGGGATGCAAGCAGGGGGGCTGGGTCAGGAACCCCCCAGGCCCACCCTGGGATGCAAGCAGGGGCGCTGGGTCAGGAAGCCCCCAGTCCCACCCTGGGATGCAAGCAGGGGTGCTGGGTCAGGAACCCCCCAGTCCCACCCTGGGATGTAAGCAGAGGGGTGTTTGCTCCCTGCTTGGTGTCCAACGCGCACTGGGGTTTTTCCTCCATAATTTGCTTTTTGGTCATTTTCGACCTGAGAAACCATCCAGGTGCAGTTTTCCGAGCAGAATTAACCCCACCCCACCCCCCAAGCAGGGGCTAACAAAACCTCAGCTGCAGGTTTAAGCCCAAGAGCCACACCAGTGCCTCCCAGGAGGAGGTGGGAAGGCTGGGGCAGGCTCTCGTGGAGGCATGGTGATGGATGAGGGCTGGCTATCGCTGCAGACAGAGAGGCGAGCTGGGCTGAGAGGGGCCGGCTGGGGTTACGGCGTCCTCCTGACTTTGCTCCCGCAGCGATTTCCTGTGCTTGGCTTGGGTTTGATCTTTATTTCTCACCTGAGCACCTCAACAATCAATTGGAGATATTAACTGCAGCGCAGACCTTTTAGAAAGGAGGAAAAGGGGGCAGAGGGTGACAAAATGAGTTGGTTGGAGCCACCCTGGCAAGAGCTTGGGCTCTGCTCCCCAGGTGTCCATGCAGAAAACTGCGGCGGGGGGGAGGGGGGGCTCTGGGCTCCCCCCACATGCAGCCCCCCCCCCATTGCACATCGCCTGCTCTCCGCACCGCTGCAGCAGAGGTGACTTTGAAAGAGCGACAGCCCTGTCCCCAACTCACCCATCCCCAGCACTTGAGCCCCCACCTCTTTCCCCTCTGCTAACGCAACGGGGAGGGGAGGATTTGGGTCGGAGCCCGGCCAGCCAGGACAGGGTGTCCCCAAACCCTTAATGAAAGCCTTCCAAGCCTGGCTGGAGCTTTGCGGGGTGAAATATTTGATTTATGATATGAGTCAATTATGTTCCTCTGCCAAAATGCATAAAAGGTGCGGGCTGCCGAGGCAAAGGCAGCTCCATTGACGCAATGGATTTGCTGCCTGGAAGGGGGAGGCAGGGACGTCTCTATTAACCTCCCTGGCCCCTGCAGGGATGGGATAGCGGGGAAGGCCTGGGAGGGAGATTCTATATACAGAGAGATACAGACACGCACTGAAATATGTTTAACCCAGCATCTGAAGTGACCACGCGGAACCGCAGCCTCTCAGGTATCCGCACAAGCCTTGGATTTACGCACCAGTAATCCCGTGGGGCCCTGTCGCTGCCGCTTCGACACGTGGCGTGGGAGCGCAGGACGCGTATCGAAGGGTGCCATTTAAGCTCCACTTTACAAATATAATGATTTTGCATCAGGCTCATGATTCCTGGGTCCTTTCTAATGATTTTTTTTTTTTTTTTTTTTTTTTTGTCCCCCAAGCAGGGATCGGCAGCGCTGTGATGAACCTGCCAGCTTGTCTGTTGTATAAAGATTTCTTCTTTAAAGGACACAAAACGTGATTTCCGCCAATATTTATATTCATTCTGTGCCATTATTTCTTTATTTCTGGGCTGCGAAAGCATGAAGATTTGTGTTTTGTAACCCATGCAGGAAGGCTGAGTTGAGATATTGGTTGCAAATGAAGAAAAGCACGTGTGGCTCTTCCCCAGTACGTTTAATTTTATCCATCTGGCTCAATCATGGTAGCAGATTAAGTAAAAATTTGCAGTGGAGTTGCGTTGGCATAACTTGTTTTATTTTTTTTTCTTAAATACTGAGGTAGTTCCTCCTCTGGGAAGGAATCTAACTCTCTATTTCTTACCTTTTTTTTTTTCTGCCGGTCCCGTGGGTCCCAGCTGAGCACCCTTGGCTGGCAGCTGAGTTCATAACCTTGCTTAAAACCAAATCCTGCACCCAAAAGCACTCTTTTAATCCCAAATCCCTCAGACCTATGAACCTGGGACCTGGTCCAGCATCCGGCCGTAGGAGGAGTAACTCCGCTCCTTTTACCGGCACCGCCACTTGCTTCACCGCCGCAGCACAGGGAAACACTGGGAACAGTAAAACGTGCTGCGAAAATGCCCTGGCCCTTGTCTGTCTGTCCCCAGTTTGTCCTTCTGTCCCCTGGGTTTCGTAGAAGGGGCTAAAAATTGCAAGACACTTGGTGGGTATTTTTGCCAGTGGTCACTTTTGGAGCACGTAGCTGGAAATTTGGGATTTCCCTCCAGGCTCTGCACAATCATTCTCCCCAGTTGGTTAAAGCGCGTCGTTTGGATGAGCTCTGTGGATTATATTATCAAGCCTGTTATGCATATTAAATTAAAATATTTATTTCAGCGTTGGAAGCCAAACCCGCTTAGTGCTGTGGAAATAAAATGACTCCACACGACCAAAATTGAGGGGGGGGCGGGGGCCCCGTCAACCTCATCCTGACCGTTGTGCTAAAACCCAGGATGCTTTCAGCTTTTCTGGCGCTGGCTTTGCCGGCAGTGGGGTGGCACCAGGGGGGTGCTGCATCCCACCCGGGGGGGGTCTCACCCTGCTCTCAGTGTTGCAGTGCATCAATAACCGGTGCTGGGTGCCCTTTCCATCCCTCCCGGTGCAGCAGCCGGTGGCGGTCATGGTTCCACAGCAGTTTATTACCTTGCTGGGGGGCAGGAGGATCTTTTATTATTATTATTATTATTATTATTCCAGCTTCCTTTTCTTTCTTGTTTCTGCTGAAAGCACAAAAACTTGTAATGATTTACCTCCTGGCACAGCGGGCCAAGGGCTTCAGGCGGCAGCAAATCAGCAGTGGGACAAGAGTCCATCTGGAGCAGGGCCACCGCCACAGGACGCTGCCGGGGGAGGGATGCTGTGCCCAGGGGCTGCATCTCCCATGGGGTGGGAGATCAAAAAAACCTCAACCTGGCTGAAAATAGGAGCATCGGTGAGGGCGGTTAGCATGGAGGGAAAGGAATTGAGGGGGGATGAAGTTCTATGGGTGCTGTGGGGTGACCAAAGTACCACAGGGTGCCTGGTGCCCCTTTTTTTGCAAGCTGTAACCATGTCCCTGCATCTGTCTCGGTTGTGCCCCGTGGGTAATCACAACCCAGGGCAGGGGCTGGTGATCAGCATGGGGCTATGATAATAAAAGATGTCTCCACTTCTCCACTTAGCACCAGGATAAGCCCAACCCACCATCTCCTGCTGTCGCTGGGCCAAATATTCAAGGAGACTTTGGGGATGCCAGGAGGCAGTGAGGAGCAGCAGCGTGCCAAGCTCCTGGCTCACTCCGAGGACACCGCTGCATCCATGCAACATGGCAGGAGCAGTCCTGCTGCATCTGGGACCTAAAACAACCCTGGGATGGCGGTGCTGAGCCTACCCCCGGCTTGTAGGAGCAGGGCGAGTGCTGGTGGAGGAGGTCCTCATCCATCAGTTACAGCAAGAGGCTCATGCCTGGGAGAGATGCGTGGGCTCTCGCTGGGTTTATTCCCCTTCATCTTTTCAGCTGGAAAAGCTCAATGGGAACACAAGCTGCTGGTGAGAGCCAGGCACCTGCGTCGAGATGGGCGATGGGTAATCGGTGCTGAGCAGGACCGGTCCCGGAAGGTTGCTGGGGAGCTGGGTCCCTGCGTCAGAGTGAGGAATCTCAGACCCAGTGGTTTTATGGGGTTTGTTTTTTTTTTTAAACCTTCACTTCAGGAAACACAAAACCCCTCAAGTAATATACCTTAAAATCCTGGGGAGGGTTTAAAGGTGAATGCAAGAAGCCCTTGTGGATAGGCCAGGAGGGAGCCGGCCACCTGCTGCGCTGGGGATGGGCTCTGCTCAAATTGGGATGATCTACCTCAAATTCCTGCCTTCGTCCAGAGATGCCAGAGGGACCATTTCTTGGCACCGCCCCGCAGGCGAGATGTCGAGCCTGATGTTTGCTCACCCGAGAGCATGCATGGAGCCTGGCAGAGGTGATTTTTCTCTGCCTTTCCTCTGCCTGCTTCAGTTCTCTCGGCAGATTTGGCAATTTCTGTATTTATCCTAGCAGCGCGCAGCTGCTACTGCCCTCGGCTATCGAGAGCCACAAAGCCGGAGATGCTCGGGGAGCTCTGCGAACCTCCCGCCTTAGCACCGAAACCACAGAGGGATGGAGATTTAAACCTTATTCTGGGTCGGGATCATTCAGCTCAGAGGAGCCTCTTTCCTTGGGTGAATCCTCAGGCATCCCCATCACCCTGTTTTCCCCAATTTTCCTGCCTGTACATCTCTCCTGGGCTCCCCTGACATCCTTCCCCAACCCATTTCCAATCTGAGCAGCCAGAAGGGAGAGTCAGGGGTTTTCCATGGGCTGCTACACCTTGGGAGTTAACATTTACACAGAGCCAAGAGCCGCAGGTGGGACCGGATCTGCAGCCCTAATTAAATCTTAACAAGTGGTGCTGGAGTCATTAGTGCCCATCCATCCCCCCCCAGCCAGGCACCCGGACCTGTGGGAAGGGGCAAGCGAGGCAAAGCTGAGCCCACTGTTAACTGGGGGAATCCCCCAAATCTGTGCAGGGCATTTCTGCC
The DNA here is from genome assembly GCF_000687185.1 of Egretta garzetta. Classification (NCBI taxonomy): domain Eukaryota; kingdom Metazoa; phylum Chordata; class Aves; order Pelecaniformes; family Ardeidae; genus Egretta; species Egretta garzetta. The sequence continues at coordinate 1,525,162 of NW_009259329.1, forward strand.
CCTGCCCTGGTTTTTTTTCCGTCCTGGATGAGGCGTTTCCTCCTTCCCACCTCGGTTGGATCCTGCCGTGAGGTGCCCAGCTGGTCCACAGAGCTGGTGGGATATCCAAACCAGGTTGGGCTTCTTTAAACAAACACTGCCTGCTATGGTTTTAAGCAATATGAGGGTTTTTTACAGCATTTCTGACTTCATTTCAGTGCTCAGGTGGAGGAGCAGGGTCGCATTCTGCTCCACGTTACACCGCCGCCACGGTCCTGCCAGTGAGGATGCGACGAGGATGCCGCTGGCAGCTCAGCCCCTCATCCTCAGCTGGAGTGTTAGGAGCCAGCCTAAGCCTCGAAGCCTGAGATTTAATGTGCATTGCGAAATGTTTGTTATAATTAATTACGATAACTCTGAAAACTCTTCACATAAATAGACAGGCCCTTTTCTTCCTAATCTCATTCAATTTAGCTGTCGTTCCATAAATTTCACAGTCGTTTTTACAAAAAGCTGCCGAGTTTCCAGTAGGGTTGTTTTTTTTTTTTTAAATTCTTGTTATTTATTTATTTAGGAATCACGTAATTATTTTTTTTTCCTTTTTTTTTTTTTTTTTTCTTCTCATCGGTGAACTAACTTGATTCTTCGGGCAAAAAGGAAACCAGATGATGAAAACTGAGCCGAAAACTGAAACTGAGGTGGAAAATGCATAACTACAGGGGCACGTGCGTGGGGTTACGCAGCGGCGGAGGAAGGTCTCGTGTAGTAACGCACCCTGGCGCCTGAAATGCACCCAAAGCAGGACCCGGCCTCTTCGCTCAGGGCTGAATCCTCCTGACATGTTGTAGACTTTGTGCTTTCAACCTGCCCCATCTGGAATGGCGACGTTTTTCCTCCTTAAAGAACCAAGGCATGAAATAAATAAAACCCCACGTCCTCTACTTTTACACCCAGTAAGTACCGCCCCGCTCCTTCCCTTTAGAACGCCTTATTAACCAGCCCAGAGCTGGGAGGGCATGGAGATGCTCCCCGAGATGCTCCCTGGTCCTCGCCTCGCTGTCCTCATGCCTCGTTGCTCGTAATAAATCACCAGCGGCCACAGGAAAGTGGGGGTTAACAACGCGTGACTCCATCCTCCATCTCCCTGTCCCAGGGCTCAAGGAGTGAGGAATGGCCACGGTTTGGCTGGGAAAAGAAGAAAAACAAGGGAAAGAAAGGAAAATAAAGGAGGTGGGGGTCAGGGGTGGGGGGCTCCTGCAGTCGGGATGCCCGAATGCCATGGTTTGTCTCAGCGATGTTCTTTGCTGGCCCCCTTGGCAAGGTGATCTAAGAAGTAGGGAAAAAAGCAGCGAATGAACAAATATCTCAGGGACAGAATTACCTGGAAAAGAGGCTAAAACAACAAGAGACAATTACAGGAGAAAACAGGGATGTGATTTTCCTAACGCAATTTCAGTCCCTTAGAACGGTCCTCCTGGCCCGATAAGCAACTCCTTTACTTCTGTTTCAAGCTGCCTTCAGCCCCAGAGATCAGATATCTGTTTCTGCTGCTTTTGTTATCAAAAGAAGTCTGTATCAGTTCGGTTTTCACTTGGAATTCAAGAAGAAAATGTTTCCTTCCCGACCATTTTATATATTTATCCCTTTGGCTAAAGCCTTTGATTCTGCAAAGTGCAATTAGCAAGTGGCGGGTGTGCAGTTTGACTTCTAACCGGAGAAACTCCCAGTGCAAATGAAAAGCGGGGCTTTAATGAAACGCAACATTTCCTTTCGCCGTCTCTCCGTAATTTATTCCGACCGATAGACACCTGAGCCGGTGCACAGGCATGCACAGGCAGGACCGTATAATAATAATAATAATAATAATAATAATAATAATAGTGTCCTTGTCATCCAGAGCCCTCCGAGCACAATATAAAGCAAAAGCAAATAGTGCAGAGCGGACACTCATGAAATTGCAGCCCGCTTTAAGGAGACGTTTCTTGAACCCCAGAGCTACAGATGGGCAGGTTTCTACTTGCCTTGAGCTCCAGCTCTGTGTTACTTCATTTACCAGGGCCCTCGTCCTGCCTGATGTCCTTCCTGTACTGCTCATTGATAAAGTTAACGCACGGATAAGCCAGCTTGGAGAAAGTCTTTATTGTCCCTGATTTAAGGATGGGGAAGCTGAGGAGCAAGCAGGAGTGGTACCCGAGAGCAGGTCCCGCACCGCGCAGCCCCGGCAGGGCTGGGGGTAGGACCGGTGTCTCCAGCCTCAGCACTGGACGGGGTGAGACCTCGCAGATGGACAGCCCTCTGTCCGTGTGTCCCACATGGCATCTGCCTCCATGTGTTGGGAAGCGCAGAGGAACGTTTGGGACAGCAAAACCTGGGCTCGGCATAGCAATAGCCACCCAGGTCTGAGGCTTTATAAGGGTTTATTCCCTTTTTGTTCTGTGTCCTGAATAGCCCAGCTCTGCTTTTCCATCCTCTCACTTCAAATTCAAAGCAGCTCTTTTCCTTTTGCTAAATTCCTTGAGGATCCCCATGGTGGAGCTGGAATGAGGACCGGGTCCTGTGCCCAGGCAGGATTCCCCGTTGTACCCTGCAGCTGCTCGGGGCCTGAACATCCCATTCGCCTTGGAAAGGTTGTTCAGTTATCCCCAGTTACTCACCTGAAAGACAAATCCATCAACCCCTTCAAGCTTCTTCACCGAAAGGGTTGTCAGGCTCTGGAATGGGCTGCCCAGGGAGGTGGTCGAGTCCCCATCCCTGGAGGGATTTAAAAGAAGGAGAGATGAGGTGCTGAGGGCCAGGGTTTAGTGGTGGGATGGCAGGGTTAGGTTAAAGGTTGGACTTGATGATCTCAAAGGTCTTTTCCAACCAAAGTGATTCTATGATTCTAAGCGATGACATGGGCCTGATTCTCCTAAGCTAGCGCCGGTCAGGGTGAGCCCATGGAGCGGCTGGCCGAGCTTCTGTGAGCAGGGCCAGACCCGCGTCCGCAAGAGGCAGCGGGGCAGAAACCGTCTTGCTGTAATTCAGCATAAATAGCTGAGTCTCCCTCGGGATCCCCATCCTGCTCGCTCACCATAGTGATGTTTAGGGTGATGTGCTTGGTTTAGACCTTTGCCTCCCAGAGGGGTAATTCGGAGGGGTGAGATCTCCCTGCACCTACACGGAGCCAGGCTTGTCTCCAGGCTGGCATGGAGTGAAGGGCCTGTGAGGAGAAAAGCCCTGAGAGTGAGCGGTGGGAAGAGCTCCCCGCTGAGATTACAACACGGCGTTACCTTCGGGGAGAACGCGGGGCCTTTGATGTTGTGCGGGACACGCGAGACAGGAGCTGACTCAGGCTGGGAGATGGGCTTTGGGTGGGCAGGCGGTGGAGCGGAGCGGTGGGTCCCCATCCGTGGCAGCACCAGGTACCACTCTGAAACAGCTCTAATAACCCCCGTCTGAGCAATTCCCAGAGCAAGGGGGGGGAACTGCTATGGACGAGGTCAGCCAGGATGATTGAACGATCTCTCTTGGCTTTAAATCCAGGAATTTATTGAACAACTTCAGAGCAGCCAATGCCTATAGCTCCGGTGGGGTCTCCCTGCAAGGCAATGTCCTCGAGTTGTTCCCTCTCAATGCTGTCAACTTTATTTGTGATGTCTACAAATCGTCCAGGGCCATATCTTTGCATCTTGCGACGCTTGCTGACAGCTGGCACCTTACACCTGGGCACAGAAGATCTGTGCGTGGGTTTTGTTTGGGCTTTCCTCCAGGAAACCTCCCTTCGCCATTGGAAAGTGCGCGCGTGCCGCAGCCGGGCAGCCGAGCCCTCAAATCTCCGGCAAGGGAGATCACAGAATCACAGAATCGCAAGGGTTGGAAGGGACCTCGGGAGATCATCTAGTCCAACCCCCCTGCTAAAGCAGGCTCTCCTAGAGCATACTACACAGGACTTCGTCCAGGCGGGCCTTGAATATCTCCAGAGAAGGAGACTCCACAACCTCCCGGGGCAGCCTGTTCCAGTGCTCCTCGTAGGGGAGATGCTCCAGTCCCTTTATCATCCTAGTTGCCCTCCTCTGGACTCTTTCTAGGAGTTCCTCATCTTTCTTGGACGGGGGAGCCCAGAACTGGACACAGTACTCCAGGTGGGGTCTCACCAGGGCAGAGTAGAGGGGGAGGAGAACCTCCCTTGACCTGCTGGCCACACTCCTCTTAATACACCCCAGGATACCATTGGCCTTCTTGGCAACAAGGGCACATTGCTGGCTCATGGTCAGCTTGTCGTCCACCAGGAGATGCAAACAGCGATTCAGCAGCGCAGCAGGAGGAGGAAATGCACACCCACCCTTCACCGCCACCCGCTGCACCCACAGGGTTCCCTCCCCACCCCAGCCCCCTCGTCCACCCTGCTCAGACCCTTCCCCAAGGCTCTGGTTTGTCTCTCCCCAGCTGAGCGTCCGCAGTAGAGCACGGCACGGAAAAAACAGAGTAGCATCCTGCAAGCAGGGCGCTGCCGGGTGTTTGCAAGGGTGGCTGAGCAGGCACAGCTCAGCAGCTGGGTACATCCTTGACCAAACCCCCACTGCTTTCCTGCTACCAAACCCCCCTTTTCTTACCTTAAACTGCCCTGGTGGAGGCAGCCAGCAAGGTGACTCCCCAGTGCCAGTGCTGCCGCAGAGGCGGGGATCACGTGCGTACAGATGTGCATGCACACAAGGGTGTGCACCCCCGGCCCCCCCCCGTGCACACCCATGCCCACGTGCAGCTGCATGCATCACTGCAGCCTCCCACAGCCCCGCGGGATGCAGCCGGGGGTACCACGATGCCGCCGCCATGCGAAGGGAGAGACAGAACAGCAGCGCAGGAAAGAGCCGGAGATAAAAGGATGGTGGCAAGGAGGAAACACGTTGTTCCTCAACTGAAGGGGAGGAGGTGGGGGAAGGCAGCCGATACCTCCTGCAGCTCTCGGTGTAGTAACTCTGGGCTGGAGCTCTCTGCCTCCCCCATTTGGGGGCTGTTTCTGTTTGACTTTCCCTTGGCAGGGGAAGGAAGGAGCAAAATCAGAGTCCTGCGTCACATGCACGGCGCTCTGCTATCCACCACTTCTGGAGTGTGCTCGGATTTCTCTTTTAAACTGAATCCCATCCTTTTCACTTAGAGGAGCAAGAAGCGGGCGTATGTCCTGGGTCCAGCATGGGATGGGCTTGGGTGACTCTCCCAGCTCCTGCAAGTGCTGTTGGCAGCAGGGTGAGGTGCAGAGCCTGGTCTGTGGGCCAGACCTCAGCCATCGCTGGGCTCAGCAGCTCTGTCCCCTTCCCCCAGCTCGTGCCACCGGCCCTGATGGTGGGACAGGCTCAGTGCAGCCATCCTCTGAGCCCAGGGAAGCTCCACGGCCAAGCGCAATGCTGCATGCAAAGCTCTGCACATCCCAGCCTTGCTGCAGAAGCAAAGGGGAGGCCACCAAACAGTTCCCATGAGGTTTGCAATGGGTTGAATTGCTCCTGGACTGGCGACAAGGCCACCGTGGGCTGGGCAAACGGTCACACAGAGCCAAGGATCAGGGGTCCCCTGGAGCAAGGACTTGGGGCAGAGAAGCCTTGTAAAAAAGCTGTGGGTCCCTTTTGACTGAGAAAAGACATGGGGAGCCCTTATCGCCCTCTACAACTGCCTGAGAGGAGGCTGTAGCGAGGTGGGGATCGGGCTCTGCTCCCTGGTTATGGACGATAGGATGAGGGGGAATGGTCTAAATTTGCACCAGGGCAGGTTTAGGCTGGACATTAGGAAAAATTTCTTCACAGAAAGGGTTGTCAGGCTCTGGAATGGGCTGCCCAGGGAGATGGTCGAGTCCCCATCCCTGGAGGTATTTAAAAGAAGGAGAGATGAGGTGCTTAGGGCCAGGGTTTAGTGGTGGGATGGCAGGGTTAGGGGAACGGTTGGGCTTGATGATCTTAAAGGTCTTTTCCAACCCAGATGATTCTATAATTCTATGATTCTGCTTTTTGGGTTGGGGTCCCTCTCACCACCAGGCTGAGTGAGCTCAGAAATCCTGAAAGGACAAACATTTTGGCCCAGGGTTCACATCAACGCCCATCTTCAGCCTTTTCATCCCTACCTTGGCAGTAGGCAGACCTTAGCGATACACAGCTCGGTTCCCTCCGGTCTGCGCTGGGGATTCCAGGTACTGCCAGACTGGGACTGTTTTGTACTGCTTTGGGGGAAAAAAAAAAAGAAAAAAAAGCCCTCCTAAAGTGTAAAATACCAATGACTTTGGTGCTTTGTACAAGGCCGCTGTAGCTTAGGTGGGAACAAAGGAGCCGGATTGTTTGCCTCCAGGATGGGAGAGCAGAGCTTGCAGCGGCAGTGACTCAGAAAAGGATTTAGGGGTCATGGGTGTATAACTCCCTCATCATGAGCTCCCAGCGCAGAGCTGCGGGAAAAAGAGAAGTTGATGTGATCCTTGATTGAGCTTTAAAAAAAAAAAAATAAAATAAAAAGGAAAGAAAAGCCAAGAAGTGCTCTTGAGTCTGTACGGGGCGGGGGCGGGGGGATATGGTTGAGCTAATCTGCCGGGCTGTTGGGGCCAGCCCCGCTCACCTCGCCAGCCGGCCCAAAAGGATAAAGGGGCTTCGATGGTGGTGGGAGGCGAGTGGTGGGGTGGGAGGCTTGGGGTCCCTGAGGTGAGGTTGGAGAGTGCTGGTGCAGAGGAATTAAACTCCTCTGTGCGTATCGGGCTGGAAACGGAGCCTGCAGCCTGTCAAGCAAAATGCCAGAGAAGCTCTAATTGCTGGAATCTGAAGGCAACCTTGGAGGAGGACACGCTGCAAGGCAGCAAGGGCTGACGGAGAGCAAGGGACCAGGGATTTACTGTTGCTCAGAGCCCCCAAAATGAGATTTGCTATTGCTACAAACCAGAGGCTTTAATTCAGCTGCTAGAGGAGAAAAAATAACTGTAGCGTATGCATTTGTGAGGAGCAGGGGAGAGAGTCACGGTGGCCCTTCCTGACCTTAATTCATAAATCCCTCCTACTCCTGCCCTCGGAGAGAAGGCCGTCCCACTCTGCCCTCAAGATGTTCGTAACACTTGGAGCTCTGCGGCAAGGCCATGGCTATAACTTATCCCGAGCCTCATCCAGTTGTCCACAGGAATCAAGGAGAAATGGTTTCTCAGGCGCACATCTGGCCAGCTGTGGCCCCAGGTGCTCCAAATCCGCGGCAGGGTGGGAGGTGGGATGCCGGATGGGCAGCAAGTGCAGCGATGGGGGTGTAGGGACCCCTTCCCGAGACACGCTCGCCCGCCAAGTCTCCCTGAAGTGCTTGATCTGATTAGCAGATTTGGGATCAGGAAGGAATTTTCCACATGTCAGTCTGGCAGGAACCACAGAGATTTTTGCTTTCCTCCGTATCATGGAGTGGAAAACATCTGGGCATATCAATTACCCATGACTGCACGAGACACAACCATCAGTAACGCCTCGGGCTGCCCGAGACAGAGCCCCAGGGGACTGAGCTGACTTTGGGGCCCATCGCCCTGGTTCCACATCAGGCTGGGGCGGTAATAGGACCATCCAAAGCACCTGGGCAGAGTTGTAGGTGGCTCACAGGACTGGAGAGTGGGGAAATAATCCCAAGAACTGACGTCATTAAGTCTAACTGGGGTTACTGGGCTCTTCCTTAAGGTTGTGGTTTGACTTTATGGATCCTGAGTGCACTAATTGGCTTTAATTGCTTTAAGCAGCTTCACCTTGGACCCCCACCTACACACCCAGAAGTGCTATTTAAGCCCAGGATGGGCTGCAGTGGGGTTGTGTGCCCTTCCAGCCTTGTCTCCTTGATGGATTCTCTGCTGTCTTGTTTCCAGCCTCATCTCTTGCCTGTTCAGACCCTGGAGCTTTGTCTGGAGGTGCCTATCACCATGTTCAGGTACCCCCCAGTGTGTCCTATATGTTTGTGTGCAAACAGGGGCATGTTTAAAAGCCTCTACCAGTCACCATCAATGTATCTGATGCTGAGACATTTGTTGTCTGTTTCCCCAATTTGATTTCCAGCCAAAACTTGTGCTAATTTGGGATAAATTAGCCTTAATATTCCCAGTTCCCCCCAGCCCGAGTGAGCGCTTGCCTGCTCGGTCGTGGTGCTCTCACATTAGTCATCTCATAGCTCAACGAGCACTGGCAAGGATGCAAAGCAAGGAATGAGCTAAAATTTCCAAAGCATCACTTGGAATAAAATGCAACTTGTTAGAAAATGTCAATATGGCTGTTTTGACAGACTTCTTCTAAGCAGAAGACTTAGCAAAACCAGCCCTCTCCCTGCAAATACATCTTATTTTCTGCTTTTCTGAAGAGAAGGGCTTCATCACAACAACTCCTAACCCAACATTCTCCTTGTCCTACCAGAGGTCTCCTTGGGCCTCTTGAACTCAAACCTCTTTCCTTCCAAGCACCAAAAATTCAGCTTCAGATGAAAACTTTGGCTCATGGGGAGGAACCTCCTTGGCGTGCTGGAGGGGATAAAAGCCAAGCGGAGCGCCTGGGGTCCCCCCAGAGGAAAGGAGAGGAGCTGCTCATGCAGGGTGGGGATCTCCAGCTGCTTCCCAGCCCACAGCTTTCATCTCCTGGCTATTCCCTCCCCTGCCACCCGCCCTCTTCCATGCCAGCCTCCTGCTTTTAATTACGTTGTAGAAAAGTCTCACAACTCAGCGATTCAAGGTGGCATTTGAGAGAAATGATTCCCTTTAGCATAGCTGACAGCTAATTTGTGTAAAGTTTAATTACAGCTAGCATTAATTAACTGGCAGTGTGTTGCGATACTAAAGCACGACCATCTGTTCTTTAAACCGCCTCCCCCAAATCTCAGCCCTAATAATTTCGGTGCCGAGGAGGTTGCTCTGGTAGACCCGGTGTAACCGCAGCCGTCGTGGGAGGGTGTCACCCACTGTTGGTGACGGAGCACCGAGCGCTGCGGGTTGAATTGCGGCTTCGAGTGCTGCCACCACGTAAGGATCAGCTTTGGGAAACGTGGCTTTGGAGTCCATATGCTTCCCTGCAGCGTTGCCTCCTGTATTACGTATTTAAGTGGAGGGTCAGCTCTTATCTTCCTGCGGTGTTGCTGCGGGGGGGGGGAGGGGGTGTCAGTCATTGGGCTGGCCCAGCAGCGTGTGCCAGTGCCTTGCATGTCTCTTCCGGCGGTGTTGCGGCGGGGGGGGGGAGGGGGTGTCAGTCATTGGGCTGGCCCAGCAGCGTGTGCCAGTGCCTTGCATGCTGCATCACCATGTGAGAGCATTTTGCTTTTACTGTGTAGGGGAACGTGTGGCCACATGAGATACGAGGGTTGGGAGAAAGGCTCCAAAGCGGCCGTTCGCTGTCCTGCTGCAGGACAGGTCCATGCCGGTGCTGCTGACGGTGCACCAACAGCCTTGCTTCTGTAAAAGCGAAGATGGTAACTTCTCCAGCCTGAAAGGAGGACTTGAGCATCTGCGTACAAGTGCCCAGGACCTCTGGTTGTGTCCTGGTGGGTTTGCGGTTGTTCCTGGCTTTGGTTTGTCCATCCCCTGTGCAGCGATGTGAATGGCCTTAGCATGTAGCCAGCAAAAAACAAGCACTGGGAGCCTGTTTTGGCATATTCTGCCAGCTGCTGCTATCTGGAGGCATATTTAGTGCCAGGAGGCGAGTGGCACCGAGCACTGGGTGCGCACAGGTTGCAGTGGACTACAGCAAATCAGCCCAGCTCATCCTTCAAAGAGCTTGGAAACCCCCCGTGTGAAATGGAGATGGGGGCAAACCTATGCAACCAGATGCCCCAGAGCTCTACCCTCAGTAAATCCTGTCTAACCTCCGTGCAGCTGCTTTGATCTCCTCATGTAAATCCAGATGAAAACAAATACATATCCAGGGAGAGATGAGCTCGTCCTCCAGGCTCTTGGCCAAGCCTTCGGCTTGAGGGCTTTGAACAGGGCTCGGCAGCTGCTGGTGGGAGGAATTCCTCTGGTCAAACTGCAGCTCCCAGCTTGTCTCAGCTGCTGGTTTCAGGGTTGAATGGAGCCTTTCCTCCCAGTCCCCCAGATTGGGAGCTCAGCGCTGGGACTTGGGTCCAGCCTTTTCTGCCCCGAGGAGTTGAGTTCTGCCTTTCTGCTGGCTTGCGGAATGAATGGGACTTGCCTGGTGCTGGCGATGGGGTCTCTCCGTGGCCCTTCATGGGGAGGGTCAAAGCTGGTGAGCAGTTTTTGGCAGGGAGCTCATGGGCCGGAGGAGGGCTGTGTGCTGCAGGGAGCGGGGATGGCTTGGGATACAGCAGGAGCCTGGGATCGGGGTGATTCGGGCTCTCATCCTCACTCTGACATGAGCTGCCTGTCTGAGCCTGCCCAAATGAAACCCATGGGGGATGCTGGGACCGAGGCACCACTGTGATCTCAAGGGAAATCCCGGCTTCTTCATCTCTGCTACTTCCACCAAATCCTTTGGGCGCGGTTTGTTTTCGATGACAGGAGACATGCGGTGTGTGACACCCTGACAGACGTGGGTGCCACCCACGCTGTAACCAAACGCAAGGAGGGACGAACTGACCCTGGGGAAGGGAAAGGGTCAAACCTTGACTTTGCTGATGTTAGTGGGAATCCTCCATGGACTCCCAGGTGGGAGCGAGGGTGAAATCCCACCTCCTAGAAGCTGTCTACAGCTCTCCTTCCACCTTCTTGTAATAAAAGCTTAAATCATGGATGCGCACAGTCATGTTGGCCCAGGGTGGGGGCAGTACGGTGCCTGGCTGCCTGCGAGCTCCCTGCCTGCTCTGGATGCAGAGTAAAACATTAGCTTAACCTCCCGCAACAGTCGTTACGCTAATTCATTTCACCATACAAGTACGCTGGTGATTCCTGCAGCTCAGCTGATGAGAGACAACTCAGAACTCTGCTTTTTTTGTACTGCTTTCTCCCCAAAAAAGGCCCTGGTTTGCCAGGCCTGCTGTGATCCAGACCTCACTAGCGTGCAGCCATGGCAGCCAAGCTGTTTTGTGTCGATGCCTGCTGCTGGCATCCCATGGGCACTCCTCACTTGCAAGCCTGGGATAAGCTCCCCTTGAGCAATGTGATTGCACAAACTCGTTAGGCTGACGTGCCTGGTTACAGAGCGGCACTGGGGAAGCTGCAGCGAGCACAGCGCAGGGTGATTCCCCAGGGTGAAGGGGATGGTGCATCCCTGGCTCTGCTCCTAAGGACTCCCCTGCTAGGAGGGGTCAGAACCGGGTTGCAGCAGGGAAAAATCTCTCTCCCTGCGCAGCGATGGGGGTTGTGGGCAGACCTCTGGCAAGCAAGAGTGTTAATTAAACAACTGTTCGCTAGTGTGCGAGGTGTCTTTATGCAAAAAGGTTGTGGTTCTACATGGGTGTGTTTTGTTATTGCTGTAATAAGCTGCAGGTGGGGGGGGAGGCAGAGCTCTGGGTGGGCACTCTGGCCTGGTGGGACCCAGGAGAGGATGGGAGGTTTGCAAGGTCTCAGGTCAAGGGGAAAATCAGCCAGGCTGGCTGAGGGGCACCTGAAGCTCAAACGCTTGGAAGCCATCCATGCTGGCCATGCCACCATCTTGGAAGCCTCGGGCTGTGCATCTGCTCACCTCCCAGGGAGATGGGGAAGGAGGGAAGGGAGAAATCCAGCCCTGGCAGAGGGGTGGGCAGGGGTTCTCACCTGGGCTCTTTGCAGTTAGCTTAATGAAGCGGTTCGTGTGATATTGTTGCCCTCTATTGGACCCAGCCTGAACGGCTCGGAGGTGCTGATGTGGCCACGTTAGGTGGGGAAGGGTCTGAGGTTTCTCCCCGGCTTTGAGATGGGAGTGATGCTTCCCCAGTTAATTGTGTCGGGGCTCCTTGGAGAGGGAGTTCTTGCCCAGAGCTCTTGTGAGCAAAGAGCCAGAGCTAATGCCAGACGGAAGTAATGAGCCTTGCCATGGACTTCAGTGGAATTTGGATCAGACCATTTGCAGTCTCTGGGGATAAGTTGGTTCTGCATCGTCTTAGTGATGGGCTGGAAACATGCCCAAGTTATTTGCAGAGAGGCTTGCAACTCGATGGGACTTGTCTTAACTCCCCCCTGCCCTTTTTCAGAGCAAGAGAGGTGCTTCAGGGTGGCAATGCTTAATGCAAGATGCTCCTTTGAGCATCCTATGTCTGCTGGTGGGGACTGCAGAAAAGCCAGGAGTCCTGGCCAGGTTTCCCTGGCTGTATGGGCCCATCAGGGTCACTGCAGGGGCCCAGAGATGGACAGGGAAGGGGCAGGCACTGCTTTCACTTCTTCATTGACCTGCTTTGGGCTGGGCTCTTGCTCCCCACCACAGGTGTTGGGAGTGAGCATGGGGTGGGTCTGGCTCATGCCTGGGGATGGTGGAGTTGTCTCTGGGGAGGAGGCTTAGGCTGGATGTCACCTGCAGGCTGTGGCACTGATGGAGGTGCTCAGCAGAGCACGTTCCCCTCTGCTTGTGCCGTGGTGGCTCCTGGGCTGGCCAAGGCCATGGATGTTTTTCTCAAGCCCCTGGCAGCCCATCTCAGTGAGTCGCC
>NW_009259329.1:1537732-1538010 GCF_000687185.1 Egretta garzetta
CCCAGTGCAGGGAAGCGATGGCTCACTTGTCAATGACAGGGACCCACATGTCAAGTGTGGCAGGGCTAAATGGCTGCCAGGCAGGACATGCAAGGTGCAGACAGGACCAAGCTGGTCCCCTTCTCCCATCCTACAAGAAAGACTTTGCACTGCTGGAACATGTCCAGAGAAGGACAACGAAGCTGGGAAGGGGTCTGGAGCCCCAGGCGGCTGGGGAGCGGCTGGGGGTGTTCAGCCTGGAGCAGAGGAGGCTGAGGGGAGCCCTCATCACTCCCTAC
>NW_009259329.1:1538049-1539878 GCF_000687185.1 Egretta garzetta
GGAAGGGGTCGAGTCCCCAGCCCTGGGGGGATTTAACAGCCGGGCAGAGGTGGTGCTGAGGGCCAGGGTTTAGTGGTGGGATGGCAGGGTTAGGGGAACAGTTGGGATTGATGATCTTAAAGGGCTTTTCCAACCCCAGCAATTCTATGATTCCATCCCTCCCTTGGCTGGCTGCTCCCACACCATCACACTAGCGGGATGCTGAGAGGTTGCAGCGCTGCTCTGGGAGAGAAATGCCCCGTGGAGCTGGGGAAGCTGTGCTACCCCGAAAGCAAAGGTACCAAAATAAACAGCACCTCCCTGAATGCTAAATATACAGAACTAGAAATGGCTTGCTTTTCTTTCTCTCTTTTTAACTGAGAACAAGCAGGGAGAGTTGGAATAGCTGGGAGTGTTATAAATGATGACATGCCTTTGAACTAGCAGCTGGGTGAATGTCTCATCCCACGCTGTCTATGTTCATGCTCCCCTGTCATCTGCTTGCAAGGGCTAATAGAGATAAAACAATCTGAGGATGGATTTCCAGGCGGAACGGTTCTGCCAGGTGTCTCCTCACGCTGCAGAAAGGGACTTAAAAAAAGAAACCAGACCGACCACAGTGCCAAAACCTACCTGGTGAAGTTGAGGGAGTTACGCTTGGGGTAAATCTGAGGCCTTGGGAAGGAGGAAATGGTTGGCTTGACCTTGTGTGGCAAAGGAACGTGCTGTCATCAAAGCCTCACAAATCCTGCCCCAAAGAGGCATGGAAAATATATGGCTTGTGTCGGGGGCAAGCTCAGGCACTGACGGATGCCTTTGCAGCACTGCAGTCCCACCTGGCTGGAATGACCGTCCGTGGCTACAGAAACACCATTTGCTTTGTGTCTTGCAAAGGCCTTTTTAAAGACTTGAATAAATATTTGCCTGATGATGCTCCTTGGGCAGCACGCACCTGCTCTAATTAATGTAATTTGTTTCATGGAGCTCTTACTCCTGCAGTGGGAATCCTTGCTGTGGGTGCAGACGCTGGAGCCCACCAAATCTGTCTGGTTCTACCTTTGCACTGCTGGCTCAACCCCAGGTGCTCCCAGGACACTGCCCTTAATAATCATAGAATCGTCTAGGTTGGAAAAGACCTTTAAGATCATCAAGTCCAACTGTTAAATACTTCGGGCCATGCTGGGAAGGACTTTGGGGAGGTTCAGTAAACCAATTTGGCTCTAAACCTCTGACCAGAGGAGTTAAGGCTGAATGAACAGCTTGGGTTTGTTACCTTCCACAGCTGTAGAAATACTAGGGCAGTGGGAGGGGCAGATCAGTGTCTGTCAGTCCCTAGGTCCCATGTCCTGGTATCCTGCTCATCACCAGGCAGTGAATTTGCCAGGGGAAAATTACTGATTTTCCTGGGACCCGAGGGTGCTTGGCCCCTGGCAGGGCTGCTGGCTGACCCTGGTTGTGCTGTCACCATAGAATCATCTAGGTTGGAAAAGCCCTTTAAGATCATCAAGTCCAACCTTTAACCTAGCCCTGCCATCCCACCACTAAACCATGGCCCTAAGCACCACATCTACCTGTCTTTTAAATACCTCCAGGGATGGAGACTCAACCACCTCCCTGGGCAGCCCATTCCAGAGCCTGACAACCCATGGGGGAAGGCAGCTAGTTCCAGCCTGGGAAAAGCAGTGTGAAGATGCCAGGAGGTAAATGGATGGGGAAAACAGGGCAAAGCAAGACTGAGCTCAGCGGTGGGTTCTGTACAGGGAAAGCCAAAGCAGAGGCGAGCAGTGAGCCGGTGGTGGTATGGGGGTGCTGCTCCGGGGGCGCTGGAGTGGCCGGGGGGGGCGCGGGCG
>NW_009259329.1:1540178-1543077 GCF_000687185.1 Egretta garzetta
TCAGTGGTGGGTTCTGTACAGGGAAGGCCAAAGCAGAGGCGAGCAGTGAGCCGGTGGTGGTATGGGGGTGCTGCTCCGGGCTCGCTGGAGTGGCAGGGGCGTCCCTGGCTGTCACAGCAGCACTGGGCAGTGCTATTTAGATCAGAGCTTTCCTGGAAAGGTCAGGTTAAGATGAAGGTTTTTATATTTCATTGACCAAAGCAAATGCATCTCATACACTAATTAAATGCATGTCACTCAGCCAGCGCTATTGCTAGTGTTATTTTTCTTGCTCCAGTGGCGAATATGGCCAATTAAATCAACAGTATCTCTTTTCTTGAGTTTGTTTTCTCTCTCCATCACATACTTGAAGAAGAGCAAAACCAAGTAACAGTGGAAAGGGTTTTCAAATCTGATGGGTAAAATGCTTGGAGTCTCTCCCTTTGGACTGCAGGGCTCTGGTGAGGCTCTTGGTGCCAGAGACGGATGCTGCTCTGCGTGCACTTTCTTCCCCCTTTCTCCTCTCAATCAAAATCTCCATCTTAAGCCTTGTGTTAGCCTGCCTCCAGTCTCCCCGTTTGATTTCTACCTTCTGACCTTCACTTTAGCTCCATGCTGGCCTGTAGTGCATCTCCTTACAGCGATGCACAGGAGCTGCACTCCTTGTCCTGTAACGTAGATGGGCTGAGAGCATCTGGCCCCTGGAACCATGGGTGCTGTCACTTGTTCTGATGGAGCCAGCGCTTCCCACAGCCCCAAAGTTTAACAAGGTTGAGCCCTTGGGCGTAATTTTTGCTGTCCATCTGCAGAGGGTGGATGATTTTTCCTTAGAAGGTCTTAAAAAGGGTCAGAGGGGAGAACTGGAAAGATGGTGAGGTTTCTTCAGATGAAGGGGTGTGTAAAAGCTGCTGTTCCTGTTAGGCCAGCTCTGTGCTGCCTGGGGTAGCCTGGATTGATGCTGACTCCTCTGCTTATCTGGGTAAATGCTGTGCTGATGAAGGAGGCCAGAGCTACTTATCAAAATCAATCAGGACTCCAGTTAATTAGGGCAGTCGGGGCCAGGTCAGGGTTTTTTTCCCTCTTTCCCCCAGCCTCATGGCAGAGGGCCATAAAGGTCAGGAGAAAAAAAACCAGCTCAGATCTCAATCCTTATAGCACTACAGTAGTTTACACTTAGTCAATAAGCAGGAGTAATAAGGAGATGCTTTGCGGAATGGTTAAATAGGGAGTCTTGAATGTGCCCCCATTCTCCAAGCACCCCTGTTACCTGCTTATAAAGTGGTGATTTCTTATCCACATCCCCCTGCTTTCCCTTTTGGGATGCTTTTGGGTTTCATTCACACAAGAGTAAGCTGCATCAGATATGTTTTCCCAAGTTCCCGGTCCTTTTCTTCTTCCCTTGTACTGGGCAAACTGGCTGGCAGTGGGGCTGGGTGCCCTCTCTACAGACAGGGCATGAGCAGTGGAAGGGCAGCATCGTCTTCCAAGAGGTAATGTTGCTGCAGAGCCTTTTAAAGCCCGGCTTCATTTTCCTGGGCTGTTTCTCATTCCTTCCTCCAGACTCTCAGCCTTCTCACCAAAGCCATTCCCACCCCCTGATTCCTGGGAGAGAAAAAGACACTTGTCTGAGTCAGCAGGAGACAACAGTTTAATTCTTTTTTTCTTTAGGATCACTGTCACATGCTGGTCTTGGCTCTTCAGGCAGGAGATGCCTCTATGGCGGACGCTTCCCAACACCTACGATGCCCGGCCAGAGATATTTATGCGCTCTCCTTCCCAGTGCTACTGTGGCTGGTGGGATCTGGCACTGGGGAGACTTTTTACCCTGTTGCTATATCATCTCTTAAATTTCTGGAGTAGCAGAGATTTGTGGAGAAAAAATATTTTTGGGTCAGGGAAGGAGTCTCGTACCTGATCACGCCTCATCTCTGCACGGGAGGTGTGGAATCAATCTTTGTGATTAAGCAAGAGAGCAGGTAGCTTGAAGCCTCTGAGGCTTTGCAGTCTGCTCAGGTCTGGGTGCAGATGCAATGGGAAGAGCTGGAGCTTTATTTTCAAAGTAGGTTTGAGAAGGAAAAGTACCAAAGCGCAGAATTGTTTTAGTGCAAAAGCAGACACGGAGCTTTCTTATCTTCCTGATAAGAAAGGAATAGGAGTAACACAGCAGAGCTGTATCTTGCTCCTTGCTACCTCAGCATTGGACTGTCACGTATTTCCATCAGAGTACGGTGTTGGTGTTCCCGGGATGGGCTGGACCGCTGGCTGTTCAGGCCCGGCACTGCCAGCTGTAAGCCTCTGTGCCGCAGCGTTAGCGTGCGCAATCAAAGGCTGCGCGCGAGCTCAGAGCTGCGATAGTAGAAGCGGATTTGGTGAGTCAAGCTACTCTGGTTTGGTTTTTTTTTTTTTTTTTTTTTTTGAAAGCACTGATCCCATTTCTTTGTATTCTTAAGTAGCTTCAATCCATCTTACTGCATTACAGAAACAGTGTTGGTTGTTCTACGGTAGTGACTAACAACCAGCCGTACGCTGCGGATTACCCCGGAGAGCTGGATTCCTGGCTTGGCTGTACCAGGCTTCCTGTGTGCAAAGATGCCTCGGGGTAACCTGGTTTAAGGCACACATGAAGCTTTCCATGAGCAGGAGAGAAAAAGAGTATCATGGGGTGTGGACAAGAGGCAGAAGGGGATAACAAGATGGGTTGGTGGGAGGAAAAACTGGGCATCAGAACCTGGGGTGGGAAAAGCTGACCTTGGAAAAGGAGGAGGCTGGGAAATAGACTGGATGAAGGAAGGACAGGCTGAGAGAGTTGGGGGTGTTCAGCCTGGAGAAGAGGAGGCTGCGGGCAGAGCTGAGTGCGGCCGCTCAGGGCTTAAAGGGGGCCCAGAGGAAAGGAGGGGAAAATCTTTTTAGGGGGGCCAGG
>NW_009259329.1:1543097-1547257 GCF_000687185.1 Egretta garzetta
GCTGAGGGTGGTGAAACCCTGGCAGGGGTTGCCCAGAGAGGGGGTGGAGGCCCCATCCCTGGGAACATTCCAGGCCAGGTTGGAGAGGGCTGTGAGCAACCTGATGTGGTTCAAGCTGTCCCTGCTCCCTGCAGGGGGGTTGGGCTGGGTGACCTCTAGGGGTCCCTTCCAACCCAAAACATTCTGTGATTCTAAGAACAGTTGGGTTCTAAGAGCTATAAAGGGCCAACTGTATGTCCTCATGCGCTCAAGATGATTTGGGGAAGAACAGGAAGTTGGGTAGCGAAGCTGCTTGTGCCTAAAGCACCCTGAAGCCCACTGCTGCTCCATGAGCCCTGAGGGTGAGGTGGGCAGTCTGCACGCCAGGCTTGCAGTGCCAGTGGGCATGGGGGTCTGTAAGGAAGGTCCTCTTGGTGAAAAGCAGGCATGGCCTGAGTAACACTTACCTCGCAAGAAAAAACTCCTGCGATACGGTGGCGTGGGAGGTAAGCGGTATGGCCCAAGGAAGGCAGGTTTCCATGCATATTGCAGCCTTCGGGTAGCAGAGACTCCTGGCCCTGTGGGCAGGCACATTCTGTCCTTCATCTCCATCCCAGACAGATTTGGGGAGATCAAAGGTAAGGCTCTCTGCTGCTGTAATGCTATTGATGTCAATTGGCTTGTGCCGCAGGGAAGTTGGCGCTCTCCTTTTAATTACAGTAGGTATTAAACTTGAGTTGTCAAGGTTGAAATTCCTACCTTTGGCCTGTGCAGGATCTATAGATCACTCAAATCTTGCTTAAACCCTCAAAGCAGTTCTTGAAATGTTGTCAAGGCTTAGTGCTGGCTCTCTGCATGGGGAAAAGGTCTCCACTGGATGGTTGCCCATGGGCTGCACATGGGGTAATCAGCCACCCTAATTGCTCCTGGTGATCTATAACATTGACGTTCTGGTGGTGAAGTCAATAGTTCCCAGTGCTGGGTCATCAGCTGCTTCTCTCTGGGTCACAGTCTGGTGACCCTTCCAGCAATATACTGAACCGTGTTTGTGCAGAAAAAGCCTGCAAGAAACTGCAAAGAACCCCCTGATAAATGAGATCTGTAAGTCATTCTTCGAGGTTGTGCCTGAACCTGGTTATTGCTTAATAGAGTATGTGCAGTGGAGCTCGGTTTATGGGGCCGGAGCTTGCTGAAAGGAGAAGGGCTCCTGGCAGCTCGTTTAAACCCAATGTTTGGGTGCTCCCCCAGGGCAGAGTTACCAGGGGAGGTTCCACGTGGGTTGCACTGCTGCTTCCAGCCAGCACCGGTGCTCTGGTCAAGAATGCCCATGTTGGATCATCCTTGACTCTTCCCTCATTAGGGGTTTCTGATGGATTCATTAGGGCTTTGGCTGTTCCCATGAGACTGCATTCACCTCACCCCCAGTTAATCTTTTTCTGCATGGTGTTTGTCTAAAATAT
This sequence comes from Egretta garzetta, assembly GCF_000687185.1. Lineage (NCBI taxonomy): Eukaryota > Metazoa > Chordata > Aves > Pelecaniformes > Ardeidae > Egretta > Egretta garzetta. Next base: position 1,544,537 of record NW_009259329.1, read on the forward strand.
TTCTAGTTACCATTTTCTGGCATGAGTTTGAAACCCTGAAGATACCCTTTCTCTTCTGCTTGAGCTCTGGGGCATAGAGAAATCGGGGCTCCTTTCCCAGTCATTGCTGTCTCTGTCTCCTCATCCCTTCCCTCCTCTGTGTGGTTTGGTGGCAATGACATTCCCTGCCATTACAGCATCTCTGCAGAAGTCACAAATCCTCCTGTAAGATCTGCACATACCACCTCCCCACACGGCCTTTTGTCAGACCTCATCTACCTGTGCTTCCCTTACGGTTTCTCCTGGTTCACAACCAAACTGCGGTGCTCTTCAACGGGGACAGCCGCCTCCCCGAGCTGCTGTAGGAGCTCCAGCTCCATCGCTGCCTGCACAGGCAACCGCTCTGCCCCAGCAGGACCCAGACCCCTCGCTCTCCTTCTCGTTCTCACATATTTTCTGTTGTCATTTATTTTAAACGCTGGGGTAGTGCTACCTCCGGAGAAGTTGATAATCCTCATTCCGGCTGGAAGGGCTGTGTGTCCCACCCTGGCAATGAGCTAACCTCGCCGTTAGGAGTGCCATTAATGCTGGTGGAGGGCAGTGGAGCTGACAGCTGTAGGGCTGGAGGTCAGGTTTACTGTGGCACACATCTCAGATTTTCAGTGCGATAGGCCTTGATAACATTAAATGGAGTGAAGAGCTTCTCTCTTACCCAGATTCTGTTCCTTTTCTCTTTTTTTTTTTTTTCCCCCTTAAATTAAGGCAATGCAGTGTTGCGTTGTAAGAAGGCTCTGTTTTTCTCCTGACCCATTTCAGTAAAAATTCAGCCAGTCTAGACCATGTGCTGCTGTTGAGGATGGAAAGAAATTCATAGATAGTAAGGGCTCTATCATCGGCTCATCTCACCTCATGCATAATACAGCCTGGAGAACTCCCCTGGGACGCTCCTCTTGAGCCCAGCACTGCAGCTGGATGACACCCTGTTTTTTTGTGTGTTTATCCAGAACCATCTTGAGTTCTGGCTCAAGGGTCTTGTCCAGTCACTTCTCCTTCATCAGCAGGATGTGAGACACTTGCTATGGGAGACAGCAACCTGGTTTTGACCCATGGTGCCAGCAGCATGCTGAAAATGCTGGCTCTTCAATGTGTTCCCTGCATGTTTGTGGCATCTGTGCTTTTCCAGACCCTGGTTGAGGGAGAAGGAGGGCAGTGGGAGTGCTGAGAGCAATGGGAGTGCTACTGGCATCTTTCCTTTTATTCCTTCCCCTTGAGGACCCGGGGTCGCCTGTCTCAGTGGGGGCTATGGACCAGGGGAGCTTGCAGGCCAGCTCCAGATGCTCAGCAGTGGATGAAGAAGACATTTGTGCAGCTTAGCTAAGCCAGTCCTATCTCCTTCCAAGTTGCAGGCAGCAGAGTTACCCCCAGAAGGCAATTAAGGGCACCTCAGAGAACTGCCTGCCACTGATCACCACCTGAAGGACTTGTTTCCTTCCTCAGATGGAGACAACCACCTTTGCCTTCCTGGGCACCCTGAGGGGCCTTGTTCTGCCATGGCAGTGATTTATGGCTCCCAGGAGGCTGCACACCCTGAAGAGGAGGGTAGTTTTCTTGTGAACTGACTTAAAAATCATTTTTTTCCCCCCATTTGTTCCACAAATGAAATGAAACAGCTCAGTCTCAGGGCTTGCAGAAAGACTTGTTTCCATCAAGCCCTTGGAAACGCTGTCATGTTTCATTCCAGGAGAAATGGGTTTGAAACTTCTCCACTGCCAAAAAAAATTCTGAAACTGCAGTTTCTTCTCTTCTTCCCACCTGAAGCTGCCTGGGTTTCCCTGGGGCAGGAGTGACTGATTCAGGTCCGCCTTATCAATGGCCATCACATTTATTCATGTATCTTTTCCCCACCGTTTCTAATATATAGATGTCTTGAAGATACCCAGGTAATCTGGGGGCTGTTACTTTCAAAAGTCACCAAGGTTTCTGTGTTGCAGAGGCCGTGCTTCTCAGTTCTGCAGTGCAATGTTTTCAGCCAACGTTTTCCAAACTCCTCGCCTCTTCGGTCTTAATGTAACCACTCAAAAGGAAAATACTCCAAGGCATTAGTCGTATTTGCTGGCCACAGTTGTGTCGCCTTGTTGCATGGTCCTAATAGAGTGATCTGATGACAGCCCACTTCTTGGATGCTGCCCATAAGGAATGGGATGTTTTCTGTTGGGAGGAGAGCCTTTGATTTGGGAGTTTAGCCTTTGTACAGCTGCGCAGGTTTGATGTCTTGGTCACAGTATGTTAAAGCTGTTCACTTCCTTAATTTTTGGCATTTACTAAAGAGGTTTTCTGCCTTTCTTTTATATGAGATTAAATGCTAATAGTGGTTTTGTGAGTGTTTCTAGCTCTGTATCCACATATGGAGTTTGGGACTTGGCTGGCTGCCCCATTCACAGTGGGTGTTAGAGCCACCCGTACCAGCCCGGGGAGCTAGCGCTGATTTCTACTCATGCTCTTAAGGATTGGAAATGTATTCAGAGGCTGCCCAAATCATATGACTATACTTGATGTATCTAGAGCAAAGATGAAGATCTGTTTGCATCATGTTAGTACATAAATCCAGCTCCCCTTAAGGTGCTTAGGCACATTTGGATAATGACCTGGAACAACCTAGGTAGCAGGGAGTTACATGTACCTGTCACGTCAGCCTCTGAGCATGCGAGATTGCCAGCCAGCAGGCACAAGCAGCCCCTTACC
>NW_009259329.1:1551669-1552378 GCF_000687185.1 Egretta garzetta
CTAGAGCGCGTGTGGTTGCCCTGGGGCAGAAGTGACTGATTCAGGTCCGCCTTATCGATGGCCATCACATTTATTCATGTATCTTTTCCCCACCATTTCTAATATATAGATGTCTTGAAGATACCCAGGTAATCTGGGGGCTGTTACTTTCAAAAGTCACCAAGGTTTCTGCGTTGCAGAGGCTGTGCTTCTCAGTTCTGCAGTGCGATGTTTTCAGCCAACATTTTCCAAACTCCTCGCCTCTTCAGTCTTAATGTAACCACTCAAAAGGAAAATACTCCAAGGCATTAGTCGTATTTGCTGGCCACAGTTGTGTCGCCTTGTTGCATGGTCCTAATAGAGTGATCTGATGACAGCCCACTTCTTGGATGCTGCCCATAAGGAATGGGATGTTTTCTGTTGGGAGGAGAGCCTTTGATTTGGGAGTTTAGCCTTTGTACAGCTGCGCAGGTTTGATGTCTTGGTCACAGTATGTTAAAGCTGTTCACTTCCTTAATTTTTGGCATTTACTAAAGAGGTTTTCTGCCTTTCTTTTATATGAGATTAAATGCTAATAGTGGTTTTGTGAGTGTTTCTAGCTCTGTATCCACATATGGAGTTTGGGACTTGGCTGGCTGCCCCATTCACAGTGGGTGTTAGAGCCACCCGTACCAGCCCGGGGAGCTAGCGCTGATTTCTACTCATGCTCTTGCTTTCCGCCGGATTGGCA
>NW_009259329.1:1552396-1557888 GCF_000687185.1 Egretta garzetta
TATTCAGAGGCTGCCCAAATCATATGACTATACTTGATGTATCTAGAGCAAAGATGAAGATCTGTTTGCATCGTGTTAGTACATAAATCCAGCTCCCCTTAAGGTGCTTAGGCACATTTGGATAATGACCTGGAACAACCTAGGTAGCAGGGAGTTACATGTACCTGTCACGTCAGCCTCTGAGCATGCGAGATTGCCAGCCAGCAGGCACAAGCAGCCCATTACCCCATGCTCAGAAGCATTTTGTTCTTTTTTTTTTCTTTTTTTTTTTTTTCCTCCATCTACCCAGCTCCACAAAGCGAATCCTGCTGCAAAGACCTCCACCTCCCACTGGCATCACCTCCTGTCTGAGGAGTTTAAAGTGCTCTCAATATTTGCAGTGCTGTCGTTCTGCCAGTGTAGTTAAAGGCCACGCTGGCCTCTGCAGTGGACTGTACTGAGCCACCCAATGTGTGGGGACAGCGTGTGTCGGTGCGCTGGGTGACGAGGAGGTGCTGGGGGCTTGTGGGCTCTCTTTTTACTGCTGATGAGAGGGGGATTGCTTCATCTTTATGCTTTAGTACCTCATCAAATACCCTGTCAGCCCTTCTGCTGGGAGTCATGGCCCAAAGTGTGCAGGCAGGGCTTTATACGCAATGGACTTGGAGCTGTCGTTGTAACTAAAGACTTCTGCAAGAGCAATGTTGTAGAAGGCAGGGGCAACCACAAAGTGAAGAAGTTGGAGCCAAAGATCCATGCTGAATGAGCTGGGTAGCTCTGAATAGAGATTTCCAGGCTGCTCCCAAAGGAATAGCATACGAGACAGTCACAGAGACACCATCCCACCCAGGCTTTATCACCATGCCATGACTTGGTGCCACAGCAGGATGGAGATCAAAACTTCTTTCTGCAGGTTTTCTGTAGGTCTGGAGGTTTCTAGGATAGAACTTGCCTCTCTTTTGTTGTCTCCAGCTGCAAAGCAACACCCTTACATCATCTCTGCAGATCTGTAATGTCACCCAGTGACTGTTTTCCAAGGCTGGGTCATGCCAACCTGCTTAAACTTCTTCCTTTTGGTCTGCTCCATGCACATAGCCTCTAGTTTCATCTCCCTCTGGATACCGATAGGATGCAGATTTTATTTTGCTGATGACAGGCAGGCAGGATAAATGAGCCTCCCCATCAGCTACGTGCCCATCGCAGACTGGAATGCTTCATGCTGGTGGGCAAAGCAATTCCTGGAAAACATGGCAGAGAGGGAAGAAGCCATTAGCCTTGGTCTTCTGCTGGGGGGGGTGTGTGTGGTGTGGCAGCTTGGATTGGTCTGGTAAACATGCACTTTTCCTTAAAATTGTGATCTTTGAACTGATACCAAGCCAAATAAATTGCTTGGGGTAGAATGGGTTTCTCTTGTTTCGCATGTCAGTCAGTAACTGTCAGTCAAAATGGCGGCCAGCAGAAGCTGAAAGTCTCTGCCTGTGTGGCCTCATCCTGCCATTACCCAAACTTTGGAGAGGGCTGATCCACCACGGCCCCCGAGTGAGCAGCTGGATTTGCTGAAGGGGCTGATGGACCTGGGCTCTTGCTGGGCCTGGGCTTGCTGGACTCCTGTCCCACCGCGGTGAGAGTGGGTGGTGGAAGAGCTCAGGAGGGCTCCCAGCAACTTCTGTACTGGGGCTTTTCACCTTCTTTACATTTACCTCAGCTGCTGGTAATCAAACAACTGAAAAAAGACTTGAGCTCCTAGCTATAAAAACTGATTTAAAAACTCTGGTTATGGTGAAAAAGCTGAAAAAGGAGCGGAAAGCATAAGGCGCAAGTGTTGTCCCTCCTTCCCAGAGTGTTCGATAGCAGAAGCTCCCATGTTTTGGGCAATTCCCAACTCATATGGTGACTGCTCAGTGCCCGGAGGAACGCCAGCCTGCTGGGGATGCAATAGCTCTCCTGGTTGTCAGCGTGAACTAGGTCTGAATATGCAGTGAACCCAGGTCAGTTCAGACCCACAAATCCCTAAAACCCCCGTACCTTTTAACAAACAGCCCTTTTTGTTTAATGATCCGCTTGAGACTGTAGCCCTGTGGTTTCCAGTGCAGTCGTGTTGGACCTGTAGTTAAAAAATCACTTGTGTACCAGGCAACTGATTTGTTACTAGCCCCCTTGGGCTCTGCTTGAGACAGATTTCACTGGGAAAAGAGCTACAGAAAATGTCAGCAGACAGTGTGTGTGTGTGCCAGAGACTCCCAGCAGCTGTGATTTCAAATCGATTTTATTTTCCCCTCATCTAAAGAGTTTTACACTTGCAGGGAGACATTTTGATGCATTTAAAAACAAAACAAGGAAAAGGTTTGGCGGGTGGGGGGGGAGAAGCCAAATGCTTTCGAGTAGAATGAGAGATGAGGAAGAAAATGGAGGTACAGGGGGAGGCCTTTTTGAGGGTGTGTGTTTGGTTTGGTCTTATGCTTCTTGTGTTTCTAGTGTTCTTTAAAACCTTTCCCTCTTTTACTTGGATTCAATGCTCTAGTTCTGCCTCCAGATCAAAGCTTTACGTACTGCCGGTGACCCACTGCTTGTATCGGGAGTAGGTCTGTCCTTGGATAAGGACAAGGAGCCATGTGCCTGTGAGCTGTGACAGATGTGGGACCAAGAAACGATCCCCTTTGCATTCCGTGTGCTGTTATCTCCTGGCTGCTCCAGCACCACCTCTCATATCCTAGAATCACTCAGGCAGGAGTGAGCAGCCAGTCTGGTTTGCTCACCAAACCCCTTGGATAAAAGGAGAAATCAGGTGTTTGCGGTCTCCAACCTGGACCTCAGTAGCTCTCAGCAGTAACCCAGAGAGATGTGGGCAACAGGACAAATCCCTTACAAGAGAGGTTGGAGGGCAAGGAAGAAGGGAATGGGGTACAGAGAAGGCTCTAGGGGGTGAGGAAAGAGAAAAAGCTGAAGTCTGGGTGGGGAGGGGAGCGGGATACCCATATCCCACCCACAGGCAGTGTGAGATAGGAAACCCTGGCCCTCAGCCTCCTTTGAAATCCCTGAATGCTTTTGCAGAAGGAAGGAGAGGGCTGAAGAAGGACCTTGGCCAAGATGATCTTCCTTCAAAGAGCAGAAGTGATGCCCTGTCTGCCCCTGTTCCCTCCATGCTTTCCATTTGCATCACTGCTGTCTGCCGCCTCCATCGTCAGTGCCCTGGAGGCTTTGGCTCCTGCTGGCTGAGGTTGAGCCAAGCATCCCACCGTGGTGTGGGGCTCTGCCAGGCTGTCTCCAGCCCCACACTGCATTCAGAGCCAGCACTGCACTCTCCTTCTCATCCTGCCCTACCCCTGTTATATTCATGTGTTAAATACATTGCAGAGGCTCCTGGACGTATTCTTGACCCATTTTCTCTGGAGTCCCTGCAATCTACTTTGTCGGAATAATTGCAATTTATTTAAATGTCAACAAGCCACACGTGGGAGACAGCAGTTGTGTGCAAGAGCAGAGCAATTACAGGGAACGGGTCCCATTTTACCACTTGAACAAAGATCCAAGCTAGAAGAAAGGAAAAGACCATTTACCTCTATTAACCGATCACTTACCCCACCACTCCCAAAGTCCCCGTATTCCTTTATACTACTTCTTTGGGGCTATCACTTAGTGCAGGAGCCGGGATATAAAACCAGCTCCTCCTTTTGCTTCTATTCCGCAGAAATGTCTGCTCAATCCAGAGGAATTTAGTGCTGATTTAGACCCACATAACTGCTAGCAAAATCTAAGCCTGGTCCTGCCCAAACAGCTTGAACTGTGTAACAGAGATGCAGAGGAGACTGACTTACGTGGACATCGTTACAGCTCCAACAAAACACACATTACCGGCTCCAGATCCAGCATTGATTTGACTTGGGGAATAAGTCTAGATGGCTTTTTCCCCTCTGAGGCTTTTGCAGCATGAAAAGAGCAGCCTGGCAGTGGGATGATGTGAGTTTGTACGTAATCAGACTTCTTGTCCTTTATCTGCATTAGGTCGGCGTCTTGGGTCCACAGGCAGTGGCGTTGCACAGACCCACAGAAGCTTCTCCCTGCCCTCGACAGCCAAAGGCCAGGAGCAGAAAAAGCCAACGGGGGGTTAAATGCTTTGCTCAAGACCTCTTGGCAGGTATCCCTGGTTCTAGCTCAGCGCCCTTCTTATCAGGGCACGCTGCTCCTTTGGGGTCACGCTATAGGATTAGCGAGGGCCAGGCTCCTGGAGCTGAAAATTTGCTGTGAAGGAAGATCTGGGGCCATCTAGTGACCTTCCAGTGAAAGCCTTTCTGCTTCCAGTGCTCCCAGTTGCTCTTAAAAGAAAGATATGTGGGACACACTTACCTCCCTCCTGCTGACTGAGCAAGTCTGTAGCGAGCAGGCTGGAAGGCAGACCTGCACCTTTTTGTTAATGATTTTTTCTTTTTTTTTTTTTTTGCTAGGAGCTGATTTAGAAACTGGTGCATGTAACCACCTCCTTTCATCTAGGATGAAAAGAAAGGATGACCCATGTCTTTCCAGAATAGATAGCTGAAACAGAGTCACCACCCAAAATGTGAGCTGGGTAAATGAGAAATGAAGTCGTGAGCGTGGAGAGGTTTTGTGCCTTGCTGTTTGCCACCATGGGAGGGACGGAGAGCAGGTTTGTGGGAGCTCTGCATGCCCTGCTGTGTGCACCATCCCCTACACGTGTCTCGGCACTGTGTGCTTCTGTGCTCTAGCAGGTGCATCTCCTGGATTTCCCAGGGGTCCAGGCAATCTCTCCTCTGTTATTACCAAGTACAAGCATGATAATCTGGGCCCTAATGCATACAGAAGATTATAAAGTAGTGATTTATGGACCTGCTACAAAAGTACCCATAATCTGCTAATGCCCACAATTAAAAAAGGCAGTTGAGCAAATCTGGGCCATTGCAACTTAGTACCAATGTCTGGAAATGGATTCCAGTTCCAGCTGTTTGCCTTGCAACAGAGGGAGTCATCCTCTTTATTAGATATTGGTGCTGGAAATAATATCTTGCCTTTTCTAGTTTTGGCAAAATGCCCTGCAAACCTTGGACATAAAGCAAAAACATCTTCTCCACTTAGCAGGTTTTTTGTTCTTTTTTTTTCATGCAGATAGTGAAAATGTAGAGGATTGTACTTGTTTCATCAAGCTAGGTTTTACAGGAAAAATTAGCTGGTAATTGTGGTAATTGGCCCCTTCGGAATAAACCTGTCTGTGCAGGCTTTTGGGAAGGCGAGCTTAAGAAACAGAGCAAGAGGAAGAACCTCAGGACAAGCTGTCCAGGGGCTTGGCAAGAGCTAGCCGCTGCTTCTGTTCTGTGGTTGTGGCCCTCACAGATCTTCTGGAGTGAAGCAGACCTGGATGTGATCAGCTGCCCAAACTGGGCAGAGCCAAGGATAAGTCTTCAACATTCCATTTGTCCTTCCAGTCTGTATTCCCTACTCCTACACTTCCATATGCTTTTTTTACGATCCTGTTCTGTGCTTATGCTTCCTGAGACGCATTG
>NW_009259329.1:1557907-1559146 GCF_000687185.1 Egretta garzetta
AGGGAAAGTGGAAGACAGAGCTGGTGGGAGTGTGTATGGGGAGGTCTTGATTTTCCAGGAGGGAGTTTGGGTGAGCCTTCCCAGGTTACTCCTACTTGCTGTCACGTGCACCAAGGGGGATCAAGGCTACTGCGGTCACACTGTGCAGGCAGAGCGGGCAGGTCTTGTTCCCAGGCTGAGCATGGTGCCACCGGTCAATGCACTTGCTGTGGTAGGCATGGGAGCAGGACAGCAACTTCAGCTCCTCTCCAGGCTCATACACCTGCAGGCAGATGGCACACTCTGCAGTCCCCCAAACCATGCTGAGGGGAGACTCTGGCCACCGTTCCTTGCTCTGCTCTTTGTTCTCCCTCTGGCTTTGGTAACCCTTCATGCATCTTGCAAGAAGCTGGATGCCTGTTATCATGGTGACCAGGATGCTGGTGACCTTGCAGACTGGCAGAATCACTCCATAGTAAAGGAGGCCTAGATCGTGGGTGAGGCACCTGCAGGCATGGTGGCTGAAGCTCCCCACAGTGTTGTTCCAGAAGCAGCATTCATCCAGGAGGATGACAGTCCCTTGCTCAGCCCGGCAGATCTTCCTCTGAAGCCTCATGTCCACCTCCACGATGAAGGCCACCATGGTACCTCCCTTCATCTCCCCAGTACCTGCTGACGCCTCCCCAAAGCCTGGTGAGTTGGTGATGATCTTGTGCCCACCTTGCTGAGCAGGAGGGGCCTCAGCCCTGTGGCACTGGGGGCTGAGGGCCAAGGAAGCTGTGTGGGCATGGCCGAGGGCAGGGCCGCCCGCCATCTTGCCCTCAGTGAGGGGCAGCCCCAGGCATGAAGCAAGAGCTCGGCCACCTAGACCAGTGGCGTTGGCATGGCTGCTGGCAGCCCCCTGGAGGCACAGGATCATGGTGGCCATGCAGAAAGGGGACAGGAGTGGGTGCCACATGCTGGTGGCAGCGGGGACAGGGCTGAGGTGCTCGGCCCCAAGGGAGAAGCTCTCAGCAGGCGCCTGAGGCAGCCTAGGCCAGCCGTTGCCTTCTAGAAGCTTCTCTGTCCTCCCACAAGGGCCTCTGCCTCCCCCTCACACCTCTTCTCCATCTTCTCCAGCTCCCTATCTTCTCCCCCTTGTATCCATATCTCTCCCATCTTTATTTTTCCCTCCTGTGCTCCATCGCAGTAGCAGCCCTGACAGGGCCTTGCAGCCGAGCCGCTGCGGGTCTGAGGGGGGTGTTTCACAGGGGGCTGCGT